>NW_008348795.1:638538-725000 GCF_000622305.1 Nannospalax galili
AGCAGAGCCCACACTCTCCTAACTGGGTCTGTTCTCTCCCTCCCTCCCTCCCTCCCTCCCTCCCTCCCTCCCTCTCTCTCTTTCTTTCCTTCTTTCTTTCTTTGACAGAGTCTCAGCCTAGCCTCAAACTTCCTATGTAGCCAAGGCTAGACTTAATCTTCTGACCTTCCTGCCTCTACCTTCCTAGTGCTGTGATTACAGGCATGCATCAACTCCTAGTTTATTTGCAAATGAGAGAAAATATTGTTTTGAATATTGAAGATTGTTTTTACAGGACATATGCAAATATTTGCACAAGTAAACACACTTAAGTTATAGTGATATGATAGCTATATTTTACATAATTAGTGATTTCCATAATCCTTGCGTGCATATCAAATAACTGGATGGAGGGGGCATACAGAAGCTGTATACCATGCCTTAATTTGTAGAGGAGGGAAGAACATGCACATCACATATGGTGTGCATATGTGTAGCTTATGTAAAGTTATATTCTTAGTGTTGGGGTGTGAGTAAACATTCAAGCTATTTAGACTTTTGGCTCTCTTTGATTCTCTAAAACTCTAGATTTTCTACAAATAGAATTACAGTAGGTGCCATTGTTGTGACCTCATTTCCTCTCAAATGTGTCAGCTCTTCCACTAAGCTGGCTTCTTGCCCTTGTAGGAATGGTAGTGACATAGCAACATCAGCCAAATAAAGATTAGGTGCTCTTGGGGAAGAACTATTACTCATAACTCCGTTTACATCCTGTCAGTTATCCTGCCCTGATGAATAGTATGTGACTGGAAACAAGGAAGTGATAAAACATCTGAACAGACCGTCTCCTCACAGGAGACAGTGGAGCAGCTAAGTGATTTTCCACACGTGCCAGGGGGAGGAGTTGGATCTATTCACCCTAGGGTCTGCTTAACACAGCTCCTGATATTCAAATCTGAATAGATAAAATCTTAAAAAATCCAAAGGAGTATACCATGAATTTAATTGTTCTTTTCTTTCTGAGTGCTGGGAATTAAGCCCAGTCCCTTATGCGCATCAAGCAAATGTTTTACCACTCAACTACACCCTCAGCTCATCATGAAGCTACTTTCCACACCTCTGAATATGTCAATAGGCGGTACCTTAGCTTTAAAATAACAGTCTTGGAACTGTAGGTACCCTGGTGGCCCCCAGGCTAAGTTTTCACTGTAGAGACTCCCTTTACAGCACCCTGGAGAGTGACAAAGACCTAGTTATTCTCACAATATCATCAGTATTTTTTAACAAATCATGACTGAACCAGGCATGCCATATGTCTGCAAACATTTCTAATTATCATAGAGTCCTTGTTTGATAACATGGGGCTGGGTTTGGATACTTCTGAAAGTTGGCATCCCCCTCATTAAGTAAATATGTGCATCCAATGGGGGAATTTTCCTTTTCAGAAGCAGAAAGGGGGGACAGAACAAGCATGTTATAATTTTTCTTGTCCTTTAGGCTGGTTGGAATTCATACAGAAATGAAAACTAAAAACCAAAAAAATGAAACACCAAGAAATGACTCAATGCTTTGGAGGGACCCAATGACTGACTGCAGTCATCAGAGAGAGGTTTTCCTGAGAGGTCTCTGTGAAGTCCAATATTGTGACAATACCATTGAAGGTGGGTGGATTTGGGGCTACCGAGCAAGGGCACGTTTGCACAGACACTGGTCCTTATTTGGGTCTGTCTTGAGAATGTGGCTCCTTCAAGTGTCTTTGTAGGCAGCAAACATGGCAAAGGAAGAAGCAGCAGGCAACGAAGAACGCAGCAGGGTTGGTGTGGTTAGTCTGGAAGCCTGTGTGAATATTCAGAAATTATCAAATATTATGGTTGAGAAGGCAAAGGGCAGGAGAACTTTGTGTTTGGAAATGCCTGTGTATAGCAATGTTAGTAGAATAGGCTCCTTGGGTTGCTGAGATTCAAGGATACCCAGGTTGGTGAGGCATAGCAACATTTAAGTTATAATCACGTGAAACCCCAGGTGTTCTCTATGCAGCAGAGATAACTAGATGGCTCCTCATTTCAGAAGATTATAAGCATGGATGTGTTACCAACTCTCTGCACAGTACTTTTTTCTCAAGTCACAAGTTGCTTTTAAAATATTTATTTATTATTTTAATTTTATGAGTGTATTGCCTCCATGTATGTAAGTGCACCCATGTAATTGCAATGCCAGCAGAGACAGAAGACGGCATCAGATCCCCTGGATCTGGAGTTACAGATGGTTGTCAGCCACCATGTGGGTACTGGAAATTGAACCTGGGCCCTCTGCAAGAACAACCAGTGCTCTTAACCACTGAGCCATCTCTGCAGCCCCACAAATTGCTTTTGTCAATAGAAACAATTTACAGCTTCTGTTTTTTGAAAGTATAAAGGGGACAGTAATCTGAAACAATACAAAAAATGAGAGATGCTGCAACATCATTAAATGTCACTTAAAGGGAGAATGATATACAATCTATCACCCTAATCTAAATACTTTTGAGAGTCAAGGAAGAAGTTGTTACTTATGCTGGAAAAGCAGATAGTAATAAGGACTGCTCTGAGTAAACTGGGAAATCCTCTTAAAGGTGAGCTTATTCTTGGCCAGGGCTGAGGATCAAACCAAGGATAACATGCATGCTCTGCAAGTGCTCTACCATGGAGCTCTATCTCCAGTTAAAGGTGTTTTGTGGTTAGACTGATATGGACCCCAAAATCAAGTGTCAATACTTAATCAACAATGTGGACTTCAGTCTGAAAACAGCTGGAGCATCTTGAAGCCATCCTCTGCCTGGTGATGCCAACCTTCCCTTCCAACAAGAGATTAAAGAGGAAAAAAATGTAGACTATTCCAGAAACCTGGAAAAGTGTGATGCAGAAATTAAAGGGTTGTCTTGAAAGGTAAAATAAGTGGTTTCAGTGGGCACAAGTATACAGCCAGGTACACCCAAATCTTACCCCTCTTTCCTCTAAGTTTCGACTGCCAGTAGCCCCCACCTTCTGCCTCCTTCCTCATAGTTCCTTCACAGATATTCTTTGCTTTGTCTCTGTCATCCTCTCAAATCATTCTACTTTCCATCTTCCAGTTGTTCCCCAGCATTTAAAATGAACAAAAGGGAGATAGGAGGACTGTGGATATATATGCATTAATTCTTGTGCTTTCCGTATGTTAGTCTCATTAAAATAAAAAAGAAGAGTCATGTTAGAGAGCTTAGTGACTCTAGTTTGAGAAACCTCAGGAGATGGGAATTCGGAGGGAGGGAAGAGCAGCAAAGCAATGGTACAGCACAGTCCTGTCACCCAGCTTCACGTACACAGTGGGAAATGAGGCCTTGCCAGCCTTGGTTTGTCTGAGGCGTGAGGGCAAAGAGGCCATGGTCTTGTCCCATGGCAATTTTTAAAGAGCATTAAACATTCACCCATACCAAAAGCAAAAGGCGTTTTGACTGATGAAAGACAAAAAGGATTTGTGACAATATTGGCCATTGCTGCTGGTGAGTTGAATTCTGGCCACATCTGCCCCTTATCAATGAGTGGAGGCTTTCAGAGGGCCATGGTGAAAACTCAGGCTCAAGAGTACAGACGGGACACAGCGGACTTGGTTTTGACTCAGTCCCAGGACTCTGAGATCCCTAACAGGCTGGCTGACTGTGTTAATGACATATTGAGGTAGGTTGTCAGGTTTGGTGTCAGCCTGAGTGCTCAGAGACTTTAGGTGGACAAATAATTCATGAGTAGGCCTTACTGAAGAGCCCAAAGAGAAAGCATGAGGACACATCTGAGACCTGTCCATCAGACCTACTTAAGTCTCTTCAAGGAACATGAAGAAGACAAAAACAAAGAACGCTTGCCCTGCTCTTTCCCAAAGGGTGGCTGGAGGGGCAGGGCATCAGCAGTCAGACATTCATTGCACTCACCCAAGTCAAGCATCCTGAGGGGGAGCTACCCAGGACTGGGTGGATCAGGGGCTGCCAAGCTGGCATGGTGGATGGGCTGCTGGCCTGCTTCCAAAAATGCAGGTTATTGGAACCTAGCCACTCCCACTCACTGACACATCTGTCATACTTTAAGGCAGAGCTGAGTGATTGCCACAGAGACTCTGTGGCCTGCAGAAAATATCCAGTGGCCCATGAGGTAAGTTCCCAGAAAACCCTTAGACATACCATGGTCGTAGAAGAGTGGGACTTAGGTGTGGCTCATTTAGAGATCTTTAATCTTTCTTGAGTAAAATTACCCTTGAGATGACCCTACCTTTTCATTTCAAGGGGCCAACCAACCTGTAGCAAGTGCCTTCCTGGGTGTCAGGTATTTGAGCACAAGGAATTGTGTGAGGGTTTACTATAAATCAGATTTGAAATTGTGTTTATCCCATAGGCTTGGGCACCGTCTATGACTAAGTAAAAAAGTTAATGATCAAAAGTCAATGTGTTTTTTATTCAGCAGTTAGAAAAGAACTTCCACTCCTGAGTAAATACACACATACAGAGCGAGACGAAAAATAAACTTACTTTAAGATAACATCCCGAGTCCTTGCATTTAACTAGGTGTACTGGTTTCAAGTGTATTTCTTTAGCTATTCAGAGGTGACTGTACCATTATTCATAGTACACAGGACCATGTTGTCTTTTGCCAAGAAAGAGCTGGAGCAGTTCTGGGTGATGCCTCCCAGGACAGACATCTTTTGATTCCAGACCTAGGGGGCTGCCCTTTGAGGAGGGCACTGCCTCTTTTGAGGCTCTCAGTACTGCTCACTGTATGTACTACAGTCCATGTGGATGTGAGAGGGTTGTTTCTGAGTGTGCCTGCATCCTCGCCTCCAACGAAGCCCTTTTCTGACAGGCCCATCCTCTATTCTACATAGGGTAAAAGCAGCTGAAGAGATAGGCCTTTGGTGTGAGGTGTTACCATTATCGAAGCAGGCATTGGACTGTGTTTACTACCTGCTACTGCTGTGCTGCTAGAGGCTAAAATTCCCTGTAGGGTCTTTGACTTTGTCTTCTCCATTGTCTTTGGGTTTTACTAGAGACACCTTGATTAGGCTGGCAGTACAGCCAGTCATTTCTTTAGCTGTATTCCCATGTGATACAGGAACACTGACAAGCTAGTAAGGCAGATTGGTAAGAAAAGGCCTTTATAGCCCTACAATTAGGCCTCAGGCCTTTGGGGAAGCTCAGTTAGGTGCTCTACTTCACGCTTTTGTTTTTAAAACCCCAGTAGGTCAGGCTCTGGTAAAATGGTTTGTCTTGAGAGAAGATCTTCTTAGAGAGCAAAATCCTCTTGGGATATCTCAAATTACACACCTGTTTCTCTGCTGAAAACATAAGGCGACCAACCTTTCTCTAATAAGAACCTGGTAGGGCTCCTGGTAAATGTGGAGGTCCCCTTAAGACTAGGCCCCTAGGAAGCTTTTGTTGTTGCTGTTTTGTTTTTCTAATATTTTTATTCTGTTTTTGTGCATTTCATACAATAGTTCTTAATCAAATTTAGACCCTCCCCCATTCACGCCCTCACATACCCTCTCACCCAACTTCATGCATTCTGTCATACACATTAAGTTGTTAAGTTGTATCCAGTCAAGCATTTGTACCCAGATCATGGGAACTTACAGCAATGGTGGCAGCATGCACAAGACCCATGCTGACTCAATCAGACAAGGGCCCATCTTGGAGCAATGGAAATGGGTGACACCCCAGCCCTAGCCAGAAGTTTTAACTCTCAGGTTAATCCACTGAGCCTCTCACAGTTTTCAGCTGTTAAAGTGATTGTTCTGATGTTGGCAGCAGTGCAGGCTTCTGCCTCCTGGGCTCAGTTCCTAGTAAGCTGTGGCCCTTCACATCTGCCTGTCTTTTCTCTCTAGTTGTAGGGGCAATGTTATGGGAGTTTTAAAGGCCAAAACCTAGAATCTGGCAGCCCTAACAAGCTAGGCTTAGCCACCCATCTTCAATATGCCAGTTAAAGAGACAAGTAAAAGTGAAAAGAAAAGAGAATAACCACATTGGAAAGAGGAACAGATAAAGCATACGGTCCAGTGGCTCCTCACCCTGCCCCCTAATGCCATCTTTGGAGTGCCAACATGAGACTTACTTTTAAATAGAGAGCAAGAGCTATGTGTACCTAAGCAGTCCTGGCCCACTATTAACCCATTATTATCTCAGCTAGAGTCTCTCCTCTCCTCTCCTCCTCCTCCTTCTCTCTCTCTCTCTCTCTCTCTCTCTCTCTCTCTCTCTCTCTCTCTCCGCAGGCAGAAATGTGTGAAATCTCTTCCTGGAAGACAAGTTCCTCCTCTGGCTGACACCAGGGCTTCAGAGCTTCAGTCTCTCTACTCTTACCAGGACCTTTTACAAGCAGCCAGACCTATAACCTCAGTTCTCCAAAAATTCGACAGTTACTGACTTCAATTTTGTTTTGCCTGTTGTAAATATGAGTGATATTTTTCCAGTTCTTTGCATATCCGATCAGAAACCAGAAGTCCTCTCATTTATATAGGTAAAATGTATGAAATCGTTGGGACTGCACAAGTATTTTTCTCACAAAATGGGAATTGCTTATGTTCAAGCAATTAAAGAATAACTAAGTTCAAGGAACTTGCCAAATTTGAGATTCAAAATTATTCCAGGTGACTCTGGAATTATTTTAAAGACTTATTATGATATAAAATTCAGTTGCATAAATTTCTAAAGCAATTTTTTTTAACTTTGTGTCACCACCAAACTTTTTACAGATATTCTTCCTCCAAATCCTTTAAGCACTATCTCACATATACTTTATTTAAAAACAATTGCTTTCGCCAGGTGTGGTGGCACACACCTTTAATCCCACCACTCCAGAGGCAGAGGAAGGCAGATGTCTGTGAGTTCAAGGCCAGCCTGGTCTACATAGTGAGTTCCAGGACAGCTGGGGCTACAGGGAGACCCTGTCTCAAAAAACAACAACAACAACAACAACAAAAAAAAAACCCAAAAACCAACCAAACAAACAAAACAATTCCTTTCAGCACATTATATTGTGCAAAGATTTTCACATACTTTTTTTCTCAGAAGTAGGTGGAATCACTGTGGTTTGTAGATACTTCTGCCTCAAAACCCCCACAGCTTCCTGTGGAAGTAGGTCCTGTATGTGTTCAGCCGGCCTGGGAAGCTATTATACTGCCTGATCACAAATACCTATAAAGAACATGCATTTGCCAATCTAAATCTATGTATAAGAACGATTTCTTTTAACATAGAGCAATAGAGAGTTGGGATTCCCATGTTAAGGGGACTGGAAGAAATTTCTATAGCATCATTACAAGTGGTTGCATCGTCCTGAGATACAAAAGGCCAGAAGGACCAATGTGTTCCTCAACCTGTGTTTGCTGCTTCCCGTAGTCCTCCTCTCAGCCCAAGCAGCTTTCCTCCTCCTTTACCAAGGATCTTTCATGTATAGTTTCAACAAAGTCTCCCTAGAAGTACTGTCAAAGATTGGGTGTAGGACCCCAGTACATTTGCACTCTATGATCTCCTTATAGAAAGGGAGACACAGAGGCAGAGACAGACAGGGCCACAGCTAGAAGAAACACATTTTAAGGTTTCAGGGAATTATCTTGATACATATTAAACACACCATCTAGGAAATCAAAAGCCATCCATATAGATTAATTTGATCTGAGACTATTTAAATCCTGAATGTGCTTTTCTTAATTTTCTGTATCTGAATTTTAATTATAGAAGGTCCATAATGGAAGGGCCAAATGAATCTTATCTGCAAACTGATGCTGAATGAAACTCAGCCAGGGCCCTTCCAGCTCCTGTGTTGGCCTAAGAAGTAGGGATTCCTCAGCCTTTGGCCTCAGCTGGTGTTGCAGCTTCTGAACATGACAAACTATCATAATTCCTCAACTTTTGACAGTGTCAGTATGACAGCTCCCAGGCCTGGGGTGTCTGAGACCCTTGCTCTATAGGCCTGGCAGCTCTCAGGAGCTCTTCCGATGACCAGGGCCTGCCATTTCTCTTCTGTGGCTTTTTACAGCAATCTCACCTTCTTCATTCAGCCTTCCTTTCTACTTCCACCCTTCCACTTGTTCCCGACCATCCCCTTGGACTCTCCTGCTGCCTTTCTTCATATTACTAGTTTTGTCTGCAGACTGAAAGTAGACAAGACCACTTGAGAGAAGCCTACACTCAATGGTAGGAAGCAGTCTAGAAGGTCATCTCTAAGCAAACTCACTAAGTGAGCTTAAACAGGCTGCTATATAGCTGAGGGAATGGGTGTCTGTTCCGATCACAGCATACTCACATGCAGATGAAGGTTTGTGTTCTCACCAGTCATGGCATTGTCTCTTTAACACTAGTCACAGTGGTCCTTCTGCTAGTTTACCAGGAAAGTGCTCCCCTTCCCCCAACAGCACCCTGCCTTACCAACACTCTCTTAGACAGAAATGAGTTCACTAAGGCTTATCACAGCACAAACCTCTGGTGCACACTGTTTTGAATAGCCTTGGCTGAAGCTGCACCTTCAAAAACCAGGGCAATCAGATGCTATTGTATAGTTTTCTCAAGCCACCCACACAGTGTTCAAGGTGGCTGGTGCTGGCATAATGGTAGTTTGCCTGGCTGTTCTGACTGAGAGTCCTTTTGCTCAAGGCATACAGGGCAGCAAGAGAAAGGTCAACAGCTGCTAGTCAGGAAGTTCAATTGCCCCATCCCCCAACAGCTTTCTTATTTTTTAGAAGGTGAACATCAGATATATTTAAAATAAGAATTTAAAGAACTTACCATTAATACTAATGGTGATTTTTATGGATTTTAACACTGCTTGAAAGCAGGTCTCTCCTGTCTGGCACTGTTTCTTGCCATACAGCCCCCAGGTATATACATGCACTAATGTTCACACACCGTATGTGTATTTCTCAGGGGGAGCCAACACATTTCCCTCTGGCTTCCCATGCCACCCAAGCTCCATTCATTTCTCTTCTCTCTCCCCCAGTCCAACCTCCCTCCTCCCTCCTGAGTCTAAGCACCCCCATTTTTCCCACCCTCTCCCCATAACACCTGTATTCCACCATCTTCCCCTTTCTGTAGTCCCCACCCCCACCCCCTGGTCCCCTGCATGTCCTTCCCTCCTCCTCTTCTAGCTTTCAAGCTGTTGGTCAGAGTAGTCCAAGAGACTCCCGAAATAACATAGGCCGTTGCCAGAGCCCCTGGTTATCTCCCGGAACTTGAAGATAAGATCCTACTGCTGAAGACAGGACACATTTTTGATATAGGACTTGGAACAATGGAGCTGGAGCTGACCTGGAAGCCTTCTCCCTGAAGACTAGTTCTCATAGTTCTAGAGGATACTATATAAGTTGCTAAAAGAGAAAAATTAATCAACAGTCCTCTAACCCAGCCCTAAAACCTAATAACCACAACAACTGGCACAGCAAACTACCTCTACTGGTGTAGTAGTGGCACTGTTATTTAGGGGAAAGCAACAGCTCTCTAACTGGACTTAAAGTCCTCTCAATGGGAGTGAACTAGTGGGTGGCACTGTAATAACAGCCAAATATACATGGCTGGAGAGGTCATAGAGCCTAGAGAAAAGCATATCTCTGTCATATCACTAGACAAATGAAATTTCTTAGCACATGCTAAATATGGATCCTTATATTTACAGACAAGTAAATATATATGAGTACGAATACCACTCATCAAAGAAGCTTCTTTTTTTTTGGTCTTTTTTGAGACAGGGTCTTCCTGTAGCTCCAGCTGTCCTGGAACTCACTATGTAGACCAGGCTGGCCTTGAACTCACAGAGATCCGCCTGCCTCTGCCTCCCGAGTAGTGGGATCAAAGGCATGCGCCACCACTCCCGACTTCTTTAAAAGCCGGGTTTTGCAACAGATGGAGGCTCATACAGAGTTCCACAACTGGTCACACATAGAGAATATACTTCTGAGAGATGCCCAGCCTTAGGTGACATCTACAGGGAACCTCTACACCTAAGACTCATGGAACATAGCCCAACAGAGGGTGGAGAGAATACTAGCACATCCTTTAACTCTCACCAGTGAGGTTTCCTTATACAATAGAGTGTGATGCACACAGACGGCCACAACTGGCTAAGTTTTAGAGAATAAAAGACTGCAGAATATGTGTCTCTGGAGAGGACTCCTGTATTGAACCTCACTCACCCACAGCTCAAGGACCATTGTGGAAGAGGATGTAGAAAGATTGTAAGAGCCAGGGCTGGTCCATGAACACAGGGAAGCAGAGGCTCTCGGGCCACTGGAAGCTTGCTCACATAAACTTGCAGCAATGGTGGTAGCATCATACAAAAGATCCATGCTGACTCAAAAAAGGGCCCAGCTTGGAACAAGGAAAATGGACAGTGGGCTGGCCAGAGCCTGGGAACTGTTGGCAACTGATTACTGCTGGGTGAGGAAAAGTAGATCTTCTTTAAGACATCTAGAAAGGCTGACTAGAATCCAGTGGATAAACTTGCACCGAAGGACAAATGGGTACAAATGCTTGACCAGATAGGGCTTAACATATATGACAGAATACATGAGGTCTGATGGGGGGGGTATGTGAGGGAATGGATAGGGAAGGGGGTCTAAATTTAATTAAGAATTATTGTATGAGATACACAAAAAATCAATAAAAATATTGAAAATAAAAAAAGAATGTGATTCTCACATTTGTACTGGGAAAAGGAGTCTGGATACAACAAAAATCTAGCCAAAGCAAAATTCAATGTTAAAATGCTTTCAGGATGTTTTAGCTTGCTTTCTATTGCTATGATTAAAGACACTGACTAAAATCATCTTGGGGAGGAAAGGTTTATTTGGCTTACAAGTTGTAGTCTACCACTGAGGGAAGCCAAGACAGGAACTCAAAGGAGAAGCTTGAAGCAGAAACCCACAGAGGAACACTGCTCACTGGCTTGCTTCCGCTGGCTCAGCTACCTTTCTTATCCAGCCCAGGCCTACCTGTGCAGCTTATACCACCCTCAGTGAGCTGGGTCCTTTCACATCAATTAACAATGACGAAAATGCCCCACAAACATGCTCACAGGCCACTTTGATGAAGAAAATTCCTCAACTGAAGTTCCCTCATCCCTGGTGTCTCTAGTTTATGTCAAGTTAGCACAAATTAACCATCACATAGAGCATCAGAATATGATAGAAAAGTGGGCAGAAGGCCCACCTGCAGCAAAGCCCTGAAAAGTTTTGTAAAGATTTTCTGAGGCAAATCAAGTTTTGTGTGCACACAGATAACCAACCAGTTCGGTTTCTAGTAATATGGTATATAAGATCTAAACTTCTTTAGGTATACCTCACCTAAAATGACCCTAAAGTCTGACACTGTGAGAACTTCCCTGAGAACCTCATCACAACACTGTCACTCCTAGGTGACAAGCTTTGTTTGATCTAAGAAGGAACTTGCCTTGGAAAGAAAGGCAAAGGTGTAGATCTGCCTATAATCGATGTAGTTGTGGTGGACCAGGGGAAAGTATAAATAATTCTGTGAAAATTTCTAACCACAAGACCATGCTAAGCTTTAAAGGGTAGAGTGTCTGCTATCTGTGAGACTTGAAAACCACAAGTTTAAACTGAGCTGACAGGGTCCTTCAGGTGATGGTATTTCCAGATCACTTGGAGATTGCCCAGCATCTAAACCCAACTTTCCTTCCAATTAGAAAGGAAGACACATGGGCTGGAGAGATGGCTCAGTGGTTAAGAGCACCAGCTGCTCTTGCAGAAGACCCGGGTTCGATTCTCAGCACCCACTGGCAGCTAGCAACCATCTATAACTCCAGTTTCAGGGGAATCCATTGCCTTCTTCTGACTCCACAAGCATTCCATGACATGGTGCACTTACACACATGCAGGCAATACACTCATACACATAAAATAAAGATAATAAATAAAAAAGAAAAGAAGGCATAGGCTACTATGAGCAAGATTCAGCAGCTACATGATGATAGAGTTTTTGGTTTTTATTTATTTATTTATTTATTTGGTCTTTTCAAGACAGAGTCCTCCTGTAGCCCCAGCTGGCCTGGAACTTGCTATGTAGACTAGGCTGGCCTTGAACTCAGAGATCCACCTGCCTCTGCCTCCCACGCGCTGGGATTAAAGGTGTGAACCACTATACACAGTGATGATAGATTATTGTAGACAGAGACAATCAATATTGGAGTTGTGTCTAATATATTTAATGGAAAAGTTAGGCAAATTGAAAGAATGCAGTGTAGGAAGAGGTTATGAGAATTGACCAGATTGATTTGAAAAAGAACTGAATGAAAAACTGGACATTGGAAACTCAGTGTCTGGATAATATACTCTGTAAAATGAGGACTGGTACAATTATACAGACAGTAGCAGAAAGAAACACAGAGATGGAAAATGTGAGTCACTGGGAAATATGATGAGGAGAGTGTACTCTCAGCCTAGCAATCTTGATGTCCTTTAGGGAATTCCGACACACTCAAGCATGATGGAGGGAATCCCTGAACCCCAAGGCTCTGCATATCTAGACTGACAAGGTTTGTCCTTCCCTTGAGCCATACCCAGCTTAGTACCACCTCTTTCTGCAAGAGTGGGAGCCCAGACTGCAGAGACACCCCGGGATGGCCTGACACCTGCAAGGGAGTGGAGCGGAAGGGAATCCCACTGCAGTCCTCTGCCCAGGTGTCTCCTGTAAAACAAGAAAATAAAGGCTAGAATTAGATGATATCCAGGGTCCCTTGGCCTTCAAATATCTGTAAGTCCAAAACTAAGCAGAAAACATCCACAGTTTTGGTCATTTATGGAATTAGAATGAACCATGAAAGGAATACTTCAGGACGAGGGTTTGGCTTTTGTTCTGCTTTTGTACCTCCAGGTTGAACCTAAGGCTTTACACGTGCTGGTACTGCACCACCGGGCTACCGTCAAACCCCTTTACCTTTTGTTTTGAAACAGTCACCCAGGCTAAATTGGAACTCACTCTGTAGCCCAGGCAGGCCTTGCACTTAGAATCCTTCCACTGTAAAGCTCTTGAGTAGCTAGGATTATAGGTCTGTGCCCAGGCCCAGGTAGAGCAAGTGCCTTTAAGAAGTGAATAGTTTTGGAGTTTTAACACTATTATGAAAAATATGTGTGTGTATGTGTGTGTGTGTGTGTGTACGTGTGTGTGTGTGTGTGTGTGTGTGTATGACGTCTTCCTCTGAACTTTTAACCCTTTTAATCCTGATCATGCGTAGAACACAACCTGTTTTCTTCTCATCCTTTGCCACAGTCTTTCTCACACTTCAGTACATACATGAGTCACCTGGGATGGTCACAGAGCAGCTTCTGATTCTGCAGGTCTGGGTAGGGCTAGGGAGTTTTTACATTTTCCATCAGCCCTGGTGTGCATACAGGTGCAGCTGGGAGCATTTATAGGGGTGAGTAGACCTCTAGTGGCCATAGTGGAAACGTGCAACTATTTGTCTTGCACGCTTAAATTTTTTTCTGAAACTGTTAAAAGCTATGTCCCCCAAGCCAACAAATCTGACAGTCACATTACTGGCAAAGTCAACAGTGATTGGTATCAGTCCAAACAGATCACAGAGCCCATGATCATCAAAGAAAGGGCATGTTTAGTCTACGTAAATATTAAAGCAAATGTACTTTTTCCAAAAGTCTTTATGCCCAATAATGAATGATCTACAACTGATCTGTCTTTGTTAGTGTTTTTTTAAAATCTCAAATTTTAATTTGATTCTTCTACCCTTGTCAAGGGTTTCCATGAATTGTATTTCTCTGTTTTAAAATATATATATATTTGTTTATTTTTATTTTATGTGTATGAGTGTGTTTTGCCTCCATGTATATAGGTGCACCATATGTCTACGATGCCTGCAGAGACCAGAAGAGGGTGTCAGATCCCCTGGAACTGGAATTACAGACTGTTGTTAGCTGCCATGTATATGCTGGGAATCAAACCCAGGTCCTCTGCAAGAGCAGCCGGTGCTCCTAAGCGCTAAACCATCTCTCCAGCCCCAAATTGTATTTCTTATGAAGTCTTCTCTAATTTAGGCCCTTCTGTGAATCAGACTAGCGTGCTCTTTAATTAGGAGAAATGAGGACAGTGTTATAGCAATTTAAAATCTCTCAGCCTTTTGACTCCTCTCTGTCTATACTTCTGAAACAGAAAATACAAAGGCCAAGCTATTGACAAACTACATAAACATCTCAAAGACTTGTTTTAGAAACACTGCATCTTTCTGTTTTCCTTCTAGCTACAAATATATTTTTTATTTTGAATGTCAACAGTTATATTTCCTGTTTTTTCCATGAACATAGATAAATATTCCAAAAGCGACTACAATTTTTCAAGATAACCACAAAATTATTATCACTCTAGGATGCAAAGAAAACATCCTGTCCCAAGAATGTGCACATTTCGAATGTGACACCCATCCAACTGATATTAGTTGACACTTGTAACTAATATCAGTATTGACTTGATATTGATACAAACCTCTGATTTTATCAGCCCTTATCAGCAGACCACAGTCCTGAGCAGGAACTGAGGAAAAGGGCATTCACTCGCGGAAATTTTCTTCAGTGTGGAAATGTCCAGTGTTCTTGCATAGTTACCTTAAATGAGATCCCAAAGCCTGTCTGTGTTCTTTACTGGCTTTTCACAATATATCATATCCACTGTTAAAAGAGTTCCACAGATCTTATATAAGGAGTTTTATATGCTTATTCAAACATTTTATTTTTCAGCCATATAAAAATATCTGCAGTTATTATTAATGTCCTGGACTTACCAGTTATTGAGTGTACTGTCTGTGCAGACAAGTTCAAAAGCTTCTGTTTGAGGGTTAGAAGGAGGGAAGGTTTTTCTCCTTAAAAGCTTGGTTATAGATATTTCTACATCTTTAGAGTCTATAAAGTCCCACAAATGTTTATGTGCATCTGTGACTCAGGGCTCCACCTGTGGTTCATGTACTTAACCAGATGCCACCTGGCGCAAGCCCTGATAGCTGTGAGTTTCCAAACTTTATCATTTCGTTATATTGCAAAATATCTACAAGCAGTTTAAGTAAATAAATGTTAACCATGCCAGTAGTAAGTTTTGCTTATCTGCACTCTTGCTTAAGGCAAGATCTAAAGAAGAAAAGAACCTCAAAAGGAACTGTCCCAAATGTAAAACAGATATTTCCCATTTTAAATTTTAATTTGAGGTTGAAGATGAAGGTCAGAAGTAGCTAAAGCCCTGGGTTTGATCCATAGCACTGCCAAAAAAAAAGAAGAAAGAGAGAGAGGAGAGAGAGAATGAGAATCATCTCTCTCTTAATTTAACTGTTCTCTCCTTCAGGTCTCACATCCTACATAGTTTTTCTAGTGAGTGAAGCACAGAAGACAGAGGTAATAATTGGAGGGAATGTTCACCACAGAACTGAAAGGAAATACCTGTGCATGCCAGCTCTTTGCAACAGCGTAGTGGAACAGGGAAGAATCAGCAGCGATTAAAGCAAATGCATGTCACTACTGAAACATGCAAATCATATAGAAAATTGAATACCTCTGTTTTCCCATAGCTGTGATCCCCACTGTAACAGCCATTCAGAAGTCATTTGAAATTTTTAGACATTTCCAGAATCTGTGAATTGAGAAGTTGAGTAAGGGTTCAGATAATGAATAAAGGCCCAGCTGAGACCAGGCTGGGGGAAAGGAGTATCTCACACAACTTGAAATTTCTTGCACCTCAAATATTAAACATTTCATTTTGTATTATTATACTCACTGATTTCTAAAATACAGAAACAAACTTAAGATTCATTCTTATGCCTGTTGGTTCTAGTAATTCTCACATGAATCAAGTAATCAGATTGCTTTCTTCTTATCTCATCGGAGTTTAGAAGGAGCAGCCATTTTTCCCATGGCAGAGGGAAGGGAGATGTGACTGTGGATTGTAGAATCACCTCTGGGATCTGACTCAGGTGCATCAGGCTATGGGTTGGGTGGGGCACAGCAATGAAGAGCAATTGCTGGGAGTTGGGCAATATACAGACAGGTAAATACTGAAAGTCAAGGCAATCCCCAAGGAATGCAGAGTTGGAGCCAGAATAAATATTGTAAAACTGGGTCAGCAATCCCAGGGGCCAAATAGTGACTGGGTCCTAAGCAGAGATGCCAAATGGGTTAGCAAAACAGAACAAAAGAGAATGGCTGAGTGAGACTATCCAGAAGGATCCAAAGTGACAGCTCTCTGAGGTCAATTGACTGCATTTAGAACTAACATAGATCAGAACTCATGCCAACCCCACCAGCACCTTGGGCTCTCACCCTTGGAGTTTCCCTAGATCTGCCTGCAGAGTGCTCCCAGGAGGATTATGGCTTACATTTCCAAGGTAAATGAACACCCTATTTCATAGAGGATGAAAGTTACTAGAGGTCTTGTAAGGATCAGTGTCCCAGGTCAGTCATTGGAGAATTAGCTAATTGTAGCATTGGTCTGAGGGTCATGGTCTGAATATTTCCAGAAAAAATGAAGCTGGAGGGAGAAAGCTACAAGTCAGTGTCCTTTGTCTGTATTAAAGACTCAACTGGTCCTCACATTTCCTAAAGGTCAGGTTTGCAAGCAGAAGAAACCCAACATCTCCCACTGAGATGTCCTCCTTGAGGGCTGGCAGCCACCAATTGATGGTTTATTTTGACCATCAGTTCAACACAGGTTGATTACAGGATCTAGCTAAGTGCCAGGCAACTTCCACATCTATTATCGATTATCCTTGGTGTCTCACAAGCACCATGGAGCTGAGGTGAACATATGAGTTATTTCTAGCCCTACTGAACTACAGAAATTTCCTAAATAGCCCTTTTACCACATTGATGTTGATGAGTTAGTTATCGAAAAGTACAACAATAAGCACTGGGCATGCAGTTCCCATTGAGTTCTTCCTACACCCTATTAACAGCGCCCCCCGCCCCCAGCAGCGAGGATACCTTTCACCTTTCCTCAGAGCCCAGTTCTATTCAGTCACCCACCTCCCCCAGCCACATGTCCCAGAAAAAGTCCTATCATGCTCCTATCCAGGGTGGCCTGATTTGTCTTAAAGTCTTCACATTCCCCTTGCTATTTCTTTTTTTTTCAGGAATAAACACTTGACCAAATTTCAGCGAACAAGATGAGGGACATGCATCAGAGGTCTGGGATGCGTTTCCTCATTCCTAAGAGCAACATGAGTAGGATCTTTTTTTTTTCTCTCTCTCTTTTTTTTTAAGAAGAAGCATTTCATTACAGCTTTAACATAATAACAATTTCCAGAGCAAAGATACATCTCTTTCAAAAGTGGCTATAAAATTTTTAGGTTCACAGTTGCATTAATACACTTATACAATATTGAGCTCAGTATAAACCCTGTAAGACATAAAATTGAGTTTTTAACCTTTAAAAAAGATCTCCATTTTATTTTAAAATATGCTGTTTCTTACAGAAAGACTCATTGTTTTTGCTAATAACACTTAGGTTGGCGCATGCGTCTCTAATCTGTATGTATCTGATTATTAATAGTCATAGTTGGTTGCACTCAGATCCTTGGCACCTGTGTATGGATAGATTTTAGTGGTATGGCTGGGGGTGCCGACAACACAGTGGATAGTAGCAGGGATGACAAAGTATAAGGGCTCCAGGTGGGAGAGTGCCATCTGGGAAGTGGGTGTATAGATGAATAAGATGGTTTGGGATGTTCTGTGTGATATACACACACACACACACACAAAATCAACAAATTTTAAAAAATGAGCTATATTTGAGGAGAAAGCATACAAATTTACGTCATGTTAATTAGTAAAGTAGGATCTTTTTTCCTTCTTCTGCTCCATAATGTGCTAAATTGAATTCCTGGGATGCCAACTTGCTTCTGGCTTGAGGCTGAAGCCTGCTCAAGGAAGAGGGTGGGCCAAGAGATGCAACCAGGGTGGAGAGGTGGTTTAGTAGTGAAGAGCATGTAAACTAATCCAAGTTCAGTTTGCAGCACCCACATCGAGTTGTAACTCCAGAACCAGGGGAACCCCACTCTTCTGGCCTCTGTGAGCACCTGCACTCACAAGCATGTCCCCATACATAGACACATACATATAATTAAAAATAAAATGAATCCTTAAAAAGAAAGAGGTGGGTGTGGCTGGGCAACCAGAGGTAGGACATACAGACCCTGAGCAGATTTCTGTTTCTATAAGATAATCAATTTTGTTAATATTTAATCCAATTCAAACAAAGGTTTCTGCTTATTGCAGTCAGTTTTTCTTCAGTTTTTAATAGATAAGGGAATGGAAGCTTAGAGAATTTGAACAGTGTTTCCAAGACTATACCAACTTCTTTTTGATTGATTTATTTTTATTTCATGTATATGAGTGTATTGCCTGCATGTGTATAAATGTACCTATATCATGCAATGCCTGAGGCAGTCAGAAGAGGACATGCAATCCCCTGGAACTAGAGCTATGGATGATAGTTAGCTGCCATGTGGGTGCTAAGAATCAAACTGAGGTCCTCTGCAAGAGCAGCCAGTGCTCTTAACTGCTGAGCCATCTCTCTAGCCCTATATCAACTTCTTAAAGTTGTGAAAGGCTGTGCTGCCAGTACTGCAATGGTCATTCCCATCTTAATCAGAGCAGCATGAGACCCTCAACAAGATCAGACCTGTTGACACTCCCTCACTGAAGAAGGGACCAGGGAAAGTCATTACATCCTCACCTGATTCCAGCCAATCAGTCTCTTCTGTGTCCCACCCCACCCCTCAGCTGTGTGTGATTCTGTCCTGTCCTGGCTGCTTGGCATCTTTGAAAGTGCTAGAGTGTGCAGGAAGATTAACTGAAGAAGAAACTCTATCTGTTCAGCTTTCAGGAGGTTCTTACTTGTGCTGGGAGGGACTTTTCAATGATGCAGCTGTTTCCTAGTCAACCACACTCCTGTATTTAACCCCTCAGCCATGCTCCTGTAAGTAAGCTCAGGAAATGTATTGGTTCACCAAGACAGACTTGGGTGAAACTGGTTTATTGATTTTTAAAAATATTTTATTATTTTTATTTTATGTGTATGAGTATATTGCCTGCATGTATGTGAGTGCACCTGTGTCATGCAATGCCTCAGAGGTCAGAAGAGGGCTTTGGATTCCCCTGGAACTGGAGTTAAGGATGGTTCACAGGCACCATATGGGTGTTGGTAATCAAACCTGGGTCCTCACATGCAAGAGCAGTTAGTGCTTTTGACTGCTAAGCCATCTCTCCAGTCCTGGTTTATTGATTTTTGTTTTTTGTTTTTTTGGTCCGTTGTTGGTGCCCTATCTTGGGTGACTAGACAGTTGTTCATATCTCCCTAGGAAAAGTCAAACAACACATAGGTAGATTGGAATTCAAAGGATCCCAAGCCTATTTTCTTATCCCACACAATCATGAACATGCTACATATCACCACATGGTAATGTAATTCACCTGCCTTTTAATCACAAGTCATGCATACATGTGGACATGGATGCAGAGGGCTTTGATTAGGGTGCACATCCTTAAGCCAGATCAGGATGGTGCTTGTATAGGGCTAGGGCTGGGAGAACCAGGGACTCATATGCAAATTAGAGTATATATGCATGTGTAGGAATCTCTCCATGTCACATAGACTCTTACTCATCCTTCATGAGTCATCTTACATGCCATGTGCTCAGACTGGGCTGATCCATGCACTGTGTGCCCCCTAGTGCCCAAAGCTCTTCTGTGCACCTCAGTTGTCATCAAGTAATTGGTTAACATTTGTCTTACCTAAAGACCACAAATGCCTTACTCTTTCTAACTCTTTTCTTCTGAGCCCATGTGGTGGTTTGAATGAGAATGTGTCCCCCATGGGCTCCAAGAATTTGAATACTTGGTATCAGTTGCTGGCACTATTCGTGGAAGTTTAGGAGGTGCAATCTTACTGGAGGAAACACGTCACTTGGGGTGGGCCTTGCTCCATTTCCACTTTCACCTTCTCTGCTTCCTGTGTGCACTTGAAGATGTGAGTAATCAGCTCTCTGCTCAGTCCACTTCTCCTGCCATGCCTCCCCGCTATGATGGGCTTTTATCTCTCTGGAACTGTAAGCCAAGTAAATTCTATAATTTGCCTTGGTCATGGGGTTTATCAAAGCAACAGAAAAGTAACAAATAGAGCCTTTCTCTTCCCCCAGCCATTTATTTGTTTCTTACAAGTGACACAAGTATACCTATCAAAACCCACAGGATATCTATGAGGACTAGGCAGTCCTTAATGAAAAGGCAAGGGAGTGAGTTTCTAATCAGTTGTAAGAGAAGCTGGCTTCCTGGGTGGCTAGCAATGTCATGCTGCTGTGTCAGCGCACAGAATGGAATGGCAGAAAACCAAAGAGAAACTTGTTTGTTTGAACATTTTGATGGAAACTCCACACATAAAATCCCAAATGTATAGGGTCTTTATCAGCAATTTATACACATATATACAGTTGTGTGCATGCGCGCACACACACACACACACACAGAGACAGAGAGAGACAGAGAGAGAGACAGAGAAGGAGATGGAGAGGGAGGGGGAGGAGGAGGAGAGAGAAGGGAACTTGAACTCATTCTTTTGTTCCTATCATCAAGCTATATAAGACTTTACAAAGTGTTTTGAAAATTTAACTGTCATTCACAATTTAGTTCCTATGGGAAAATATTTTAAGAATGCATATAGACATTTCATAAAAGATTGCTTTGTACTGAAGTGAATTTTGTTGGCGATTTCAACTCTTTCTAAGCTAAGCCTGGATCCAAGTACATGTTCAATAAATGATTGTTAAATGAAGGAAAGAAAATGCATCATTGACTGTGCTTCGTATCTATACGGAAAAATGAACACTTGCTTAGCATGTGCGAGGACCTAGGTTCCATTCCCAGCAACACACACACACACACACACACACACACACACACACACACACACACATTTAACAATGTACATGTTCTCGATATATTGTTTTCCTTCTTCTGTTCTATCCAGCACAACCCACAGATGCTGTGTGATCTAATCCCTCCCACTCTCCTTCCACTCCAGTGACTCTGACTGACCACTCGAGTAAAATGCAGTCCTAAAACAAAAGCACCTCCTGTCTCTTTCTCCAAAGGCCTGTGTGATAAGACCCAGTACTGAACCATCATCTCCAATATTCCCCATGCTCTCAAAACAAACCAACAGATATTGTTTCTCCACACACACTATTAATCTAACAGACCAAAATTTACTTAGGTTCCCTAGTAAACCTAGATCTATGCTCTCGATCCATAACAGGGCATTCTCTGCCAATGACAACAGGACTCTAAGGTCATCAACAAGATCGTATTCAGTGCCATTATCATCACTACAAATCTACACTGGAACCCAGGAAAACCTGTTTTCCTGCAGATGAGATCTGCGACTTCCTGTCCAGAGCTCACTCATCCACCTGTAATTGACACTATGCTCTGTCCTCTTTTGATCTAATTTCACGCACAGAGAGAAAGAGACAGAGAGACAGAGAGAGACAGAGAGAGACAGAGGGACAGAGACACAGAGAGAGACATGCATGTTACTCAGGATGTTGCTACACATGGAATTCTCTTCCACTAATCTTGGAAGATAAAGAAAATACTAGCTAAGGAACCACAAGACTGCAAGAAGCAAAGGGAGGTTGTAAGGTTAAAGTGTGCCTAGGCCAGGCTAGAGCTCACTATTCAAATCTTCCTTCTCCCAATAAAGGCATCTATACAGCACACTTCCTATGGTGCTGACATTACGAAGTACATATTAAGAGGTAGGACTCACAGAAAAGCCATGACCACACTGTCCTCCCTGTGAAGTCAGTATGTGCTCAGCTCTGTTCCTGCTTGACAAGGCACTTCATGGTCCACAGTCTTCAGCTGCCATGTTCTGCCACTTGCCAGGTCTGTCTCCTATGCACCTCCCACTCCCACTCTTGTTAACTCTTCTGGTTTTCTAGTTCTTTGAGAACTGCATCCTCTTTCCACATACAGGTTTCTTATTATAGAGATTTATGTTATTTTTAATTATATGTATGTATGTCTGTATGGGGTATATGCCTCAAGTTGGATCCCCTAGAGCTGGAGTTAAGGTGGTTATGAGCTGCCTGACATGGCTACTGGGAGCTGGCCACTGGACGATTAGTATGTGCTCTTAAACACTGAGCTGTCTCTGCAGCCCAGTTTGGTTATTTTCATATGCAGTTCTGTTTACTTGAAGTCACCTCCCTCTCTCTTCCCCTAGTTAATGCCTATTTACCCTTTGGAGGTCAAATAAGTCCTCACTCATTTGGGAAGGCCTTCCTATGCCCCTCCACAGGGGCCCTACCTTACCCTCTCACACAAGTGCTTATCCAAATAGTAATTAAGCTAATGGGCAAATTATGTGTTTAGTGTTTGTCTTCTTTCCCAGGAATCAAATTTAAGGAAACCAAGTATGTTTTTTCTATTCCCATTGCTCAATGCCTAAAACACAACTTTGGTGTTTTTGCTGAATGAATGTCCAGTGTAGCTCTCCCCTCGAAGGTCCTGTATGATCTCCTCTTCTTGAGCTGTGATCATGGGCTTCTCATCTCTGTCTATCTAATAAAAGTAGGTGCGGAAAAAGGTTATGTACCAATCCTCACTTTTACCCTTTTACCCTCTGTGATAGATCACAGCACCTTTCACCTTGCTGGCGTTCTTGCCTCCAAAATGCTAGCTTCATGCTAAGACTTCTTCCTAGAATTCCCTACCTTGAAAGCAATGGCCTGCTGGGTGCCCTCCTGTTGATCTCACTGGAGCCCTTACACACCATTCTTACTGCATAATGTCTTGTCTGGTTACCAAGGAAATTTCATGGCCCACCTCTATTCCTGGCCTTTCCAAACAGCAGCAACTCCTGAATGCTGCTTCCCTTCTTCTCCAACAGCTCTGGGTGCAACTGTGTCCCAATATGCCAGGGCACCATGGGAAAGATAAAGAAAGATGGGCTGTTCCACAGGAGAGGACTAGTAGGAAAGCATTTTAAGAGGTTTTGTTTTACTTATCCTGGCATCTTACTGTATTTTCCCCAATGACTTGGAGGATGAAATAGATTGCAATATTCATGAAATTGGCAGAAAATATTTATAAGCCTTTAATTAGAAGAGAGAAACTTTGAGAATTAGAAAACAAAAATACAGCTTATTTGAATAAAGGGAACACCAGAGCATTGCAAAAAGAGGAGAAACCTAAGATGGGAAAGGATGCTGTCTGTAAGCAAGCACAGCTGGCAAACCAGGAGAAGAGTCAGCATTACTCCAACACATGCTCAAAACTAACTCAGTGCTGGCTGTGTAAACACCATAAAGGAAGCAAGGAGATGATCTGGCTGGTGCAGTGAAAACGTCCCTGAGGTTGCCACCTGCGACCTCAGAGAAACACAAGTCCCACCCTTTTAATAGGCCCAATCTCAATAGAATTAGACTGGGAAAGCTCAGAGAACGTCCAGTGCAAACTTCTTATCTAAAGACAATGAATTTGAGCAAGTAGGTGAAAGAATCTTCACCACCACAAAGGAAGCACAGGGAAGGAGGGAGGGACCGAGGGAGGGAGGGAAGGGAAGGAAGGAGGGAAGAAGGTGAAGAAAGAGAGAATCCATCATGCTTACTTCCAAACCTGGCTACTTAATAGGATTATCAGGAAAAACAAATAAGATGATATTTATGAGTACACCTTTACAAATGCAATTTTGTGGAAATGTTAAAAGGAACGGCCACTGGTAATCCTTATTTGTAAAACAAATAGCTGTCATCATCAAAACGAACAAATTGATGCGCTCTACTAAAGAGCTCTTGAATTGCCAAGAGAGAACCAGAGAGAGCCAGGGAACCGAGGATGTGATAGGATAGAAAGCTCTGGGGAATAGTCAAGGACCGTTATTTTCTCCAGGGGATATTTGTTAAGTATATGTGGTTAAGGCCTTGGGGTAGCAGTTGTGGATGCAGAAATGATACCTGGACCCATTTCTAACTTACAACTTAATAAGAAGAGGTGGGCATGTAAAAAATATACACTAGCAAACAGAATTGTGACAGGATGATGCTAGGGCTCCAATGGAAGCTTGGGAAAGGAAGGACATAGTTTCCAAAGAGGTGAAAAATTACCAAGCAAGGAAAGAGTGCTTCCAAGGACAGAACTTTCTAGAGCGGCTGCACACTCCTCAGCTCAACAGTAGGAGAGAGAATTGATAATGA
Organism: Nannospalax galili; assembly: GCF_000622305.1. Taxonomy (NCBI): domain Eukaryota; kingdom Metazoa; phylum Chordata; class Mammalia; order Rodentia; family Spalacidae; genus Nannospalax; species Nannospalax galili. Next base: position 662,763 of record NW_008348795.1, read on the forward strand.
TTATGAAGAATATATTTATGATGAAAGTTCATGCAGGAATTATTTGCTATCAGTGAAGTAAGATCTTACTTCTTAAAAACAATAAAAAAATATGGATTGAAATCTTCCTGGGATTGTTTAACTATGGTTATGGTTATGGTTATGTTATTTTTACAAAAACACAATTACTTCAAAAATTGACTGTTTGCATAACTAAATGCAGACAATTGCTGATTATGAAACAGTGACTCATACCCCACAGTGTCTCCTAAAAGCCGACTATTCTTCAAAGCTTTAGAGTTATATATAGAAACGGGGATGCTTACAAAACTCCTAATTTACAAGCTGTCGCTGGAGCAAAGCTATTTTCCAAAACAGAAATAGATTAATTTTGTCTTCTACCAACAGATGGCAGTAATAGTCACACACCAGTATTTGAAGGCAGCGTTGCCAAGGATTTGGCTATTGGTCTGCTGTGCATTGGCTTTTTCACACTTAGTACCTCGGTATTTTATGAGCATCCATTGTCCTCAATAGCCAGCACAATAAAGCTGTTTAAAGTGCTAGTTTTAAACAGCAGACGATTACAGTGAGCAGAAGCCATCAGTTACTAGCTCATGGGAACAACTCAACACAACAGAACAATGTGTTTTGAACTGCTCTTGTTAGATAATAGAACTGTGGGAATGGAACACAAAAATAGAAACATTCTTATCATACACATCCATCCAAAATAAAGCTCAGGACATGGAAAGAAAATGCTCAGATCACAAGCACCATTCTAGGAACTAAGCCAAGCCAGCCAAACAGTCTGCCTTACCTTTCATTGTATATATATATATACAATATATATATATACCTTTCATTGTATATATATATATACACATATATATATGTGTGTGTGTGTGTGTGTGTGTGTGTGTGTGTGTGTGTATGTCTTCTTAACAGCTGTCAACAGCTGTGGTTGTACACACCTTTAATCCTGGCGTTCTGGAGGCAGAGGCAGGTGGATCTTTGTGAGATGAGGACAGCCTGGTCACCAGTTTCAGACCAGCTGGGGCTACAGGGAGACCCTGTCTCAAAAAAAAAAGTTCACACTCAATGGGTAAGAACACTTTCTATATACAAGAACAAGAACCAAAGATCAAGTCCCCAGCACCCTAGTAAAAACTGGGCATGGCCACAGGTGCCTGTAACCTCAGAGCTGGGGGTAAGACCAGAGACAGCAGATTCTGGGAGATCACTGACCAGACGGCTTAACCACAATATGGACCTTCAGGTTCAGTGAGAGACCGCACCTCAAAAAATAAAGTAGAGAGAGCAATAGAGCAAGATACCCAATGTCTTCTTCTAGCCACATGTACACAGGGGCAGGGACAGGGACACACACATACACTTCCTCTATCTTAAAAGAACCCCAACTTTTCATTAACCCCAGACATATCAGATGCCACACATGTGTCCCTGGTTATAATTCCATGCTGTCTTCCCAAATAAAAAACCAACTAAACAAAACCATTGAGCATGAAAAGTTTAAGAAGTCTGAAGAATTATCCAAAGTTTCAGCACTCTGGAAGCATTAAATCACTAGCACTGAGAGACAAGCAGCAGAAGGCCAGATCTCTTCAAGTCTGTACAACGCAAGTCAGTGGTAAGAGCCAAAACAAGTATGGCAATGGCTAATTTCATATGGTAGAACTCACCACAGAGAAGTAACAGCATAGGGCCAGCAAGACGACTCCATGGGTAGATGCCCTTGCCACTCAGCCTAACAACCTGGGCTTGAACCCACATGGTGGAAGGAAAGAATTGACTCCAGTAAGCTGTCCCTGAACTCCACAAGTGTGTAGTGTCAGGTTTGTGACTTACCGCCACCACCCCACATAAAATAAATAAAAATGTAAGAAAGAAAGAAGGGAGGGAGGGAAGGAGAGAGGGAGAAGGAAAGAAGGAAAGAACAACAACAGCAAAAGAACTTAGTGAGCAAGACAAGAGCTGGCCCCATTTGCCACCTCAGCTGGCTGACCATGAACAGACTGCAGAAGCACTCTGGTTGCTGTAGATCTCTTCACACACACGTGGTACTCAGGCTACAAAGGGATTGCATACTATACAGACTTTCTGGTACAGTTTAACCTGATCTGGTTTGGAAACAGTGCCAAGAAGAATTGGTCTTAGCAAGGAAAGAAAGCTCCTATCTGACTTTAAAGCTTTTAGAAAAACAGTTTGCTATTGGATGAAAATGCATTGGAGAACCACAATTCATAAATGTATGTTCATCATTAGAATTCACCGTGGGGGGCCTGGTTAATAATTTGGGAGGATGCGGTTGATAATATACAAATATGGCCTCCAACAATGTGGTTCATTAGTGCTTGCTCCACCTCACCCTACAGTAAGGAAACAGAGTTGATTTTCCTGTTCCTTCAACCTAATCTGGGCTTATAATTTTCATAATTTGTTTTAACTTCTGATGTAATAGAAGTGACATTCTAGGATTTCCAAGGCCAGGACTTAAGAAACTAGAAACATCTGCCTTCTCCTTTCTAGAAGTCAGTGGCTTTGAAAAATAAATAAATAAATAAATAAAAACCACACAAATATATCCACTTCACAAAACTCAGTAGTACAAAGGCCAAAGGTGAGAAATTGAATTGTACTATGTAATTTTTACACTGTATATATTTATTGTGGCAAAACATACTGACTCAAAATGACACATTTATTATTTTGCAGTATCTGTGTATCAGAAATCTGGGTATAGTTTGGTTTGGTCCACTATTTTAGCATCTCTCCCAGGTTATAGTCTAGGTATTTAGCTAATCTGAGCAATCCACGTGGTGTCTACTTCCAAACTCACTTGTGGTTGTTGGCAGGAGATAGTTCCTCACAGACTGTTAGATTTCAATTTCTTCATGGAAGTCAACAGGAGGATATCTTGACACCTTGCCTCCTGGCCACACCTTCCTGCTTCATAGAGAAAGTGACTAAGAAAAGTCAGAGAAAAGGAGAGATGAGGGAAGAAAGAAAAAGAAAAAGAGACAAAGAGGAACAAGATCATATTATTCCACACTCAAATCTTTGCAGAAACATCTCATCACATTTTTTCATTAAAAATGTTATTAAAATCAGTCAGTCCATGGAACTAAAAGAAAGGAAGTAGCACAAGAGTATAATGACCAAGACATAAGAAGCATTGCAAGACACTTCAGAGGCAGCCTACCTATCACACTGTATATATAGAGATGTAGTATTACTTGAATGCAGGATGTGCCAAACTAAAGATGTGGCTTATAAACTCTATAGCAACAACTGAAAACAAGTTTAGATGCTAAGAAACAGAAGAAAATAAAGTGAAGTGTTAAAATATTCTATTAATGTAGAATAAAAGGTGAATAAAGGGGCAAAGGGAAGCAATCAACTGTCAAGACCATAGACTTAATCCAAATCATAGAAATAACACTAAATAGACACAGTAAACTATGGAAACTTATTTCCAGGAGGCTGGAAGGTCTAAGATCAATACACCAGCATGTTTGCTGTTTGGTGAAAGCCTTCTTCCTGTCCTCACATGGTGGAAGGAGTGTATAGTGGAATGTATTTTATAAAAGCAATAACCTCATTATGAAGGCCCTATCCTCCCCCAAAGGTCCCAATACTGTTTCCTTTTGAAATTGTATTACAATATACAGGTTTTGAGAGTACATAAATATTTAGAGCATGGCATGCCCTAGAGAAAAGGAAGAGATTGTTCTGTTGGAGAGAGAGAGAGAGAGAGAGAGAGAGAGAGAAAGTCCCAAGAACAAATTGTTTACAAAATACCCCTTTCAGTACAAACAGCACCAATAGATTAAAAGGAAAAGAGCTTAAAAGTACATACAGAAGTGGGTGTCATGCCTCATGTCTGTAAAAAATAAGAATCACCAGCCTGGAGAAATGGCTCAGAAGTTAAGAGCACTGGCTGCTCTTGCAGAGGATCCAGATCCAGTTCCCAGTACCCACATAGCAGCTAACAACCATCCATAACTCTAATTCCAGGGAATCCAACATCCTCTTGTGGCCTCAGTGGGCATTGCACATCCAGGTACACTTCCATACATGCAGGCAAAACACTCATATACATAAAATTAAAAAAAATTTAAAAAAGAACCACCAGGCCAGACTGGATTACAGATGAGACCTTGGTCACAAGCAAAGAAACACACACATGAAGAAAGTGTACATGAAAGCTAAGGTTAGGGTTGTGGTTCAGTACTCCCAAACTCAAGGCTCTAGCTTGATCTCTGGTACCAAAACAAAACAAAACAAAACAAAATATGTATCAAAGCAAAGAATGTTACCAGTGATAAACAATGTCATTTCATAGTGATGTGAAGACAATTTGTCAGGAGCCCTAACAACTCTTAGCAGTAGTGCTTCAAAACACACGGAGAAACACTCAGCAGCACTGCCAGGATGAACAAGGCCTAACTAGAGACCTTGCATTCCTCTCTCAACAACTCAACGAACAGATAGACAAAGTGGATAAGTAAGAACATGGAGGACCTGGAAAATACGCCAAACTCCTTGACTGAGCACTTGCAGAGTACTCTAAACCTCAGCAAGATACACATTCTTTTCAGGCATATGTGGAAATTTTATCAAGATAGATCATATTCTGGGACTTCAAAACAATATAAAAGGATTCAATTCCTACAGTAGACAAGCCAGTGGCAGTGTGTCTATGTTGGGTAGTGACTTTTTTCTGAGTTGAAACATTCCATAATGGAAGCCGTTTCATTAAGACTCAGAAAGCTCTAAAGGGAGGCTGGCTAAGTAAGGCTCAGAAAGTAAACAGCAAACAAGGCTCAGGAAGTTCCTGAAAATTGCCAGAGTCACAAGGCATCTCCCTCCCTGAGGTTATAAAAGCAGTGAAGGCTATTGAGGAGACTTCTTGACCTGCTGAGCTACTGGATAAAGAGCCCCTGGGCTCCAGCTTTCACTGAGTCATCAACCACATTGGGCTGGATTTTCAGTAACTCAGTTGATATTAAGTAATCCATGTTCCTGTAATTAACCTCTCACCCATACTCCTATAAGGAGCTCCAATAAATTCATTGATTTGCCAAGTTGGACTTTGGTGGTAGTGTTACTTTGATCTGTCATTGGTTTCTATCTTGGATAAATAGAATATTCCCCACGAACAGTGTCACACAACAATCTATATAATAGAGCATAATGTAGCAAAAAGTGAACATATGAACTACTGATAGATGCAAGAATATTGATGAATCCAAAAATAAGTAGATTAAGTGAAAAAGGTTAAACAAAAGCAGATAGTATTTAGTGTAGGAGTCCATTGACATAAAGTACTAAAAATTATAAACTAACGTTTAGTGACAGAAAACAGATGAATGATTTCCTCACATAAGAAGAGAGACAAGAAGAAGATTGGAGGAGAAAATATTGGAAGATGATATACTTGTTCAAAAGCATGTTTGTGGCAATGGCTTCAGGATTGTATACACATGTTAAAACATGAAATCCTACAGTTTAAATATGTATAAGATTTATATATCAACAAGAAATTTATGTATGCCTACTTCTAAGAAAAGATTTCAAATATATGTTATATGGAAGAAAAGTAAGTTTGTAGCAGTAGCCATAGAATACTGTATTTTATTTATTTATTTTTACTTATTTATTTATTGGTAGCATGGCCTCATGTCACTCAGGCTAGCCTCAAACTCATTATGAAGCAGTTGATGGCCTTGGACTCCTGATCCTTCTCCCTCCACATCACAAGTACTGGGATTATAGGCATGTGCCACCACACACAGTATTTGTTCTTTTTTAAAGGAATATACATAAGTGGTTTGGTAAACAAATGAAATTTCTGAAGGGATTCATGTGACAGCTTATCTTGTCAGCTTGACTGGCTTGAGAGATGCCTAGGGGATTAGTAAAACATACTTCTTTGTGTGTCTGTGAGGGCATTTCCAGAGAACATAGGAGAACAACTGAGTATCAAAGATCCCCCCCAAATATTGGCAGCACCATCCAATAGACTCACGCAAGTTTCGCTCCTCCTGAGTGAGTATACCTACTGCTACTGAAATCGCCTAAGGACATCACACACCCTGCTTGTCCAGCCTTCAATGTGGACTCACACCAGCAACAGGAACTTCCTGACCTTCAGCCCCGCCCCGGGGGCTGTATCACTACCTTGCCTGCTCCCCTGTTCTGTGGCACCCAGCTTCCTGAACTGAGCAGCTGACAAGTTCTTTAGCTCTCCAGCATGCAGATGGCCATTGTTAAACTACCCAGCTTTCAATCATATGAGATAATCCAAAAAAATACTGTAAAATAATTGTATGCATATTTAATATTACACACACACATATAATTCTGTTCCTCTATAGAGCTCTAATACAACTCACAAAACCTTCTACAAGTTCTTTCTGGGTAAACTATGACTTGGAGGGCAGGGATACAAAGAAAAATGAGTATTTTTCATATATATACTATTTGAAAATTTTACATACTCTATACATTATCTTTATTTAAAAGATTCTCACAAAAAGGAAGTCTGAAAAGAACTGGCCAAAAAGAAAGACTCCAAGAGCAATTTCTACCCAAGTCAAATTATAGGTTACAGTGGGATATCTGAATAGGTATGTGAACTTTGATAATCATGTAATTTCTGCTGGCTTGCAAACTTTCTGTCTAGCTAAATCAGAGGAAAACTTAAACATTTACAGAAACTGCAATAATAATTGCTATTTCACCTACTGTCATGGATGGCAACTTCTGCTTGCCCCTGTGACGTGTTCTGTTTTTGTTATAGCAATGGAAACAGCTACAATAACCAAGTGACTGCCTTCCCCAGTTTCTCCCTTCCTTACTCCTTTCTCTTTCTCTATCTGCCTTCTTTCTCTCCTCCCCATCTTCTCCCTGTGGAGACTTCACTTTTTGCAAGACACACTGTGTAGGTGCACCACAATTTACTCCTTCGCAGCTCACAGCATGAGACCCTAACAGAAACAGCCAGTGGTTTCCTGTCCAGTCTACCCAGGAAGTCACACAGCATCAGTTCTGATCTGCAGGTTCAAGGGCAGGGACCATATATACAAACCACTTTTTGATGAGACTGTCCAGAGATTCACAAGTTTTAGCACCATCCCAGAGGTGTGTGTGTGTGTGTGTGTGTGTGTGTGTGTGTGTGTGTGTGTATGAAGGTATGGTGTGCATGAGCCATTGTGCTCTCTCGTCTTTCCCTCCATCCTGCTGTCTAGAATGTAACTCCCATTATATGGACCATTAGGGAGTCCAGGTATTGCAGAGTGGCAAAACAGAGAGGCTCTCATCCTAGGGGAGCATCAAAACAGCATACCTAGATTCGTCTATCTTTCTTAGGAAGATTTTTACTTGTAGTGCTCCATTATTCATAGCCAAACCTAGGTACTGAGTAGAAAGACCAGCATGACTAGGCAGTGAAAACCCTAAAAAGGTTAGGCATTAAGAGGAATTCCACGAGGATGTAAAGAAAACATTTCACTAACCTCTTGAAAGCGTGGATGAATTTTTTGCTTGGTAGGAAGAAATTTTGTATCTGACTTGCTATGTGTAGTCAAAGAGAAGCCCCAAGATGCTGGGTAAATCTGTAGGACTGAGATTGTAGGACAGTGGGGGTGTGACTTGAAGGAGGTGGCTCTTGGGAGCCTTGTTCATCTCATTACATTATTACAGTCTTAAGCAAAACTCTCATACATTCTCAAATCAGAACACTTCTATCAAAGCTGCAATATCAGTTCTTAACTCAAAGCAAAGTTTAGAGACTACTAATGATCTTGGGGAGGCAAATTTCAAGGGCTATTGAACATAAGGAATTATTCAAGTGAAGGAATCATGTGATGAATATATACAATGTATATTCTAGAAGCCAAAGAGTGATTCACCCCCACTAGGAATGACATTATTCCTGTATGAACTGTTCATATAACCACTTTTCTGGCAAAACAATTTACAAAGTATATATAAAATTGTTTTTTGAATTCTCTATTCTTGCCCATTTGAGGTTTCCCTCTATTATTTATTTTTGTGAGTTTCTTTGCCCATTTGAGGTTTTCCCTGTGTTATTTATTTTTGTGAGTTATTTCTAAATCAAGGATTCTAGAATTACTTATGCATTTTAATGTCAAACTATAGCTGTCCTGTCTTGGATATTGCAGAGAATTCAGTGCCATGCCTCTACATAATCTTTCACAGATAATTGCTGATAAGGCTTACAGTTTACTGACCTGCTGGGGTTCATGGAGAATTATTGACTCAGAGCTAATTAAATCGTTGCCTGCTGCTTCTGAAATTCTGCCAGGGAATCTTTGCTGCCATTAACACAGCCTTTCAGTTGGAGGCTATGGCTGAATGGTAACAAGGGTAAGTGCAGTAAGTGCTTGCCTGGGGTGGCAGGGAAGGAGTGACCACCATGGGACAGCTTCACTTGGGGTTAAGAACATGCACACAAAAAATTTCAATGTGAGGGCTTGTTTTATCTGTTTTCCTTTTTTTTTTTTTTTTTTTTATTAAAAGTATTTTTCAGGTTCCTTGGAGTTTGAAACTGTTAAACTTGTTATGGCGTCTCCTGGAATCTCTCTTTGAATAGAAGGTCTGTTTGGCACACATACTGATTTCTTTTAACATATAACTTTCAGGGAAAAACAATGTATCTTGCTGCAGAACTGCAAATATATGTTGCATGGGATAATTTTATACAAAAGTATAAGTTTTTCAGTTTAGGATATAACTCAAGAAGCTACAAGAACATTGACGTCATTCACGTCAAATTGTCTCACTCCTCTGTATCAAGCTACTTAAGGTTAGAGGTGAGCTGTGACTTGAGGTTGTCTTGTTCTACCACCAAATGGAGTTCTTTTTGTTATTTGTCGTCAAATTGTCTCGATCCTCTGTATCAGACTATTAAGGTCACAGAGGCAAACTGCGACTTAAAGTTGTCTTGCTCTACCACCGAACAGTCGGGTGTCCTGTGTGCAATGTGTCATTTCATCCCTCTACCTCAGTTTCCTCCTCTGGATGATGGAAACAGCAATCGTACTAAGTGAGAGGACTGTGCTGAAGACTGAGATCACTTATACTCAGTCTCAAGAATAGTAGATTAAGTAAAAAAATATTATTTTTGTATGTAGGTTTGTATTAACTTTAATTTTCATGGTCTTAATTATAGTAGTTAATTATAGTAGCTAAACTCACAATGACACTGACATATAATTTCCAAGGTATTCTTGAGTGTGTCATCTCATATAGCTTAACCGGAAGCATTGTTACTTAGAAAAGAGGAAATTGGGGCTAGAAAGGCTGGGAATTTTTCCTCAAATGAATATAAATGATAAAAGTCAGAACTGCCACAGAGCTCTGATGAGTCTAGTCTTCACTGTGAATTTTATACTTCATTGTGCTTGCCTGTGGAATTTACAACTGTGAGGCATATCAGAAAACATCTGATCTGAGCCCTTCCTTATAGAGATGTGAAATGGGAGCTTCAGAAAGAATGATTTGCCCAAGATCTCACCCTGTGGAGAAGACCCTCAAATCTCAGTGTAGCCTAAAACCCCTTTCCATTACCGGATGTCAGATAAGAATTTCATTAAGACTGCTTTAGTTACTTTCTTCCTCACTGTGACAAGAAAAACCAAGGCAGAGAGGAATTTGTTTATTCATGGTTCCCAGTTACATAGTTCACCCTGCCAGGGACAGCAGGTGGTGGGAGAAGTATAGGGAGGGACACCTAGGGGAACAGGGAGCCAGGCTAGCATCTTCAACACCTGCTGGCTGCAACCCATTCTTTCCTGTTACATCTTATCTCCAGCAGGTAGCACAACTTCCCAAAACAAATGTCACCAGTTGGGGACCAACTGTTGAAACACTTAAGCCAGTGGGGAACATTTCACATTCAAACTCTTGACAAGCGCCTTAAAGAAGAATGTCTTTTCCCTCAGAAAGAATAAAGTTTCATTTTGTTAGCTGGGCATTCTAACAGCATCACTTTCTTGCAAATCAGATGGCTGTAGAATTCCCATGAGAGGTGAATGGCATCATCTGTATCAACTGCTTTTCACATAGTCCAAGATTCCCTGTCATTCCTCCTTTGTACCAAAGACTTCCATTTCATGGCCTGGTGGTTCCTCCCTTTACCCGTGGAAAGAGGAGCTTTCTAGTAGTTTATTACTATTATTATTACCTTATTATTATTGTTTAGTGCTTCCAAGAGCTATGAAGTGTGTTACAATTATGTCAATTTGCACGAATGGCCTCTGAAGCATGGGAGCCCTACTGTATTTCATACTGTGGTTGCAGTGCAGTAGTGCCTACAGTTTTGTGGACACCATCTTCTTAGACACTTTAAAGAGAACCAGAGAACAGCCTATTGGTACAGAGGATAGGTATCAACTTTATGGGAAGTCAGTCTTTCAAGTGTGAATCTTAGGGAGGGAATAAAGTCTGTATTTATGACTGGTAAAAATAGTGAGCTTTTTTGTTTTTTTGTTTGTTTTGTTTTGTTTTTTGTCTTTTTTTGAGGCAGGGTCTCCCTGCAGCCCCAGCTGTCCTGGGACTCACTATGCAGACCAGGCTGGCCTTGAACTCACAGAGATCTGCCTGCCTCTGCCTCCCAAGCGCTGGGATTAAAGGCGTACACCACCACACCAGACTAAAAATAGTGTTTTTTAAAGATTGGAAATGTACCTACCAGCATGCCTGAGGAGTGATCACTGAAGAGCTCACTGAATGGAAAATTTTCTCCTAAGGAGAATCTTTTCCACTGTGCTTCTGGGCCTGCCTTTGGACTCCAATATCTCAGCTGATTTCTACCTCAGAGCCTTCATACACCTCACCATTTCACCTGTGTGGTTCCTGCCATGCCAGCCCCTCTCACAGTCACTGAACATTTTCCTCAATGTATCTGTAATAGATCACCCAGACCTATTCTTTGTATCCAGATCTCATTGGATTCTTTCATAGTACTTTACATAACCTGAAATTGTTGCTAAAGCTGATATTCTATCCCTCCATTTTCAATTTCTCAACATAGCCATTTCACCTTTCTGCTGTTTGTGTGACAGATGGATGAGAGAAGAAATAATTCATTTTAAAACTAAGTGTACCTGGTAGAACTATAGCAGAGAAGAATTATCAAGGGAGAAATGGGGAAAGTGGGGATAGTTTATATCGGAAGGGCATGGAGGGAAGGCTACACAGGGAGAGAGAGAGAGAGGAGATAAATAACGCCTAGCTAATATATAAAAAAAACAGAGGGAAACATATTAGTCCAAAAACCTACTGAAAAATTATACATACAATATCTCTACAGGAGTCCATGTGTATAGCTGAAGGCTATGTAACAAGAAATAGTGCCAGGCAAGAGAAACCTTCCTTTGAGTTGTTGGCCAGGGTAGTCTAAGAGACTCACAAAAGTACACAGGCTATTGCCACAGCCCTTGATTGCCTCCCAGAACTTGAAGGTAAGACCTTACTGCTGAAGACAGGATGTGCTTCAGACACAGGATTTGGAGCAATGGAAATGGAACTGACCTGAGAGCCAGCTCTCATAGCTTTGGAGACAACTACGCAAGCTGCTAAGGGAGAACATCAATCGATAGTCCAGTCCCAGCTTCAAGACCTAAAAACCACATCAAGAGCAGCACAGCAAACAACATTGGTATAGTAATGGCACTTTTATCTTAGGAGTAATCAACAGCTACCTAATTGGACCTAAAACCCATTAAATGAGAGGAAACTCATATGTGGTACTATAAAGCTTAGAGCTTAGAGAAAACCCCAAGGCTGTCACATCCCTAGACAAATGTAATTTCTATGTGCAGAATATGGATCCTTATATTTATAGATAAGTGTCCCAGTCACCACCCATCAAACAACAACAACAAAAAGTTTGTTTTCAACAGACAGAGATTATTACAGAGTTCCACAACTGGTTACACACAGAGATTGTCTGTAAATTGCTCAAGCCTAAGTTGCACCTAAGGCTCATAGATATAGAACAAGGGGTAAAGAGGACAGTGTATCTCTCTGTTCTCTCATACAAAAGAGGCCCAGAAACACAAAAGGTCACAAATGGCCAAAATAAAAGCTTATAGAGTGTGGGTCCTTGGACAGTACTCCTATTTTAAAATGTACCCACCCAGGCTCAGGAACCATTGTGGAAGAGGAGGTGGAAAGGCTGTAAGAGCCAGGGAGGAGGTGCATGACCATATGGAAATAGACTCCTACAGGCTCCTGGGACCCTTCTCATATGAACCTACAGCAATGGTGTCAGCATGTACAAGACCTATGCAACTCAAGCAGACAAAAACCCAGCCCAGAACTGGAAACGGACAGCAAGCCCATTGTATTATTGGCAGCTATTGCCAAGTATTATAGGCAGCTGATTACTGCTGGGTGAGTAAGAGCTGGTCTTCTTAAAGGAAGGGACTCTAGATAGGCTGACTGACCTCAGTGGATGAACTTGCACTGAGGAATTTCTGGGGACACTAAAATTATATGAAAATTTGAAATAATCACTTTAAAAGTTAATATTTATTCTAGCATTATTTTCTTATTTTAAAATTTCTGTTATTTATATTTTTGTTTATGAGTATATTGCCTGCATGTACGTAAGTGAACCAATGTCATTTAATGCCCTCAGACGTGAGAAGAGGGCATTGAATTCCCCTGGAACTGGAGTTATGGATGATTGTTAGCTGCTATATGGGTGCTGGGAATAGAACCTGGGTCCTCTGAAGAGCAGCAGTGCTCTTAACTAGTGAGCCATTTCTCCAGCTCTGGTTAGCAATATTTTCAATACTAGCAATTTTGTGTGTATCCACACTATGTTCCTGTGAGATACATAATAAACATTTAACTATAACAAACTGTGAGATGTATTTATTTTATCTTCTTAGAGACTAAAGAACTTGTTTTGCTTGGGTGATTCAACACTGTGACAAAATACTTTGTGTAAGCAACTTAAAGAAGGAGAGTTTTATTTTAGCTTATGGTTTCAGAGGGCTCAGTCCATGGTTACTTAGTCCCATGAAAGTGGGTTCCCAAACCACTCAAAATAGTGTTACCAGCTGGGGCCCAAACTTTCAGTACAGGAGCCTTTCTTGTCCAAACCAGAACAGAACTGATTCACATCTGTAAACACATTCATGAAACACCACTTGGTGAAATTTCAGTTAGGTTCAAACTAACCTATAAGGGTGGTCACATAAGATTATTATGGGACTTACAAATGTCATCTAGAGATGTGGTGTCATGAAGTCACAGTGTAATGTGTTTATCACATGTTGGTAACAACACTGGTGTAAGCCAACTACTATGCTAAAAGTTGCGTAAATACACAGAATACTTGATAGTGGCAGGTGACTATTTTAGCAGTTTGTATATTTAGTATTAGTATTTTAGAATATGTTCCTTCTACTTATTAAAAAAATTTTGGTGTAAACCACCTACGGCATCTTCTGTATCTTCCTTTTACAGCATTTCTGGATTGCATCGTATTCTCTGTGCTTAATCTATCATGTTGCTTCGTTCATCATGGCCCCAGGAGCTAGAGACTAGGAGTAGGCCACACAGTTTAGGTCACTCTATGATGTTTGCACCATAACAAAGTCTCTTAACTATGCGTTTTTCAGAATGAGTCTCAACCTTTAAAGCAAGATAATTAACTGTATTAGTAAAAATAATCATACATAGTTCAGGTTCCAAAGACATGAGTAAAAAGTGTTCTCTCCTTAAAGAAGTCAAAAACCTCATTAAAAAACACCAGGGACTTGTCTAAGAGCGTATTTTTGTTCAAATGACAGCAAAATCTTTTAGTCTTTTTTGTTTAAATGAGACCTAAGTCAGTCTCTTCTCAGCTGACAGGGCCCGGTGCAATCACTTGCACCACCACCTAGTGGCATAACTGAGACATTGCTTAGTGAGGGAGTGGGGTTTTTTTCATTTAACCGCTAATGGCTTCTAAGAGCGATAGAAGCTGGGAGTGACGGCTCAGGTTTGTGATCCCAGCACTTGGGAGGCTGAGGCAGGAAGGAGGCCAATCTGAACTACACAGGGAGGTTGGGTAACCTTGGAACACAGAGACCTTGTCACACAGAACAAAACGAAAACAAAAACAAAACTAAACACACAACAACAAAAACAGGAAAACAAAAGAGAGACAGAGACATATTAGATTTCAAACTAAATACAAAATGACAATATACATTTATCTCTTCTATCTGGAAAAAAAATCACTGAAATGTAGGCAATGAAAGAAAACAGTAACAGTTAATCCATAGATACAAAAAGAACTGGAGACAAACCCATAGGGGACAAAAGCCATAACAAATGCTTAGTAGACAGAAACAAGACACAGAAAGAGGTCACGGATTCCACAAAACAGGAGTTAAGGCTGACAGCCCAGATGAGGGGAGATGGATGGAAGCTGTGCTCTCTTGCTCTGAAGATCATTTGAGGGACTCAGAATTTGACACTGTGTGGTATAGGGGGACAAATGAGGCAAGGGGCTGAGTCTGTTCCCCCAGCTCCCATCATGAGAGTCAAGGGAGGCTGCACTGGGAGCATTTGAAGCTAAGGCTTTGTTCTCGCAGCCAGCTGGCCCCACACAGCCCAAGAGGACAAAGAGTAGGAAATGTACACACTGAATGCTGAGTCTCAACCTTTTCTCTATACTCTGCTGGAGCGCTCTGAGCACTCACCACCGGAGAAAAGGACAGCGGTGATAGCTAATCTGGGTTATCAACCTGATACACCTGGGAAGAGAGAACCTCAGTTGAGAAATTACCTCCATCAGATTGGCCCCCGGACATGTCTATGGGGCATTTTCTTGATTGCTAATTGATACAGGGAGGTGGAGGTACCATCCTTAGGCAGGTGAGCCTGCCCTGATAAGAAAGGTAGCTGAGCATGAGCCTGGGAGTGAGCCAGTAAGCAGTGTTCATCCATGGTTTCTATTTCAGTTCTTGCTCGAGCTCCTGCCCTGATTTCCCTTGATGGATCACCATGACCAAGAAGTGTAAGATGAAATAAACCCTTTCCTCCCCAAGTTGCTTTTGGTCAGTGTTTTATCACAGCAATAGATACCAACTAGAACAACAGCCATGAGGAAGTCCTCTCGGGGAAGGACTACTCTAGGAGGCTAGCATTCAACAATCTGGCCCTCATGCTCAAGTCTCTCTGGTCTCTCCCTAAAATGGAAATAGGAGGAAGTAAGGGCCAAAGGTCATCACAGTGTTCCAGAAACATCATCAATACGAAAAATGAAGATCAAAACCAATGACTAGGAAATGAAGACAGCAAAAACAGAATACTGGGAAAGGGAGAGAAAGACACCTAAGATTACAAGAGGGGAGTTTTCTACAAAAAGAAATTAGAAAAATTTAAAGAGCTCTCTGAAATTTATAAAAATGGTAACTGAAATGGCAATT
This sequence comes from Nannospalax galili, assembly GCF_000622305.1. Taxonomy (NCBI): domain Eukaryota; kingdom Metazoa; phylum Chordata; class Mammalia; order Rodentia; family Spalacidae; genus Nannospalax; species Nannospalax galili. Next base: position 678,224 of record NW_008348795.1, read on the forward strand.
TACTATAAATTTTGAAGGATAAAGTTGAGGAAATTCTGTGAAGACACAACAAAACAAATTATATGAAACAGGAGACAAAAAATTAGAAGTTGAAAGGAAGCCTAAGTAAGAAAAACTCTAATAGGATTTTTTCAGAGAAAGGGAGAGGAAAGGAGAAGTAAAAGTGTTACTTCAGTTCACAACGATGTACCTTCTGGGCATTTCCCATTTACTATGATGGCTGCTTGGCTTTTGAGCAAAGACTTTAGTCCTATTCTCAAAAGTCAGAGTCTCCTCCTTCGCAGGAGAGCAGCCCATTCATTTTAATTGCTACTGTCTGTAACCAAATAGCACAGTGCTGCCCATTCCTCTACCAGCAGTATTTAGGGTCTTCCTCTTTGATCTGTTGTGTTGTTTGTTTTGATATTGAAATGCTGCAATCAACCTTGCATAATCATTTTCATTATATGGGCTTGATAGTGTACCATCATTTCCTTGTATGTTTCCTTCCAAGGAATATATAGCTTTAAACAAGATTTCTATATTACTGAATGTAAACATTTTAAATTTAAAATTCAAAGATCCCCCTTCCTCTCGACACACCAATATGCACTCTAACCAGCAGAGCTTGAAGGAACATTTTCCCACACCTCAGCCAATATTGGATATTAATGATCCTTTAAATTGTTTTCCAACTTAATAGGTTTATAAATGACATCTCATTTTTACTGTGATTTGCATTTGCTCTTGTTAAGGTTGAACAGAGGCTGTTACTGAGATTTGATCTTGTGTTGCTTTGTTCTTCATGGGCTTATGAGCCTAGGCTATTGTGTACATGCCTAGATATGGCTCAAAGTGGAATGTATCTGCATATAACCACACCTCTTCCCATATACTTTAAAGCATCTCTAAATGCTTGAAATACTAAATACAACTTAAATGCTATGTAAATAGTTGATACTATATATTGTTATTGTTGATCATTACCGAAAGTCTGTACACAGTCAAATAGACCCTATATTTTGACCATATCTGTGGAAAGAGTGCACACCATACTTGATGTTTGTTGCATAAATGAATTCAAGGAAGCAACTTGTGCTTCACAGTCACTCTGAAAAGGATACTAAGGGATCATCACAACAGAGCCAGGGCAGTCCTACTGCACTTTGCAAAGCCAAAGGCAGTGCAGGGGATGGATGGGGTGGTTTCATAGGTGTCATGAATGGAACAAGGAGTGAGGATTCTGTGAACTCACAATTGTTAAGCACAATAGGGTAAAAGGTTACCGAAAGAATAGCTCCCATAAACCCAAAAGTGGTATCTAGCCAGAGTATTAATGAGTGAAAGGGAAGAATATTTTTATTGGGGCTGTAGAGATGGCTCAGCAGGGAAGAACACTTGCTACACTTGCAGAGGACCTGGATTCAATTCCCCACACCCACATGCTGGCTAGCAACCATCTGTAACTCCAGTCCCAGGGGAATCCAACTCCCTCTTCTGACCTCCGAGGGCATTGCATGACATGGGTGCATTGACATACATGCAGTCAATACACTCACACATAAAATAGATATTAAAAATAATATTTTATTGATTCTCTGCAAATTTCACACAATGTATTTTGATTATATTTAGACACCCTCTTGTATCTCTACTGCACCTTCTTTCTCTACCAACTTCATGTCCTCTATTATTTTTTATATTTTATTTATTTTTTATTTTATGTATATGAGTGTATTGCCGGCATGTATGTGACTGCACCCATGTTGTGCAATGCCTCGGAAGTCAGAAGAGGGCTTCAGATTCTCCTGAAACTGGAGTTAAGGACGGTTTGTAGCCGCCATGTGGGTGCTGGGACTTGAACTTGGGTCCTCTGCAAGAGCAATCATTGCTCTTAATCTCTAGCCCCCCCTCTATTATTTTTTAAAGGCCTATTCAGTCTAATTTGTGTTCCCCAAGTCTCTTGGGTATGGGGCCATCACCTGGAGCCTGGCCAATCTACCAGGTACCAAACTCCCTCTCTTAGCAGCTATCAGTTGCCAATAGCTCCTCAGTGAGGGTTAGGGCTTCTTGCCTAGCTCCCCCATCCACTCTGGGATTTTGCCTGGCTTGGGCTTTTGCAGGTCTTGTACATGTTGTCACAAGTGCTGTAGGTTCATGTGTGCAACTGCCCTGTAATGACCAGAAAACAGTTTCCTTGTATTTATCCATCACTCCTGGCTTTTTCAGTCTTTCTGTCTCTTCTGCAATGATCCCTGAGCCTTCACAGAGGGTGTGATAGTGTCCCACTTAGGGCTGAGCACTCCAAAGTGAGTACTCCAAAGTCTCTTATTCTCTGCACATTGATCAGTTGTGGATCTCTGTGTTAGTCAACATCTGCTGCAAGAAGATCCTCTAGTAAGAGCTGAGAGATGCACTAAACTACAGCTGTACTAGGTAGCATCAGTTGTCAACTTGACACATCTGGGAAGAGGGAACCTCAATTGGGGAATTTCCTCTATAGGTCTGGCCTGTGGGAATGACATTTCCTTCATTGTTGAATAAGGTAGGAGGGCCCAGCTCACTGTGGGCAGTGTCACCCCAGGATAGATGGTCCTGAGTTGTATAAGAAAGCAGGTTGACCCTAATCACACACCGTCTCTTGGATTTGGAGAGGGCTAAAGTATACAATCTGGGGAAGGCTAGGAAGAGAAGGCATGACCCATGCTGAGTAAAGACTTTTCAGTGTGCATACCCTCAGGTCATTCATACACCTCAGCAACCCCTCATTTATCTCTGTAAGTAAGCGCAGTAAATTCATAGGTCCCCCAGTAAAACTTTAATCAAACATTGGTTTGACACTAGAACCTTAAAAAAGAATAAGCATTGCTTAATATCCCTAGGAAAAGAATTCTCACAACAGATGGAAAATTTATTTATTAGTTATTATGTCTCATAATTATTAAAAAGGAAAATGATAATGTAAAAAATGTTAAAAGTATATGGTAATGGAGGTATTTTCCAAAATGTGAGATATTTTCCAAAAAAACTAGAAAGCCTAAGCAAGTAATGAAGGTCTGTGTAGGTTTGTTATGATATATAAAGGATGAGACAAAAATAATATACACATAATCATAAAATTTCTAAGGTTATAGTTTAGTCAACTAGTTAAAGGAACAAAATATATAACTAGGAAGGTTTATCTGAGAATATTTGTTTTTTTTACCCACACTCTATCTACATAGCACATGGTAATTAAAAGTACCAGACTGGCGGAACTAACCTTATTGGATGTTTACAGCCATAGTTTGAGGCCTGTAGTAATCTGGTCAGAGGGACTTAAAGGAAAGCTTTTCCCCCTTGCCCTCCAAGGTTGACTAAGTTCCAGGGGACTATGGAATAGCTCTCAAAATGTCCTGTAACTGTGGTAAGTCACCTGTCCTCTTGCTCAGGAAGGCTGTGGAGACCCCACCAGGTAGACTTGAACCAGTGTCCAGTCTACAAAGAGGAAGGTCAACTCAGAGGAAATATTTCCTCCATGTTTCCAAGTGAAGCCATCCATAGTCAAGCAGGATCTTTGACTTGTCTTCACATAGATGGAACCAGTAAAAGAAAGGAGCCAGGGGCTCCTCCCAAGCCCATGTGACCCCTGAGGAACAGACCCTCAAGTGACCTTAAGTGTAAATATAAATTGATTGATTTGGGCCAACTGTATGGTCTTAAACACCCAAAAAGAAAGTATAACCAAAGATTAAAGTGATCAGTATATTTCTTTAAGAGCTCAAGGGATTACACTTCTCAGACATTAGGCCTAAGTCCATATAAAGTTATTTAGACAATTGTTTCTCATTGATGATTTGGTTCTAAATCAGAAAGCGCTGCTCAGATGTAAGACTCCAAATTTTGGTCTGCAATACTGTAGTGCCCACCCAGAGCTAAGGGAGACAACCTGCTATTGTTCTAAAATGATGGCCAAATTTGTTTTCTCCCCCTATCTAGAAGCCTTTGAGAGGGAACTGACACTGATTCTAACCACTCCAACAGCTATCAAAATGCCTGAAAGCAAATCCTGAATCCAGCACTCTCCTGTCCAGTCTTGGCAGAGAAAAGAAAAATGAGGAGGAACCCAATAGAGGGATGATTTTGGAACCTCTTGTCAAGAAATTCCAATGAACTGAACATTTGAAATTTGCCCTGTTCTGACTTTTTCCTAGTTCCCTGTCTAGAACTTGTAATGCTAATTACTTTTGTCTTTACTTCTCTTTCACATCTCCTATTCACCAGTCAAGGACTTCCTTTTCCACCTACAGGCAGGAGTTATGCAATTTGAGAGTCTTTTAGATAGACCCACTGAAGAGGTACCCCAATTGTTTCACCCTGCATCCCTGTTCAGCATGAAAGAAGCCAGAGCTGTCTGCATCCCGATTCCCTATCTGCAAGCTGGGTAACCTCTACAGAGGATGGTGTGATAAGAACAGGAGGTAAGAATTGGCTAGGCAGTTAGTATAAAACATCTCCAAAGAAAAGTGGCCAGTTTCTTGGCTAAAAGTCAAAATGTCCTTGGGCCTCTTAGCAACATACTCTGTTCCAAAGGCCAAAAATGTCAAAAGTATTTGGGAGCACTTACCTAAACCTTAAAAGATTTTAGGGTTACCTCTTCAGAGGGGGTAATGCTAGAGTAGCGAAAAGCCCCATTAAAAAAAAAAGAATACATGAAGTTATCAGAAGAAAGTGATGGGGAGCTATGGGAGGAGTTGAAGGGGAGGGAGTGGGCATGGATCTGATCAAAACACCTTATATGCTTTATGCCTGTATGAAATCCTCAATAAATTATTTTAAAAATTTTAAAAATTAAAAAAAAAAATAAAAAAGAAAACCAGGCTGAGCACAGGCCAGGGAAGTAAGTCAATAAGCAGCATTCCTGCAACGCTCCTGCCTTGACTTCCTTCAACGATGAATTTGACCAGGACATGTAGGCCAACTCGACCCTTTCCTCCCCAGGTTGGTTTTGGTCAGAGTGTTTTATCACAGCAATAGAAAGCTAACTAGAACAATGGATATGACAATAAGTCATTAGGTGTTGGTTTAATACTATTTAGTGGAATAATAGTAGCAGATTTTCCTATAGCCTGTGACCTGTCTAGCCACAGGTTCTTGGCCCTGATAGCAGTGCTACAGATGGACTCTATCTTGTAAAGTGGGTCTAAAATACAATCAGAAAGTGGTTGGTTACTCCCATAACATTTGCATCACTATCGCGTTAGTGGGCATATCTTTCCCACTTGTCACTATTATACTCACAGGGTTCACAGCTGGATAAGGGTGATGATTACTTTTCTCCTCTGGCCAACTGCTAAGTAGCTTCTAGCACTATGAAAACTAGCCAGCAGAGATGAAGCTTCCATGTCAGTGCCAGCTTGATTTCTTTATGTTTGTTCTGTGACTCACATATGTAGTGTCTTCAGCAATAGGATCTTAGTGTCAAGTTCTGGTGAGTAACCAAAAGCAATGGCAATACCCAGTATTGTTTGAGGGTCTATGGGACCTCCTTATCAATAACTCCAAAAAGGGAGTTAATTCCTGCCATTGGACTTTTTATTTGCTAACCTATGTTATCTGGTAGGAGCATTATTCTTCTCCCCCATTGTACGATAATTCCATTTAAACTCTTTTTATATTGTATACATATATATTTTAAGAAGTGTCTATAATAATAAGTTTCTATATGATTTTATTTAAAGGGCCCCTATTGTTAATTATTCTCCTCATACTCCCTCCTCTGCCCTTCCATTCTCCACCCCATTTAACACTTCCCATTACATTATTTTGCTTCCCCCTTTTATAGAACTATATTCTATATCTATTCCCATGCAGTTGTCCTCCCTCAAGGTCCCTTACTCGTTTCCTGACCTCAATGAATCTTCCAATTGAAACACACTCATATCTAAAAATTCAAAGCTAGCATTCACTTATGAGAGAGAACATGTGAGATCTGTCTTTCTCAATCTTGGTTACCTCACTCAGGATGATTGTTTGAAGTTCCACACATATACCCGTGAATTTCATAATTTCATTTTTCTTTTTTTTCTATATATTTTTATTTTTTAAAATAAATTATTGAGAATTTCACACATGCATATAAGGTGTTTTGATCAAATCCATGTCAACTCCCTCCCCTCCAACTCCTCCCATATCTCCACATCATTTTTTTTCTGATAACTTCACGCACTCTTTCTTCTTCTTCGATTTTTTATGGGGCTTTTTGATACTCTAACATTCCGCCCTCTGAAGAGGTATCCCTAAAATCGTTGAAGAATTAGGTAAAAGCTCCCAAATATTTTTTGGCCTTTGGAACAGAGTATGTTCCTAAGAGACCCAAGGACATTGTCAGTTTTAGCCAAGAAACTGGCTACTTTTCTTTAGGGTCTTTTTACCCTAACTGCCTAGCCAATTCCTATCTCCTATTCTTATCACACCATCCTCTGAAGAGGTTACCCGGCTTGCAGATAGGGAATCGGGATGCAGACTGCTCTGGCATCTTCCAAGCTGAACAGGGACACAGGGTGAGGCAATTGGCATACCCCTTCAGTGGGTCTATCTAAAAGACTCCCAAATTGCATAACTCTTATCTCTAGGGGGAAAAGAAAGTCCTTGAATCATAAATAGGAGATGTGAGGGAGAAGTAAAGGCAAGAGTAATTAGCATTACAAGTTCTAGACAGGAAACTAGAAAAAAGTCAGAACAGGGCAGTTTTCAAATGTTCATATGAGAGTCCATTGGAATTTCTTCACAAGAGCTTGCAAAAGTATCCCTCTATTGTGTTCCTCCTCATTTTCCTTTTGTCTTCCAAGGCTGGACTCTAGAGTGATGGATTCAGGATTTGCTTTCAGGTATTTTGATAGCCATTAGAATGGTTAGAATCATTGTCAGATCCCTCTCAAAGGCTTCTAGATAGGGGGAGAAAACAAATTTATCCATCATTCTAGAACAATAGCTGGTTGTCTCCCTTAGCTACAGGTGGGCACTACAGTATTGCAGACCAAGATTTGAAGTCTTACATCTAAGCAGCACTGTCTGGTTAGTAACAAAATCATCAATGAGAAATAATTGTCTAAATGACTTTTCATATAGACATAAGACTAAAGTCTGGGAAGTATAATCCCTTGAACTCTTAAAGAAATATACTGATGACTTTACTCTTTGGTTATACTTTCCTTTTTGGTGTTTAAGACCATACAGTTAGTCCGATTAAATCAATTTATTTTTACACTTAAGGTCATTTGATGATCTGTTCCTCAGGGGTCATGTGGGCTTGGGAGGAGCCCTGGCTCCTTTCTTTTACCAGTTCCATCTATGTGAAGATAAGCCAAAGGTCCTGCTCGACCATGTCTAGCTTCACTTCTAAGCATGAATGAGATATTTCATCCGAGTTGACCCTCTTATTTGTAGACTGGACACTAGTTCAAGTCCATCTCGTGGGGTCTCCATGGCCACCCTGAACAAGAGAACAGGTGACTCACTAGTTACATTACATGTGAGAAATATTCCATAGTCCCCTGGAACTTGGTCGACCTTGGAGGGCAAGGGGAAAAAAACTGTCCTTTAAGTCCCTCTGTCCACATTAGTATAGGCCTCAAACTATGGCTGTTGAACTTCCAATAACGTTATTTCTACCACTCTGGTACTTTTAATTATCATGTGCTGTGTAGATAAGGCTTCTGTAAAAAAACAAAATATTCTCAGATAAACCTTGACTAGATATATATTTTGTTTCTTAAACTAACTGACTAAACTATGACCACAGAAATTTTAATATTATGTGTATATTATTTTTGTCTCATTCTTTATATATCATGACAAACCTACACAGACTTTTATCACTTGCTTAGGCTTTCTCATTTTTTTCTATTTTAGAAAATATCTCCATTCCCATATCCTTTTAACATCTTTTACATTCTCATTTTATTTTATTTTTTTAATAATTATGAGACCTAATAGCATCAACAAATAAATTTTTGTCTGTTGTGAGACTTCTTTTCTTGGGGATGCTAAGCAATGCTTATTCCCTTTTAAGGTTCTAGTGTCAAGCCAATGTTTGATTAAAGTTTTACTAGGGAACCAATGAATTTATTGAGTTTACTTACCAAGATAACTGAGGGGTTGTGGAGGTGTATGTATGACCTGTGGGGTATGCACACTGGAAAGCCTTTACCCAGCATGGGTCATGCCTTCTCTTCCTAGCCTTCCCCAAATTGTATACTTTAGCCCTCCCCAAATCCAGGAGGCCATGTGTGATTAGGCCCAAATTACATTCAGTTGGCTGGGAAGAGTGGCTGGATAATCCAGTGAGGGTCTAATGACCCTGCTTGGCCCTCCTTTAATGAATGAGCACAACTGTCAACAAGCCCAATTGTGATGATATTTAGCCATCAGGCTCAGCTGAAGTCATGATGATGGTTGTTATTTTATGCTGAAGGGACTGCTGTATAGCATCATCTCATTAAAAGGATCACCACGTAGAGGCAGGGTCCAGGGGCTTTCAGCAGTGAGGGTCTAATGACCCTGCTTGGCCCTCCTTTAATGAATGAGCACAACTGTCAACAAGCCCAATTGTGATGATATTTAGCCATCAGGCTCAGCTGAAGTCATGATGATGGTTGTTATTTTATGCTGAAGGGACTGCTGTATAGCATCATCTCATTAAAAGGATCACCACGTAGAGGCAGGGTCCAGGGGCTTTCAGGCAGTCCCCTGCATTCTCAGGCTCTCTGCCAGAGGGAGGCCAGCATAATTTCATTTTTTTTTAACAACTTGATATTTCCATTGTGTAAATGTACCATACTTTCATTATCCGTTCATCAGTTGATGACTATTTAGTTTGATTTCATTTCCATTTCTGTGAAGAGAACAGCAATAAACATGGATGAACAGGCATCACTATAGTAGGATGTAGAGTCCTTTGGATATACACCTAATACTGATATGGCTAGATCATGCAGTAGATCTATTTCAGACTTTATGAGGAACTCCCACACTCATTTCCACAGTGACTGCACCAGTTTGCACTCCCACCTGCATTTGTTATCATTTGTTTTTTGTATCTTATCCATTCTGACTGAAGTAAGAGTAAATCTCACAATAATTTTAATTTGCATTTCCTTGATGGCTAAAGATGTTGGACATTTAAAAAAATTCTCAGTGATTTGCATTTTATCTTTTGAGAGCTCTGTTTAGTTACTTGCCCAAACTTTTAATTGAGTTGCTTGGTTTTTGATGTTCACGTTTTTTAGTTTTTTGCATATTCTAGATATAAACTCTCTGCCAGTTGTAGAGCTGGTAAAGACTTTTTCCCATTCTGTATGCTGCCTCTTTGCTTGAATGATGGTGTCCTTTGCTGTACAGAAGCCTTTTAGTTTCATGTCAACTGTTGGTCTTAATACCTGCTCCAAAGAAAGTCCTCTCCTATACCTATAAGTTCCACCATATTTCTTACTTTCTCCTCTATAAGACTCAGGTTATCAGGTCTTTGATCCATTTGGAGTTGTGTTTTGTGCAGGGCAAGAGATGGGGATCTAGTTTCATTCTTCTACATGTAGCTTTCCAGTTTGACCAGCACCATTTGTTGAACATGTGTATTTCTCAGTGTGTATTTTTGGCCCCTTTGTCAAAAATCAGGTGGTTGTGTGTGGACTTAAATGTGGGTCTTCAATTCTATTCCATTGATCAGTGTGTCTGCTTTTACTTCAGTGCCATCCTGTTTTTATTACTATAGCTTTGTAGTATAATTTGAGATCAGGGATGGTAATGCCTCCAGGAGTTCTTTTATTTTTCAGTATTGTATTACCTATCCTGGGTTTCTGTGCTTCCATATAAAATTTGAGATTTTTTTATCAATTTCTCTGAAGAATTGTTTTGGAATTTTAATAGGTACTGCATTGAATTTATAGATTGCTTTTGGTAGGATGGCCATTTTCACAATATTGATCCTACTGATCCATGATCATCTTCTGGTATCTTCTTCAATTTCTTTCTTCAGTGTCTTAAATTTTTATTATATATGCTTTTCACTTCCTAGATTAGATTTATTCCAAGATATTTTACTTTTTCTAAGTCTATGGTGAATGGGATTTTCCCCCCTGATTTCTTTCAGTATGTTTGTTATTGGCACATAAGAAAGCTACTACTTTTTTGTATTATATGTGTCTTGCTACTTTGCTGAATGTGTTTATCAGCTCTAGGAATTTTCTGGTGGTATCTTTAGGGTTTTTTAACATGTAGAATCAAATCATCTGAAAATAAGGATACTTTGATTTCTTCCTTTCCAATCCAGATCCCCTTTATCTCCTTCAGTTTTTCCAATGCTCTAGCTAAAACATCAAGCAGTGTACTGAACAGGAATAGAGAGAGTGGACATCTTTGTTTTGCTCCTGATTTGAGTGGAAATGCTTTGATTTTTCTCCATTTAGTATGCTGGTGGTTGTGGGCTTGTATATTGCCTTTATTATACTGAGCTATGTCCTGTATCCCCAGATTCACCATGACTTTTAACATGAAATGATGCTGGATTTTGTAAAAGACCATTTCTGTATCTAATGAGATGATCATGCGGCTTCTGTCTTCCAATCTCTTTATGAGGTGGATGACATGTATTGATTTATGTATGTTGAACCATTCCTGCATTTCTGGGATGAAGCCTATAATATTTTTAATGTGTTTTTGAACTAGGTTTGCAAGTATTTTAGTGAAAAAATTTGCAGCTATGTTCATCAGAGAGATTGGCCTAATAACGTGTTGGATTTTTGTCTGGTCTTGATATCGAGATAATACTAGCTTCATAAAAGAATTTGGAAGTATTCTTCATTTTCTATTTTATTAATAGTTTGAGCAATCTTGGTATTAGCTCTTCTTTGAAGGTCTGATAGAATTCTATGGGGTTTTTTAGTTGAGAAAATTTTAATTATTGCTTCTATCTCATTACTTGTTGTGGGTCTATGTAAATTGCTTACTTCATCTTGTTTTAATTTTGTTAGGGCATACATATCTAGAAATTTATCCATGTCTTTTATCCGGGTTAGTGGAACGTAGGTTTTTAAAGTACGCTCTTATCATTCTCTGAATTTCCTCAGTGTCTGTTGTACTAGTCCCTACTTCATCTCTGCCTTTAATACTTTGGGTCCACTCTTTTTCTTTTGGTTATTTTGGCTAGACATTTGTCAATCTTGTTCATCTTTTCAGAGAACCAATTGTTCATTTCTTTGCATTGTTTTGTGTTTTTTTTTTCATTTCTATTTCATTATTTTCAGCCCTGCATTTAATAATCTCTTCCTATATACTTCTTTGGGGTACTGTTTGGTTTTGTTTTTCTAAGGCCTTCATCATTAAGCTATTAATATGAGATCTCACCAGTATTTTAGTGCTATATAATTTTGACTGCCTTCATTGCATCCCATAGATTTTGGTTAGTTGTGTTTTTGTCTTTATTCAATTTTAGGAATTTTAAAATTTCCTTTTTGATTTCTCCTTTGGCCCAATTTTCATTCAGTAATGTGTTGTTTAATTTCCATGAATTTGCGTACTTTCTCCAATATCTATTGTTGTTGACATCCAGCTTTATTCTTTTGGGTCAGATAGAATACAGTATATTGTTTTAATTTTCCTAAATTTGTTGACTGGCTTCTATCTTAATATGTGGATGATTTTGGAGAAGTCCCATGGGCTGCTGAGAAAAAAAAATATATATATTCTTTACTGTTTGGGTGGAATAGTTTGCAAATGTCTGTTAAGTTTGATTCATTTGATTAATTATGTCATTTAAATCCAGCATTTCTCTGCTTTTTTGTCTGGATGACCTGTCTATTGGTGAGTGGGATATTAAAGTAGTCACTATTACTGTGTTGGAGTCAATTTGTGATTTTTAGACCGATAGTATTTCATTTAGGAAACTGGGTGCCCCTGTGTTTGGTACATACGTGTTTGGGATTACCATATCATTTTAGAGGATTTTTCCTATCTCTTCTGACTTGCTTTACTTTGAAGTCTATTTTGTCAGGTATTAGAGAATCTATGCCTACTTATTTCTTAGTTCCATTTGCTTGGAATATCTTTGTCTAGTCTTTCACTCCGAGGTGGTATCAATTATTAATGATGTTTCTTGGAGACAGAAAAAAAAAAGGTGCCTGTTTTCAAATCTAATTAGCTAGTCTGTGTCTTTTTATCAGGGACTTGAGACTGTTAATACTGAGAGTTATTACTGACCAATGTTTATTAATTCCTGTTATGTGGTGGTGGTGGTTTCCTTATACCTCTTTTGTTAATTATTCTGAAATTGTTTACTTATTCCTTTTCCTTTCTTGAATGGGCTCAATCTTCTCTTCAGACTGAAGTATTTCTTCTAGTAACCCCTGTATAGCTGGCTTAGTGAACATAAATTCCCTAAATCTGTTTTTATCATGGAAGTTTTCTCCCTCCTTGGATTACAACTGTTTTCTGGATATAGTAGTCCAGGCTGGTATCTGTATTCTTTCATGACTTGTAAGACATCAGTCTAAACCTTTCTGGCTTCCATAGTCACCATTGAAAAATCAGCTGTTATTCTGATGGACCTGATTTTATGTGTGACTTGATCCTTCTCTCTCAAAGCTTTCAATATCTTTTCTTCTGTTCATTTATTGTTTTGACTATTAAATAATGCAGGGAGTTTCTTTTCTGGTTCTGTCTACTGGGTGTTTTATATAACTCTTGCATCTTGATAGGTGTCTCTTCTTAGATTTGGGAATTTTTCTTCTATGATTTTGTTGAAAATATCTTCTCTGCTTTGAGATGAATTTCTTCGCCTTCACTTATACCTGTGATTCATAGGTTTGGTCTTTTTATAGTGTTCCAGATATCCTGCATGTTCAGTTCCTAGGTTATTTTTGATTTAACATTTTCCTCGAGTGATTCATTTCTCCCACCTTGTCTTTCAGATCTGATAGTCTCTCTTCCAGCTGATCCAGTTAGGCTTTTTCTCTGAGCATTTTTTCTGACTTCCTAAGATATTTAGTTCTATTTCAATTGGGCTTTTCTTTGAAATTCTTTTTATTGAGTTCTAATTTCATACGTTGAATTTTTAAAATTTCATTCAACTGTTTATGTTTTCAGTCTTCAGTCTTTTATTCATATCCTATTTGAGTTCCTTGAACATATTATATTTATAAATAGGTATTTTGAAGTCATTGTCTTGTGATCAGCTAGGTTGCCTCTTTCAGGAAACAGTATGGTGGGACTGCTAATTTCTGAAGGAGGCATATTGTCTTGGCTATTCATGTTTTTTTTTTTTTTTCTTTTGTGATGGGACCTAGGCATCTGTAGTTATGTCATTGGTGGTGTTTCTTGGTATGCATATCTGACCTCATCTTTGTTGAGTGGGTGTTTGGAGCTTTGCTTGCTGTTACTCTAACTTGTCAAGCTGTGGCTCAGCTGAGTGGTGCTTGGTGTTCAGTCTCTGTGTTACTCTGTGTTCATATGAGGCTGGGGTGTCAGAAGTGGTATTAGCTAGGGATAGGTACAGCTCTGAGCCTGAGGTTCCAGGTGGGACTCCATGGATCCTGGAGTGGCAGGATGGGTGGGGAAACTGCTAGGTGAGTGGGAGGGAAGATAGGTTAGTATTAAGTTTTGATTGGTGAGATGGGGGTGATTCCAATTCAGTGGTAACCAAGAAAATATGCAAATGTACCTCTTTATTGGGTCTGTCCAGGCTGATGTACCAGCTTCCCAACTCCAGCTATGCCTGGGAGTGTGGAGATGGCAGCAAACGTTAGTGATGTTCTGTAGAACCGACCAAGCTGAGCCACTGTGAGAGCGGTACAAGTAGGCTAGGCTGGGAGTGTGGGGCAGTGGACAGGGTATGCTGGGTTGGGGAACCCATGGGTCTGGCAGGTGTGTGGGGGTACTCAACCCCAGCTAGGCCTAGAAACAAGGATGGCAGACAAGCAATGCAAACTGTAACTTTACTAGCTGACAGAGATGTGCATGTCTTTAAATCCAGAGAACTGCTAAAAAGTTCACTTTGCCAATTACCTCACTCATCAGTGATGGTGGTATAGATGGGCACATGCCACTTCTATTCTTTTAATGGTGCCACTTTCATACTCAGAGTCAGGTTGAATATTTTTTATTCATATGTTAGTGTCAATTTTTACACATTTTGGATATTTGAAAGCTTGTAGGGGTATTTTTGGACTTATTAACTGAGACATTTTATACAAATGAGAAACTGTGGCATATGGCACTTCCTGATGCATTAGTTTTCCCAATTTTCCATCACTGAAGCATGACTAATCTTCCAGCAAGCCTCATCTGTCTAAAACATGTCCAAATGAACAGGGTTTTGCCATCAATGGGATTGGATAACTGGAACAGTGGGTAGGAATTACTCTTATGTCACTTTTTGTCTTTTATGAGTCTGTATTTTTCTCTTAAAAGTATGTTATATTTGAAACTATAGTGAAATTGAAAAAACAACAAAATAACTGTCTAAAATCAAGGCACCCAGGCCCAAGCAGCAAGGGTCAGCCTCACCCTCCATCAGAGAGATAGGACCTAGCTTTTTAGTGTTCGCCACTGAATTTAAATATTTTTTATTTACAAGTTGGAGGCAAGAAAGGAAACACAAGTCTGCATATTGATAAATCTTCCCCCTTTGTCCACATCTTTTCCCAGGGCTACGCGGCTAGACAGATTTTCAAGTTCTGTACTTGAGCCTGCAGTTGCTCATCTGAGACATTAGGTGGCGCGCGTGTGTCTCTACAGGGGAAAGTTTTGAGCAACAGGAAACAAAATTTGAGAAATCTGGGGTATTTGAAGAATCTCCAAATTAACCCATAGAGAAATGCAAAATGGGTATTTCTTGACATGTTTTTCTGAAAAGATCAGAAATAATTACCTTGACAAAGTCCTCTTTCTCCACAGGGAAAGGTGATGTGTAAACATTCCACATTTGAACTCTAAATTCCTATTTAAGATCACGGACATTTGGTTCATGTAATCAAAGTGTACATGGTGTGTACATCTACCCTCATCCTGAAGACTTGAGCTGACTGCACACAGTAAGAGGATACACACATTTCCAACCTGTAGAACTGACATTATAAATGAAAAGCCTCTGTTTCCTCCCACCTTGGATGACATTACAGAGCAAAGCTCCGTGATTAGTACCAGATGACACAAACTCAGCCTTCCCTGCCCATACAATCCTTGGGTTTCCCAAAGGTCAAGAATAGTGCTGCCATACTGGAACCCAGAGGTTCTTGTTTTTGCCCTCCTCAGTGTGCAGAGTCCTCATAAGGACATGTACACATTATCCATAACTGAAAAAATATCCCAAGGCATCCAGAAGGGATAAATGCATCACATAGGTTCATAAAATTGGATACTATACAGCAAAAGAACAAGCAAATTCCAGGTCATTTATTGATGTAAGCCAGACACAAAAAGTTATGTGTCACTTTTGTGATGCCATTTAATTTATATAATCTTAAAAATGGGCAAAATTACCCAGTAAGTTTAAAAAAAAAATAATGTAAAAGCTACATGTGGAGAGGTAGTAAGAAAAAATATACTGGGGAATCAGGCAGAGAGAGTGCTTTCTTCTACAATCTGCCTTGGTTGCTTTACTGAAACCTCCCAACTGGATGAGGGCCACTCATGGGGAATGGTGGTCAATTTTACTCATTCTTATCAACTCTAAACATAACCTTATCCACCAGTAACCTTATAGACATTAGTGTAAGGTTGGATCAAATATGCTAGGCATCCCATGGCCCAGCCATGCTGAGATATTAAAATTAACCATCATACCTGTGTGTATAACGAAGCTCAATAAATACCGGATTGGTTGACCAAATTCATCTACTAACTAAATCAGTTTTGGTATCATACTGTGGTAGTCACTTTGTCTTGCTGTGACAGCATACTTGAGAAAATACCTTAAAAGGAAGAAAGACTTCTTTGACTCAGGTTCAGAGGTTTCATGCATGGTCAGGCTGCTCCAATGCCCTGCTCTTGAGATGAGGTGGAGTATCACAGTGGAAGGGCCTGGCAGAGGAAAGCTGCTCACATCATGGCAGCCAGGAAGCAGCGAGTGATAAGGGACTAGGGACAAGATACATCCTTTCAAGACACACCTCCAGTTAGTGACCTACTACTTCCAACCTGGCCCATTGCTATTTTCTACCATGTTCCAATAATGGCATCAGATTAAGAATACATCAGTGAGTCAGTACATTGATTAGGTCAGAGTTCTTATGATCCAGTTACTTCTCCAAATCCCACCAGCTGGAAGTTAGGTCTTCCTGGGATATTTCAGATTCAAACCATAGCACAAACCCTGGCTTGCTTTTACTTTGCTTTCTTGATATAGATATCCTGTTATAAACTTTTTTTTTTTTTTTTTTTTTTTTTTCTTTTTGAGACTGCTTTTTTGATATAGATTTTCTGTTATAAACTTTTTTTTTTTTTTTTTGTCTTTTTGAGACAAGGTCTCCCTGTAGTCCTAGCTGACCTGAACTCACTATGTAGACCAGGCTGGCTTTGAACTCACAATGATCCACCTGCTTCTGCCTCCCGAGTGCTGGGATTGTTATAAACTTCTAAAGTGGATATATATTGGCTAGGCCAAATGAATGTAACCATTTGTGGTTCACATGCATGTAGAAAGAAAAATCTGTGCAAAATGCATGTTAAAGTAGGGTTAGTTTCTTCTGATAAAAAATTTCCTTCCAGGTGGGTGTGGCAGCATACACCTTTAATACAAGACTCAGGAGGCAGAGTCAGGTAGATCTCTGAGTTTGAGACTAGCCTGGTCTATATAGTGAAGTTTGAGGCTAGCCAGGACTACATAGTGAGACCCTGTCTTAAAAATTTTCCTTCTGTTAATGGTTGTCTTCAAAAGGGGGAAGTGACAGGGGCCACATGTTTCTAGTTCTTGGCATCTTATTCAAAAATGAAATAAAGGTGTACAGAGATTTCAAAGTAGCAAGATTATTTTATTTAAAGCAAAACAATAGAACATATAAAAATTTCTGTCAGTTGTCACAGCAGGTCACATGACTGAGGATACTCAAGGGTCCTGATAATTGTTTGGGGCTTTGTTATGGGGTTCAAAAGGAAGACCTTGGTTTCTAGGGGCACAGGGTAGTTCTCTATTTTGTTGACAGGCTTATATTGCTTTATGCCTTTGCTCACTGCACGTGTCCCATTACATAATGCATCTAATTTTAATCATATGCACACCCTGTTTGTACAGGCATACACTGGTAAATGAGGGAATTCTCCCTAAAAGTTCACTCAGAGGACACAGTTTGCCTTATTAGCATGCACCCAAAAGCAGTTCAGGCTATATTGGCCCATTGCCTACGAAGTTTATAGGATGTGTTTGAGTAGAAATGGTGTTATCAAGGGATTGCTATGTGGGGATAAAATTCTATTCTTTAAAGAAAGTATACACAGCCTAATTTAAGTGGGAATCGTAGGTTGCTAAAAGGCTGGTAAGTGAATTATTCTGAGAGGAATATGCTGTATAGCACTTGCAGGTAAGGGTCTCAGTTTGCCAAGTGCAATTCTAGAAGAGGAGTATGTGCATAGCCCAAACAAAGGGGAGTTCCAGGCTGCTAAGCCATTCCCTATGCTTGTCTTCCTCCTTTATATGTCCTTTGTAATTTGATACTTGCATTCCACTTCAGCCTCATCTGGGATAAATTCTTCAGTTTCTTACTCTCCTTCGGTTATATTGTAAGTACTACAAAACTTCATGTGTTCTCTCTGTCCCAAACAGTTCCCTTTATGTGGACTAGGCCTTTCCTCCAAACTTACATGTTTGCATAATTTATCATGTGCGACGTCTTTGTTCAGCCTCGCTTCCTGACCTTCATAGCTCCTGCTTGCTCCCCAGCCAGCACGGCATCTCAGGGGACATTGATAACATTTATGCAACATCTGTTTTCCTACTAAACTAAGTTTCAAAGGGCTGATGCTAACATCTAAATAGTTTGCCAGTGCTAGGTACAGGGTAGAATCTAGTAAGTACTTTTGAAGCTAAAAATCTAACATTAAAAATAGTGTTATCTTACTAAAAGGAGAGCCTTCTCCATTTTGCAGTTCTTGATCTTCAGATACTGTCAACAATACACTTCAAAGCTTGCATAAGAATCTAAGTAACTTAAAACCAGATCACAATGTCCCAAAACACATGGATAATAACTTATGATGTCTAAGATTTCTATTCCCCTATAAAATCCACTTACCTTCTAATTTTGAGACTTAACAAGCTGCTAACATGAAATCGATTGTTCATGTTTATATCCATGTACTTAGTGATTCTATAGGCATTTGTTGGCTAATTACTATGCACATGAATTTTTCAGATACTTTGACTTGGAGTAGGATAGCTTTCCTGTCCCTGTCTCATACCTAGCAGCTCCCCTGAATGGATCTGTGAGTAGATCTCTCTGGAGCTCAGAGCATGGCAGCTTTGAGTCTGATCTGTTGCTTTGTCCTTGAATCCATAGTTTCTGATTAACGGTATCTAACTGTAAATTATCCTACCCCAGACCCTACAATCAGTTTCAATACAGAAAGTGTTACTCAGTTGCAGTCCATCCCCTCCCATTTTGTGTTAGCATCCTTGTTATCCTTCTGGTTTAGTATGCTACAAGCTTCCATAACAAAACAGCAAAAACAACAGGTTATTTCCCTGAAGTTGTGGAGTCTACAAGTCCAAAGTCCAGGCAATGGCATGCTTCTCTTCTCCTCCATTCGGGGAGCATCTTTTCTGGTCTCCTTCATCCTTTGGTTGCCCAAGAACTCTTTAGCTTGGAGACTCCAACCCCTCCCCATGGTCACAGGGCCCTCTACTTGCATGCTTTCTGCTTTCTGGGGACCTTTGTTTTCATCTGCTTATCTGGTAACAGACATTGGATTAAAGACTGGTGCTCTTCTGTGGGGCTTCATTTTAACTAATTCTATCTGCAAAAACCCCATTTCTAAATAGATTTACATTCCAAGATGCCGCTCAGTTAAGACTGAAATATATAAATTTTGAGAATGGACCTATGGCAAGAAGCTTCAGTTGTAAGAGCCCAAACTAAAAATAACCTAATATGCTGGTGAATAAACAAATGTGGTATTTTACATAACGGGATATTACTCAGAAACACACCACCTTGGGTGAATGTCAAGTGCTTCTTGCTAAGTAGAAATAATCAGACTGAGAGGCTACCTTTACCAAAGGATCAAAAGCCACTATTTACAATATTCTACAAGACCCAGGACAGAGAACAGACTAGTGGTGTCCAGGTATGGGGAAGAGGAGCTACACAGCACAAGAGGAGCTCCAGGGGTTGATTGGTGTGATTCTTGACTCTTGAAATCGAAGCTGGTTCTATGACAGTACTTGTTTGTAAAACCCACAGAACCTTACTCCAAAATGAACATATGTAACTTATACCTCTACAAACTTGACCCCTGCACACCTACACCCACAATCTTATTAGAAAAATGGAATAACCATGAGTGTCGTTTGAATGTTTTAGTCCCAGCAAAATTTATGTTGAAATTTAATCCTCATTAGGAGACATTAAGGAAGGTCCTTTAAAAGGTGATTCAAATTCTGCTTTCATTCATGGGTGAAGCCATTCATGTGATTAATGGAGTAATACAGATTATCTAGAAAGTGGGTTTGCTATGAAGGCAGTCTCCCAGTCTCTTGCCATGTGATGCTTGTGCCACCCTGAATGCAGCCCCTCAACCCTGGTAGAATACTGTAAATAGTGGCTTTAATCCCAGCACTGCAGCTTCTGGTTATCCAGAGCTTTTGTTCATTTTCTTTCCTTTTGCACTCAGTACCCTCTGGAGCTGCTCATCATATGAAGTACAAGGGGTAATTCACGAGTCTCTTCTAATTCCTAATGTGGAAATATTCCTGGAACTGAAGGCATACCTTTCTTCCAGTCCCTGGCCCCACAAGGGTTTCTTCACCCCCCCCCTTTTTTTCCTTTTTAACCTTTTGCCTCCCTGTCTTTTCTTTTGTTGTCCTTGCAGGTGAAGCAATTACACTGTTCGACAATGATTTGTTCTGTATGCTGCTGCATCATTATCTCTTTATCTCTATACTGGTTTGTTCCTGATCATGTCTTCCTCTTTCTCTCATCCCTTCCTTCCTCCCTCCTTCCTACCTTCCTTCCTCCCTCTCCTTCCTTCCTTCCTTCCTTCCTTCCCTCCCTCCCTCCCTCCTTCCTTCCTTCCTTCCTTCCTTCCTTCCTCCCTCTCCTTTTCCAACCCTCGCTCCCTCCTTCTCTCTCTTTCTATCATTCTTTCCTTTCCTTCCTTCCTTCCTTCCTTCCTTCCTTCCTTCCTTCCTTCCCTCCCTTTCTCTCCTTCCAGACTCCCTCCCTCTCTTCCTCCTACCTTGCCTTGTCCTTGGAAGAGTCTGACCTTACTTCCTTGGAGTAATTAATTCATCTAACACTGCTTTATAACTAAACCAAGTGAATTAGGGAAGCGTTCACTGAGCTCTCATCAATGATAGCATTTTGACGACTATGGAAGACAATTCAAATACCATACACACAGCACAGGTTTTTCTGACATAATACAAGTATTATATGTGATGGCTCAATTTTGGGTTGTCTTTTAATTCTGATTACCAAGTGAAATTGCATAGTGTGATAAGAATACCTTTCATGAAATTTGAGTGAATAATACAAAGCATGGAAAGGTAATAATAATAATACCTAATTGTTCTAGTCAGCTTTTTATCACAGGAATAAAATACTCAAGACAAATCAACTTACAGGGGAGAAAGGTTTATTTAGGCTCACATTTTTTGAGGAGGTTTCAGTCCACAATCACTTGGTCCTGTTGTTTTGGCAGTACACTATGGCAGAAAGGCATGGAAAGGAAACCGCTCACCTCATGGTGTCACAAAAGGAAAAAATGGAAGGGGCTGGATCATGATGTCCTCTCTAAGGGCATGCCTCACTGTCCTGACTTCTACCTGGCCCCACATCCTAAAGGTTCCATCACCTGCCAATACCACACAGGCAGGTGACAAAGCTTCACCACAGGGGTCTTTAGGGACATTTTAGATGTGAAGCAGAACTTTACTGAATGTTAGAATCAGTGCAGTGAGTTGTGCAAGGAAAGGGGGATAGATTCCATGAGCCATGAGAGGTGAAGCATTTATTGGACAGAAGAAATGATGCTTTTAGTTCAGGCTTGGAGGATAGTTAAAATTTTACCTTTTAGGGAAAAAGAACACAGCTTCCAAGCCAAAGAACTAGTGCAAAGCAGATTCCTCAGCCTGCTTTAGGGTAGCCAGGAAGCACTGCAGGCAGAAGTCAGAGCCAAAGAACTGGATTTCATCCCGTCTTTGACCGGGCAACCAAAGGCAGGGAGTAGGAGGGTGAGATCAGTGTGTGGAAAGATTACCTTGGAAATGAAGGGGATGAATGAGGGCAGAGGCTGTCAGAAAAATTCAGGGCAGAGGGAACAGTCTAAACAGTCATTATGTATCCTTTTTGCTTATGAATTCCCCCAAATTTTAAAAACCATGTTCTTTGCATATTTTAGGCTGAAGTATACATTTTGCCATAAATTTAAATAATAGCAAAACTTACTTTTCAGCTTATTGTAACCATAGTTTAAAATAAAACAGTATCAAACTATTTACGTATACCCAATAAACATGATAGCACTCTTTTAGCAATACCTTTCAAGAAAAAGGTATTTTCAGTCTTTTGCCACAAGGTCTCACTATGTAGCTCTGATTAGCTTTAAATCTGCTCTGTAGACCAGGCATGCCTCCAACTTGCAGCAATCCTCCTGCCTCTGATTCTCAAATGCAGAGATTATAGGTGTGCACCATACTCCTGGCTTAACATGTAGATTTTTAATCCTTTAACTTATATTTCTACTCCCCTATACCTTCAAGGTTGTCATGTGCATGTTTTATACTTGAAAACCTACTATTGTTCATGCTATAACAGAAGTGTGCATATATATATGTATGTATTTCTATTTTATAAATGTTTATTTCCTAGGAAACATTCTATATATGCATTGGTTTTTTTTTGAAAATTTACATGTAAAGGGAAAATTCATTGAGAACACATCTGATGAAATAAACGAAGTTGTTCCCAAGTCAATCCATGTGTCACATAACTTCTTCATTATTAAATGCTACAGGGATCCTCCTCAAGTTTGTTTTCACAGTGTTTCATCATGGCAACAAGCAAAGTACCTAAGCCCAGGGAAGTGGAAAAACTACAAAATATCTAGGCAGATGGGCCATGGTTAATCCAGGAAGGTCAGCATGTTTGACTGCCCGACCCCATGGACATTTCAGAAGATAAATATGTGCCTGTTTTTAGGTGATAGCTTTGAGCTGGAAAGAGATTTGGAAACCCCTTTTTCTAGATTCAATGAAGTCACAGATGTAGCTGAGATTCCCTGGCCTAAATGGGAAGAATTTTTGCAGAAATCTCCCACATCTGTAGGATATAAACACTTTGAGAATCTAGGTCTAATTTCGACCTTGACTTTCTGAGTCCCAGGCACAGATTTGGAAAGTGTGAATGAGTGAGCAGTGATGCATAACCAGAGAAGGGAAGAGGATGATTATACCTCAGCCGCAGGCAAGCACATTCATCCAGATTCCTCTTTAGCACCTGGACAGGATCAGTAGTAGCCAAGAACTTCCAGGATCAAGGGAAGGGCAGAGGACCCAGATTTTATCCAGTCATTTGTTTTTATTTTTAGTGCTAACACCAAGCAATCAATTCCCTTGTTGGACCATAGCAGGAAGAGGCACAATGGAGGATCCCCAAGGACTGTAAGGGATTCTCGTTTTAGCAGACCACCATCTCTGGTTTCCCCTAAGGGAAAATAAGCGAAGAATCTCCCAAACAGCTTTGCCCTCTCCTGACTTCTCTCTCCTTCCAGATGAGGGCAGGTTCTCACATCAATTCCAAGAGCTCTAGCTTTGAAAAAAAATCTTTTATTCCAGTAAACTACCACTATGATGTATTTATCTTCATTTGCACACTAGCACTATTTTCTCCTATTCTGTTTAATGCCAATCGGGTTTGAAATCTCAGGCTCATTTGGGACTGATTCCTTTGATCTCTCCATACTTCAGTCAGTCAGGAAGCCTCCTGGTGTTCACTGCCTTGCGGTCTCTTGAACTATTCACCAACCTCTACCCACTGCCACTGACTTGACAGCTCTTCTTGGCTCCTGAACAGAGGATCTGAGTCTCAGGTGGCCAACTGGGGTGGGGAGCAAAAGCTGCCTTTTCTTCATCCTAAGTTAATCAAATTCTGATTCTGAATATACACTCTGGTATGATGTCTTTTAAGAAAAGAAATCCAGTTTCTATCATTTTAAAAAGCTTGTCTTCTCCTGTAATGAAGTTGTACAATATCTCAGGTTTCCAAAACTTAAGTCTGTGGGAAAGGGGCAGATCTCGGTGGAAGGGTGTTTATTTAACCAGTGAAGACCTAGGTTTAATCCTCAGCACCTTAAAAAACACCAAGAGTCTTTGAATATTGGCATTCCCCTCTCCATTTCTTGGTGCCACAGACCAAACCATTCCTGCTGCCATGCCTTCCCCACCATGATGGGCCGGGTGCCTCTGAAAAACATAAACCCTTCCTTACACATACACATGAGAAGGAGGACAGGGGAGAGAGGGGAGAGAGAGAGAAAGAGAGAGACAGAGACAGAGACAGAGAGAGACAGAGAGAGAGAGACAGAGAGAGCTCTGCGGGGCTGGTGAGATGGTTGAACAGGTAAAGGCACTTGATGCAAAGCCTGACAACTTAAGTTCAATCCCTAGGAACCCACAAAGTGGAAGGAGGGAAGAGATTCCTTCTACAAGTCATCCTCTGATTCCACATATGTGCTGTGGCATGTGACCCCCCAAATAAAGCCCATAAATATAATAAATTTTAAAAAATCTTTGGTTATGACAGACTGACTATCCCTCATCCCAACATACAAGTCCATTACAGGTCTGAGAATCCATGGTTCTTACAGCACGCTTCAGGTGTGGGGAACCTGTGACAACCTGGAATACTGCAACTGGGGTCTGTACAACCTTGATTATAGCTGAAAGCTTCTCCTCATTAAGATCTTGCTAACTAACCAAAGAGTGCTCCCGAACAGTATGAAAGGGTTCCACTTTCTCATAGGAATCAGACCTCTATCCCAGAAATCTTTTATCACTAATTTTCAAACTATTGTTTCTCATCTCATTTTTCCAGAATTTCACATAAATCCCGATTACTTAGATTTTAACTCATGACAGGAAAAATGTCTATCTTTAGGCTATTCCTGCATCATAATAGGCTACTTCCTTTGAGATAAGAAATATTAAAAATGGCACTACCCATTTCCAATAGTCTTAATAGTGGCTATAGAAATCACTCATCCAACAGTGTCTTGAAGAATGCAAAGATTTCAATTATTCTGCAATATATGCAAACTAAAAATTTTGCTATATAGCTTCATATAAAGTTTATCCTACATGTGATCTGTCATGTGGAAAAATAGTAGTTTCAAGCTTATGTTCTAATTTTAAAACAATAAAGCTTTCTAAAACAGTAAGAGTTATTTCTGAGACATATGAATCAAAAGTAACCCCAAATTCCAGCCTCAAATTTCTCTAGTCCTCTTTATTAAACTCTAGGCAAACCTATTTCATCTGCAAATACTTTAATAACTGCTGCAGGCCAAGGATTTGTAGCTAACCCCTGAACAGTGACAATTCCCACATTTCTCTCATAAACAAGAGTTTTGATTGCATTACATAACCACTGAAGTTTGCCTAGTATGCTTGTTTTTGTTCTTTGAGGAACAATCTTTGACTTACCCAATGAATGTGAAGAGTGCAGGGCTGCTGAGCAATGCCAAGTCTGTTTTTCCTTTTCTCTTTAAATCCCAGGCTATATCTAGCACTGATCTTTCTCCACTCAGGCTCTTCTGACCCCGGCATCTTAAGAGCTTCATCTCTACAAACATGGTACTATGAATAATGCCCAGCTCTCATTAGGCTGAGTATGCTCCCTTTTCCACATTGACATTTGTTATCTTCAGCTCCCATTTTCAAAGAGAAAACTGAGGCCCATACAAGTACCCCCCTTGTCACATAAAGTGGTATTCTCTGAAACACAGCTACCTAGAGTTAGAAAATTTTATAGTCTATGGCTTTGATGATATTTTAGCTATAAAAATGTCATACCTATAAAATCACTTCAATTTATTTTCCATGAATCCATTCAGAAAATTAACTATCAATATTCTGATCTTCATAGATCATCTTATTGTTACGTTTTCAAATTGACTTCTCTTCATATTTCCTGTTATTGGACTGCAGAAAGATGATCCTAAGCCCACTGAAGGCATTTTTAAAGGCACATGGATACTCAATAATTCACTGCTATCTTGTTATTACAAACCTCAACTATAGTAAATTTATCAATGTAATCACAATGCGTAAAGACTTAGACATAATGGTCACAATCTCAGATCCTAAAACCCAAGTTTAATGTGATTGTGGGCAGAAATTAGCTTTACATGGCTGGCTTTTGCACAGAAAAGACATAAAAGTTTGTGAAAAAACCACATTCCTCCCTATGTGTACACATGCCACATGGTACAACCACAAATTTTAATCATGCATTAGCCTCTTTATTTCCACTCATTTTTTTGAGATAGGATCTCCCTGTATCCACAGCTGGCCTGGAACTTACTACGTAGATCAGACTGGCCTATACCTCCTAAGTGCATGCACCACCACATCTGGCTCTTAAGTTATTCTTAATGACTAAATAATCCTCCTTTGAGTCTCTGTTACTTCTCGTTAGCATGCTTATTTCTATTCTTCCTGTTGTAAAGACACTGAAAAAAGTATACTACCTATCATTACATATGTGCGTTTTATTTGTAAATTACTTCTTTAACAACTCCCAAATTCTACTGGCTTTTAAGAATATTTTAATGATCCTGACCATTTCTGTCTAAAAAGATTATCAATTTACCCTGCTTCTCAAAATACAGAGCCAAACCTGATTTAAGCATCTCAGTTTACAAAGGTCCTAAATCCATCCATGTCAGTAAATCCTAAGCTGCCATCATACCTGGACCCTTTGCTCTTTGACTTTTGATTACTTGGTATGGCAGCAAGGTGGAGACTGCCTAGATTCAAAGCCTTCTGAGCCCAGGGAAGCTCCATAATCCTTAGACAATTACACTTAGCTTAACATTTCTGCTTCCTCATTGGAACAAGAACACCTTCCTCACTGGATTTTTCTGAGGGGCAACTGTGATTCCTACATTTTGAAATTAAGAAAATATACCTTTGAAATCCTAAGTGTTGGATGCTACCCCTCTTCAAAAAAATGAACAATCTCTAATACACAACTTAATTTTGGTGAACAGATGAAGCTGTTTAGAGGCAGGTCTGTTTAAGACAGCTCATTTAAGCTATATCCTAAATATCTGTAAAAAACACTGACAGTTTTTAAATACTGGCATTTAAACAGTGGCTTAGGCAGAAAACTCACATCCTTACTCTTGTATTTCTGATCCTGTCATTCATTCATTGCTGGCCAATGCGAGATGATTGAATTATTACTATTTTGTCTGTCTTTTGTCTGTGTAAGTTACCCTTATTTTCCCTTTTTTGATACAGAGTCTCACTATGTAGCATGGCTAGCCTGGAACTTACTATGTAGATCAGGCTGGCCTTAAACTCAAGTAACTCACCTTGCCTCTGCCTCCTGAGTGCTGGGTGTAAAACATACCATACCACCCTGCCCAGCTATTCTTTCCTTTTATATGGATAGATCTGGTCTTTAAGAATGCATCTAGAATGTTGTATTCATTTTGACTCATGGAAAATTACTCGTATTCTTTCCTTCCTTTGACTCCTAAGGAACTTCTCTTGGATGGATGTTAAACACTTGAATCTATTATTCATGTCCGTTTTCCCTCGCATTTCTAGTTCATTGAACTCTGCATCATGTTCTGGGAAGGACCTAAGCTTGATCCTCCATCTGATTATCTGCATTTAGGCTCCATTTAGCTCAACTACAGACTTCATTTTCATGATTAATTTGTTGATCCCACATCCTTTATTAAAAGCTCTAATGGTAAGAGACTGAGGAACTTTTTAGGTTCTTACATCTTTTGAAAGACTGCAGCACATCCACAAATCTCAGGATATTTATTGTCTTGTTCGTTTTCTTCAAACTTCTAGAATGTGCTTGTCTTTAAAATATTTAGGGTTGGTGGTTCAGTGACAGTGGCCTAGCTGTGCCAATCATGGAACATACGGGAACAAGCCGTCATGTGAGGTAGGCTAGTGGCATGCCTGTGTGGAGGCTTCTGATCCTACAGGGGATTGGTAGCCATGGAGGGTTCGGTGGGTCTCTGGCCCAATGCCTGCATTCAATACTCTGGACTGAAAACAACTGCTGTGGCCTACTGCCCACCAAGGAGGGCCCAAGTCCAAGTGATCTATCTGACCATTAGAACAGCCTCCCCAGGTGAGTCTGCCATGACTTTCACCTACGTTGGGCTTCCCTGTAATTATGTTCATTTCTGTCTCGTCTTCTGCAAAGCCACGCTTTCCTCTGGCCTCATTTGCCAGCACCTTCACTTGGTCTTTTTGAGACAGGGTCTCCCTGTAGCCCCAGCTGGCCTGGAACTCATTATGTAGACCAGGCTGGTCTTGAACTCACAGAAATCTGCCTGCCTCTGTCTCTGAGTGGTGCGATTAAAGGTGTGCTCCACCACGCCCAGCAAGCTCTTTCATTTGTATCTCAGACATTTCTTTAAAAACATGTCAGTTCCTAGGGTTTTGATCTCATCCCATCAGATTTCATGGTTTTCCTTTTATTGCTATTTAATTTGGGGAGGAAAAGGAAGCAAAGTCATTTTCACTCCAGCCACCTTTATTTTCTTGCTCTCAGATGGAACTTTTCCCTCCCACATAAACCAGTCTCATTGTGTAGTCCATGTTTCACTGAATTTGTAATCCCTGTGCCTCAGCTTCCTTAGTCCTGAGATAACAGGTGATTGCCACTAGACCCAGTTTAAATGGCACATTTCAATTATATCTAGTGGTCAGGCTGTGACCACTTAAATCTTAAATCTGTCCTAACTGCTGGACCAGTTATGAAAATACTCGAAGGTTTGCATATTTACTTCATTTACTCCCCTAAGAGTCAATAAGCAAAGAAAGTGCTATGGATTTCAGGGTCCCTACCTGAGACATCTAAATCGGACCTAGGAAGAATTGGACATGTACACTGGTATATAAAATAGCCACCTCGATACTATGACTTAAAATGTTGAACTTAGGACAGAATTTAAGCACTTAAACTGATAAAGTAAAAAATTTTGATTCTTTACTTTTTTTAATAAGATGCAGAGTGTATTAAGAAAAAAAATCAGATTAAAAAAATTGCTGGATAGAATAACTACCATAGCTCACAAAATTTGGATGAAATGATAAACAAGGCCCACGCATTTCCATTGGGTATCTGCACCTATACAAATACAGAAATCATTTAATGCCCATTTATGTATGTACGTACACATGTAAATTACACATGAAAGATGTGATCCAACACTAGGTAACTCCTTTTGGCACCTGGTACTGAGAAACATATAGGCAAATACTGTGTTTATACTGGCACAAATTTTAACAAACACTTTTTTTTTAATAAAAAAGAAGAAAGTTTAACAATTCAAAACAATTGATAAAATACACTTGTTAAACTATCGTCCATTCTTTAGATGTTTTCCATGAAGACATTATTTTTTAATAGCACCAGGGAGCAAACCCAGGGCCTTACACATGCCTGGCAGGCTTGCTGCTCCTGAGCTATAGCCTCAGCCTTTTTATTGTCTTTTTTTCCTTAATTTTGAAACAAGGCTCACTAAGTTGCTCATACTGGCTTTGAATTCCCAATCCTGCAATCCTCCTGCCTCAGCTTCCAGAGTGCTGAGGTCACAAGCCTGTACCACTAGGCCCTGTGCAACTATTCCCAACTGGCATAATTGTGGGAGTGAGTGGGATCCTTTAGGGAGCCATTTCTGAACACATTTTCACTGAATGCATTCAATATTGAAAGATGTTAATTTATGGGGATGGTGGCGTGCACCTGTAATTCCAGCACTTGGGAGACTGGGGTGGACTCAGTCAGAAGACAGCTTAGACCACACAGTGAGACCCTGTCCCCAAACACAAACAAAAGAAAAATGAGGACTTAGTAAATATAGGGGAAATCTTAGCTAGGAAATTGGAGGCAGAAATGGTCAAATATGTATAATGAAATGTCTTGATGCCTATATGAATGTTATTGTTATCCTAAAGGGATATGGATATTTCAAAAGGTTATAAAACAGTGCTTTTGATGATGGTTCTAAGGACCTGAAGCCTCCATAAGACGCTGCATTCTATGTTCATAAAAAGCCAGGCATGGTGGTGCACACCTTTAACCCCAGCTCTCGGGAGGCAGAGGCAGGTGGATCTCTGTGAGTTCAAGGCCAGCCTAGTCTACATAGTGAGTTCCAGGACAGCTGGGGCACAGGGAGACCCTGTCTCAAAAAGACCAAAAAGAAAAAAAAAAGATAAAAAAAAGTTTTGAAAACTACAGCCTATGTGTGTTACAAAATAGTAAGCAAAACTCATCTGTTCTATGTTATATACAGTTCGGTTCCTGTATTGACTTTTTTGTTTGTTTGTTTTGACACTGTTCTACAATTTAAGAAAAAAGTATTATGAATTTAGCTTTTATTCAAAATTAAATAAGCAAAAGCAAAAATTTTAAGAAACTTGTACAAATTACTTACATAAAAGAAAGTTAATAGAGACAGTCACAGGTTTGCAACAAATAATTATAAAAGTATCTAGGGCAGCATGGATATAAGCCATGTCAGGGCATGGCACTCTAACTGTTATATGAATAAGGCATAACTAACGTCTGCACCAAGACCGGAAGTGAAAACAAAACAAACTCTAAAAGCTTAGTTCTATATCAAGCTTCTCCTCTTCCCCCAGATCCTTAATGGACATATACACTATGTTAAGTCTTTAAACACACATATACAGACAAGCAATTAATGTGAAAAGCTCCCTAAAATGTACAAGCTAACTGGTACTGAATCGACTTCCCCACTTTACTTCTATGTACATTTCAATGTAAACCATATTTTCACAGTTTTAAGTGTTTTATGAATGGATGCACAGTACCATGTCAGGTTTGCAATTGTTCCTGAAAACTGGCTCTAGATTTTTGCATCCCTGCCTATCGGCCACTGGGATGCAAGTATTTACATAAATAAGAAACTGTGTCATAGTCAATGGTCAAGACAGTTCAGCAAGAGCAGTATTTCCAACAACAAAAAAATGATATTCTGTACCATAGTTTACATACTTGTGCAAATGTAAGCATTAGGACAAATAAATCTGAGGCAAATTCAATTCGCGAAAACTTTTATCACTACTTTTGTAAACTTGGGCAGTAAATGACCCTCAGCAAGTTCTGCTCTCTATGGCTTTTTTTTTTTTTTTTTTTTTTTTTTAATTTAAAACCAAGGAAAAAAAAAAAATAATACCCCCACCACGGGGAACCAGGCACACATATACAGCCTAGGCACTCACATGTACAACAACACACACACACACACACACACACACACACACACAGAGTACTTAGTTCATTTAGAGTATGGTACGTAGTGCAACTTCATTACAATGTGGAGGTTTCACACACATTCAGTGTGTTTTTCTGTGCAAGTTCTTAGTGGTCTAAGACCTAGTTGAAGGTATTCATTTGCAAATCCATAAGGAGGTTGGAGGAAAAGAAATTTCATTACATTTCTTAAACCAGGACTGGATGTGCAAAGGCAGCGGACAATCCAGCCATCAATGCAGCCAGATTAGGGCGACTTTAAAATAAGATCCAACTTCTCAGCCTTTTGGCTAACAGCAAGTGTAAAGTAAGACCCGAGAAGTTACTTAGACTGGTCTCTAGAAAAGTAAGTCAGTATGTGCTGTATCTTTGTCAACCGCTCCTCCAAAGACTTCATTGATAGTACTGAGAGCTGATAGCGAGGGTCTACAGGAAGGACTGCCAGGAGCCACCAACACCACGCAGGGCCATTAGGCGTTGCCTAAAACCAACGAATAATTTATTAGAGTGTTAACAAAATGGAACCATAAAGACTACTAAAAAGTACTTTGCGTACTATTTGGACTCAACAATCATGTAGAGCAGACTATTATGTCTATATAAATAAGAGAAATTGAAGCTGGGAAATTCCAACCATCCATGACCTCTCAGCTCAGAAGTTCCAGAGCCAGGATTCCAATCCAGACCTGACCCTAGCCAACTTGTCCCAGTGCTTTATGCTGCCCTATGGCATGGCTCTTAGCCTCAGGTTATGATATTTAGGACCAGAGGGTCCTTTGAGGTGTGATTCAGTCTTGTGCTCTGCAGTACATCAGCAGCACCTCTGACTTCTACCCACTAGACATCGACAGCACCTCTCCAGCAGTGACAGCCAAAAATGTTTCCAGATAGTGCCAAATGTCTCATGGGAACAAAACTATCCCTGGTTGAGAATTACTTCCTTAAAATGTATATACATTATCAAATTTAATTGATGCCTAAAAATTTATCCAAAAATCAAAATTCTTAAAAAGACAGAAGGAAAGCTGGGTATGGTGGCGCACACCTGTAGTCCCAGCACTTGGGAGGCAGAGGCAGGTGGATCTCTGTGAGTTCAAGGCCAGCCTGGTCTACATAGTGAGTTCCAGGACAGCTGGGGCTACAGGGAGACCCTGCTTCAAAAAGACAAAAAAAAAAAAAGAAAAAAAAACTTGGTTTCCCATTTAGTTTGAAAACTAAATCTTTCTTTCTTTGGCAAGGAGTTCCTGCAAGGCTGCAAGGGCCGACTAGTGGCTTCAGAAACAATTACGAATTCACGCAGGATGTGAACACCTCCTTTCAGGCACACTGCACTGCTGTAAGACCTGACACATGACGTTTCAGGGTGACTAACTACAGTGTCTATGACCTGCCCGTTGGTCATTCCCAATGAATCACACTTCTACTTCCTTCTGCATTCCAGAGACTAAATTTCCCAGAATCCTCCCCACCCTTCCCTGGTCCCATGTGTCTCCAGGATAGACTAGGCCAGGCCTATAAGAAGCAGATATTGGAAAAGAGGTCATTATTCTCTGGAGACTCTTGCAAAGTGTGGATGAGAACTTTCTAGAGAGTTCTAGAAAACCACCCACTCCACTTCTGCTGACTGATAAACAGATCAGAGCTAGGAACTTCCTAGGGTCTTAAGAATTCTTGCACATTCCCTGCAAGTTCTTTTGAAGCACCCTCCTTTGCTGTTTCAGATGATCTGTGGTGAGATTCTGTGACCAAATGGAGCGGCCCCTGACCATCACTCCTTCAGCTTTCCACCTGCTGTATAAACTGTTCACCTTATAATATACCCTTCATTCCTGCATTATAGACAGTGGCTGCTTTGGTTTCCTGATTCCCAAGATAACATTAACAGAAAGGAGTGGCAGAGACTGAACAGTAAGAGAGGAGGGTGGGAGGGCAATGGGGAGCAATGCTCAGCTATCGCACAAGTTGTTTTCTTAAGATTTAAAATGTACTTATTCTGTGTTTTCTTATGAAGGCTTATTTCTATAATGTTTAGTCAGACTCAGGTGGCCAGGATGAAACAAACATGTAGCAACAGCAATATAACAGACCCAGCATGAGCTCTGCCTCAGTTTGAAGATGGTCTGACACTGAAATTTCAAGTAAAGACAAAGTGATTAACTGAAATCCAGGCAGACTTAGACCAACCTTTGAAATATGGGATGATACAGTGTATCACACTGGGGCTTATTATCACTCTGTCTTCATGTGATTACTTACATCTAGTTACATGTACTTACTTACATGTAATATATTTACATTATTACATGTTTCACCCTGAAATTTGTCATCTTTGGACAACAAATACTTCATTCAATTTAAAATGTCACACCAAAGAGTTGGTTCTTTCCTGAATCTGTAATCAAATGTCCCAAGGTAAGGACCCTCCCTTTATGGTTCTTGCCATTGCTACTGCACAGAGCTTCATGCACAGAGTGTCTGAAACACATTGGTTAGGTTCAAATTTAATGTAGATCCTAACTACTTGAAAAAGACCTCAGGAATAATAGTTTTATGACAGCAGAAGTATTCAACATGAACAGAAAAAACAAAAAAGGATTGAAATGATGGGATAAGATGTAGGGGATCAAAGGGAGAGGTGAGTAGATTTTTTCAAGGATGGAAGAATACTGTGGCAGTATCTCTCAACTGCCAAAGAGCAACAGCAAGAGCTGATGGGTGAGAAGGCACAGAGGTCTCAGAGTAACAGCTTAACAGGCCAGCAGCCCATTTTTAACCTCTTATCCCTCCTGTAGATTCTCAGGTACAAACTTCCTTCCTCTGGCACTCTCTCCTACTGGCATCTCAACTGGTGGCTATTTCCATCCTCTCCTATGTTAATGCCCTAGAGAATACGGTCTTAATTCTAAAGATAGGGTCAAAGGGGAATAAAACAAGGAAACGTAAAAAGTTAATTTTGGTTTATGAACAAGTGAGACTTTAGTGGCACTATTCAAAGCCATCCTACCTGAAGGTTTTCCTCCCTCTCGGGCATTGATCCAAAGTGTTGAAGAATTTGGCTTCGAAATCTGTCTCTTAAATTCTGAAACCAGTTGCAGGCTTGAGAGTATACCAAATCATGAAGCTCTCTCAGACTCTGTATCTCATCTCCATTCTCATTTTCAAGGAGAAGAATACTGTGGCAGTATCTCTCAACTGCCAAAGAGCAACAGCAAGAGCTGATGGGTGAGAAGGCACAGAGGTCTCAGAGTAACAGCTTAACAGGCCAGCAGCCCATTTTTAACCTCTTATCCCTCCTGTAGATTCTCAGGTACAAACTTCCTTCCTCTGGCACTCTCTCCTACTGGCATCTCAACTGGTGGCTATTTCCATCCTCTCCTATGTTAATGCCCTAGAGAATACGGTCTTAATTCTAAAGATAGGGTCAAAGGGGAATAAAACAAGGAAACGTAAAAAGTTAATTTTGGTTTATGAACAAGTGAGACTTTAGTGGCACTATTCAAAGCCATCCTACCTGAAGGTTTTCCTCCCTCTCGGGCATTGATCCAAAGTGTTGAAGAATTTGGCTTCGAAATCTGTCTCTTAAATTCTGAAACCAGTTGCAGGCTTGAGAGTATACCAAATCATGAAGCTCTCTCAGACTCTGTATCTCATCTCCATTCTCAATCTAAAAAGAAACAGTTAGTAAGAGTTCTGTGTCCTTAACACCATTCCACAGAAACACAAATAAAGCATCAGAAAACAGGGGTCTTCCTACTTCAGAGCTACACTGCCAGCACTGTTCTCATGTGATAGCGTATATTTCTGCCTCCCAAAGTGCTACAGCAGCACACCAGAAGGAGCAAGGCCTGATCTCCACTGAGCCTTGCTGACTTAGCAGGCAGGAACTCAAATGACAGGCCACAGAGGGAGAAGTATGATTGACAGTGAACTCTGTCTGGTTCAAAGGTTTCCACAAATTTGGAATGTCTTTTGTCTTTTGCAAGCAGCACAACACAGAATTGGAGTAAGACAGCTACAACAAAAAGGAAAGTGGAGCAACCAGGGCACAGACCAATGGCAGAAGCAGTAACAGACGGGCAGGCACAAACACATCTTTTGCCAGAGAACTGGGTCAGAACACACACAAAAAGCAGCAACAAATACTTGGCATACAAAATGGGCATACAGCATGCAAGTTTCAACTTCTGCTATAAAGGCCCAAGGCTCTGTAACTCCTCCACGCACCCTTTAGACCATGGAACCACCAAATGGAAATGTGAAATAAAACAACATCATCTTCCAGCCTGTGATCCATAAGACTTTCACAGCACAGGTGGAAGAGCTTCATCATTTTCCATCAAGACCATTAACACACTTAGATCCCACACTTGTTCTGAACAAGTGCTTCAAGATGGATGCCTCAGCTGGTAAAGGTGCTTGCTACTAAACCTAACGACCTGAATTCAATCCCTGGGACCCACAAGGTGGAAGGAGAGATCAATTACTTCAAGTTGTCCTCTGACCTCAACATGAGCTCTGTGGCACACTTACGACAACACACACCAAATAAACAAGTAAGTGAATAAAGGCAATATAAAAAAAATAGCAGGGTGATTCAGCTGTTCATACTTCAAGGATGACTAACACAAAACAGCAAAGGGACTCTGGAAACAGTTTGAAATAAATACAAAAGACACAAGACACAAAAGGGTATACATTTTACTTTTGAAAAACCCGACATGAAAATAAGAACTAAGTACTAAAATCAATTGTCTTTTGCATAACATAAACATACTTAACACCACTGAACCGTGTGCTTAAAAATACTTAAAATGGTAAAGAATTATGACTCTGTGATAGGAAAACGAAGCCAGCCAAGAAACAGACAGAAAATTTAAAAGCAAACTTTTAAAGTTAAGAATGTTGCTACAACAGTTAAATAGAACTTAGGATTTCATTAGCAGTCACAGAGAATGGTATTACTACCATAAGAAAAGCTGTGACATAAGAGAACTGACAGAGCAAAGTGTACTCCATGGCATCCTAGTGAGAAAGAAACAGGCAGCATCAGGCCAAGCAAGCACATCACTGAAAAAGCAGTATGGCATAATAACAAAGTGCAGAACATGCAGCCAGAGCTGGCCTTCAATCATTTCTAATACTTCAAAGAGAATCTTGGGCAAATTAGTACCTCTGAATTATACTCTCTCCAGCTGTTAGCTGTATCAGTGTGAAAACTCCATGAACTGTTTGTGAAAATGTGCAGTCCCAAAAATCAGTAAATGTTGACTGAAATGAAGGGCCCAAACAGACCAATAAACAGTGATAATGTAAGACCTATGATTTATAATGTCTTTCTCAGAGAAAATTTGATACTTAAACCTCAACCATTTTATAGAACCTCAACTCGCTGCAGTTGGTAAATTTGGTTCTGGAAACATTAAAAGGCCACACTAACCCCAAGAAAGATATTGGTCACCATAATCCCTCTCAGGAAAACCATCAGCAGTGCATACACACTGATAGCGCTGTTATCTGTAATGCCCTACAATTTTAGATCAGCATCCAACTGTATTTACTTTACAATTAAGATATTCTCTAGCACAGGAACAATCTTAATACATAGAGTGATCCTTAAAGGATTGTTTTACTTTTTTTTTTTTTTTTCGTCTTTTTGAGACAGGGTCTTCCTGTAGCCCCAGCTGTCCTGGAACTCACTATGTAGACCAGGCTGGCCTCGAACTCAGAAAGATCTGCCTGCCTCTGCCTCCTGAGTACTGGGACTAAAGGTGTGCACCACCACGCCTGGCCAGGATTGTTTTACTTTTACATCAGATTTTAATCTATTAATTATATTAGCTTTACTTAGCAAACTTTCCAAATTGAATTGGAAGTTCAATTAGTTAACTGCTATTGCTAAGTGATTGGCATGTATACATACACATGTACATGCACATGTATAGTCTGGGATTTGTGCTGGCTGGCATGCCTACAAAATAAAAAGGATGTAGCTTCATTTCCCCCAAGTTCTCCTGAATGGGCAATGATCCAAGAGCAAGACAGGGAAAAGGAAGCTGGAGCTAATTCTTAGTAACAGTGATAAACTGGGTGACGTGGTAAGAAGATCCCAACTATGTGCCTGTACCAACCCCCAGGACACAGCAGCCCAGAATGCACTGGAAAAGAACACTTCGAATACCTTAACATCCTCCAGATATTCAATGTCTGCAGTGCAATATCCATCTTTCATCCCTCTTTTTAAAACCCTAAACCGCTTCCCTCCAACTGTATCAACCACAGACCTTCCATCAGGTAGGAAATGTACATTTCGAATTTGTAACATACAACCATAATCTGCAAAACTGAAAGAAAAACATTGTTTAAACATAAGAATGCACATAGCCATATACCAAGAAAGTTCTAGTCTAAATACAAACGTCAGCATTCACAAGGAGCATACCTATTCTGTGTATCACTGACACACATTCCAAACTGCTTCGTTCCAGTCTGCATACTTCTTCGAATCATGAGCCTGTATCTTGGCTCAAATACATGGAGTGGGCAAGGCACAGTGGGGTAGGCCATAGTGCAAACAAATATTGGAACATTCTTGGTCAAGCTGAAGGACAAGAAATTTCATTGTTATAGACTGAATCAAACAACAAAATAGGTAAGGCTTACAGTAATAAATTAATTACCAGTAATAAATTAGTTAAAAAAAATCTATTTGAAACAAGTGCTGTTCTTTTCTAGGCAAGAAAAAGCAGTGTCCCTTTTATTAAAATCATACCGATGCTCCATTGACATGAAAAATTTGATTATGATTCTCTTATTTATAAGGTTAAACAGCAGGTTAACTATATAGAGCTAACTACCTTTATGGAGCAAGAGAATTATCATAATTGGCATACTGAGAACATGTTTAAAATACTTGATAGAGGACAGAGTTATAGCTTTTATCCATATCCATAACTATGTTTTATCCATAAAACAATGAGAAAAAATGGGCTCACAAAATAGACAAAAACTCTTAAGCATTAAAGTTACTTTTTCTTTTTTTTGGTCTTTTTGAGACAGGGTCTCCCTGTTATCAAGAAAATCGGGGCTGGAGAGATGGCTCAGCGGTTAAGAGCACTGACTGCTCTTGCAGAGGACCGGGGTTTGATTCCCAGCACCCACGTGGTGGTTAAGAACCATCTGTAGTTCCAGTTCCAGGGGATCTGATGCCTTCTTCTGACCTCCGCAGGTATTACACAACATGGGTACGCTTACACAGATGCAGGCAATACACTCATACACATAAAATAAAAATAAGTATTTTTTTAAAACTATCAAAAAAGTTAATTCAATAGCACATTTTTCTCAGATAACTAAATGGTTGAGACACCTTTTTACTGCCAGACTGGTGGAAGGTAAGAAGAGATGGGCACTGCTCAGGCAACAGGGGACAGGAAAGACTGGCCATATGGGGGCAGTCGAGGAGGAACATGCATACTTCAGCACTTGGCTCTACACATAGAAAATGTTCATGTCTTTGGAGCCAACAGGCTTCCTTTCCCAAACAGTCCCAGGAATATGATACAGGCATTCACAGTAGCACTGTGGAGAGTAGCCAAAGCTCCCCACAGCAAAAAGAGACATTAGGGAAGTAGATGAAGGGTTCCAGGCCAGCGGTGGCAACTGAGGGAGAGAGAGTCAGGGCTCTCCTGAGACGAGCTCCCCGACAGATTATCCAATCTCAAGTAGTCAGCCCTAAACACATGTACACCACTTAATGGACTCAGTGCATTACATATGTGTATGTATAGGTAACAATAATAGTCAAAGCAGAAGATAAGAAATTGGGAGGGTGTGCCAGGAGACACGGGAAGAATTGGAGGATGGAAAGATGTAAACATAGTACTCATACATGAAATTCTCAATACTAAAAATACAAACAGAGCAATGAGTAAAGTATGGAGAGAAGGTGGTTTCTCCCTAAGATGGGGTGTGATGCATTCCACAGAAGACCATAGGCAATACTGACTTACAGAAACTACTCACATTACAGAAAAGGGGGAGGCTATAAAAGAACAACCAATAAGGCTCCACATTTGTTTGAGTGCATTTAGATAAAAACTGGAAAGGCATGTGTATGCCAACATACTTTGGGTTCTGGATTACAGCTTTGCTTCTCCTTTTTCAGTGTTTTCTGCTACATGACCATTAATCACCTAAATATATGTGAGACTTCAAAGAGATATGTTTAAAATATGTGGTCAAAAGTAGTCCCACTTCTGGAGCGATGGCTCAGCAGTTAAGAGCACTGGTTGCTCTTTACAGAGGATCTGGGTTCAGTTCCCAGCACAGCATGTGGCAGCTAAAAACTGTAACTCCAGTTACAGGGGATCCCTCTTCTGACTTCTACAGGCATTGCACGACAAGGGTGCACATACATACATGAAAGCAACACTCACACACATAAAAAATAAAACTGAATAATAAAAAAAGTAGCCTCACTAGTAAGTAGCAAGACCCCCAGTCTCGCCACCACGCTCAGCTCTGCACCTGCTTGTTCCACCATTCCTCACTCATTTTCTGGAGAGTGGTCTGGTTTTGCCACTGTGCCCCAGATCTGGACTGTCAGTGCAGATTTTTTCTTTTTTTTTTTCGTCTTTTTGAGACAGGGTCTCCCTGTAGCCCCAGCTGTCCTGGAACTCACTATGTTGACCAGGCTGGCCTTGAACTCACAGAGATCTGCCTGCCTCTGCTTCCTGAGTGCTGGGATCAAAGGTCTGTACCACCATGCCTGGCACAGCACAGATCTCTTAAATCTAGTCTTCCCAGTGTGCACCACAAAGATGCCGAGTCTTCACATCAGAATTATTTTCTATCATAAAACTACACAATAAAACACTGATTTCTTGGGAGGACAAATCACCATCAATGCCTGTAATGGAAAGATCAGAAATCTTTTTGGTCCTGAAGGCCACAGGCCTACTCAAGACATTTCATAACCTCGGTCTGAAATGTTGAAAAAGGAAAGTCCTACAAGGCACAATTTGTTTCTTTTTAGAAAGTAAGAAATATAACATGTTCCATTTATATTTTGAAAAAAAAAAAAACAACAGGAGCAAGCAGTTGTTAAATAGCACATAAAATTACAGTGTTCTTCAGTGTTCTGTTTAAGACAAAGCAAAAGGAATAGTTATGAAATTGAACCTGTGAAGGAAATGGAGAGTGACCCAAGTGTCTGGTCAAAAGAGAAAAAGCATCAAAGGAAAAAGGAAGAGAAAGAAGCTCAAGAAAGAAAGGTGTACAGGGCAGGCAGAGCCAGGCAGACCTCCCTAGCTCTGACCAGACCTGAGCAGCGGGGGAAGATGCTAACACCCCAAAGTGGTCCTGGGTGTTTCTCCCAGCTAGGACCTTTACTGAGAATTTGGTCCCAAAGTCTTCAAGTGTCTGTCTT
This sequence comes from Nannospalax galili, assembly GCF_000622305.1. Taxonomy (NCBI): domain Eukaryota; kingdom Metazoa; phylum Chordata; class Mammalia; order Rodentia; family Spalacidae; genus Nannospalax; species Nannospalax galili. The sequence continues at coordinate 718,349 of NW_008348795.1, forward strand.
TCAAATCTCTAGACTGTTAAGACCCACACTGACATATGCCACTGGCTCTCAACCTTCGTCCTCCTGGACAGGGACAGCCACTGTTAGCATCCATGCTACGTGTTCCATCCCTACCTCATTTTCCATTGTCTGTTGTCACTGCAGGAAATTCCTCCCCAGTGTCAAACACTGCCACAACCCCAAGGGCTGTGCCCAATAACTCCCTATAGAATACCTGGACACCACCAACTAAGCTTTCATAAAACTCTGCCTACTGAGGACAGGGAATGTAACCAATCTTTGTTTAAAATTTGCCTCTATGCTAAACTGTGTTGTGGGAAGGGTCTCTTAGCTATTTTCAAGAGCAGTGATTCATAATCTGTTATTTTTATGAGAAGAAACTTACTGTGAGAGTTCAGCAGTTTCTTCATCATATATTTTTTTTCTCTCAGACAGCTCATCAGGCAGATACTTCACTATCAATTCTTCCAACAGCTGTGTGACACAGTACCTCCTATCTGCTAGATACTAAAAGACAATATTATTTTACATTCCAGTAGTTTTCCTCAGTATAAAACAGGCAAAACACTTTAACCGATATATTGAAGCCTTTATTACATACTGATAGTTGACTGTGATTACACCTAATGAGTGAGGGGAACACTACAGTGGATGACTCTCCACAGTAAACCCACTTGGGATTCTCCTTCAGTGTATTAAAGACCCATGAGTGTGGCTAGGATCCAGCCCCTGTGCCCCTGTGTAATACTTGTTGCCAGGAGCACAAATCTTTTTTTTTTTGGAATTAAGTTTTTTATTGAGGCACAACAAGGCATTGTAACTTGTCTGACGTTGAGGTAGTCAGTTCAGTAAGCTGACCAGGTTAGCACAGTTAAGGGTTAAGTGCAAACAATATACATTCACTGCAGTACTAGCGGAGGCTACATCACGATTTATGAAATGCCAAATTAGAGCTAATTGTCATTTCGCTTGAAAGTTTTCACCTAAGGAGGAAAACAAACAAGTAAAGGACCTCCTCCTTCCCCAAGGAACCAAACATTTTCCCAAACCAGTCAGTCACCAGGGCAAGGACTACTTTTCCCTGGATCCCAATGGTGAGACTACCACCTTTTACTGTCAGCTCTGAATTGCCTTTCAATTCTGATAAAGAAGACAGCCTGAAAATGTTGAGTATTTCCAGCTACTTTCATAAATCGCTCCCCTGTGCAAACGTAACCATATATGGTCTCCCTGGAGGAGCTGTAGAATAGTATGGTTACTTGTGGTCTCATGGTCTGGAGCACCGTCATTGGCATAGGCTGATATCAAGACCTCCTCATTCTTCACGAGGTTGACATAGAGTGGCACGTTCACTGCCAGCTTTAACGTGGAAAATGAACACGGAGGTGCCATTCACTGGGCAGTTGAGCACAAATCTTTACAGGCAGCAGGCAGCCTAGCCCCTGCCATATCCCACAACAAAAGTCAGCTTCCACCTGACGGTTCATAGTATCAATACTCTCATTTTTAACTAAGAAGCAAAAAGAAGATAAGGATAAAGGAAACAATGTATTTGCCTTATTTAAGAAAGGCAAAACAAGCGGGAGAGATGGCTCAGCAGTTAAGAGTACTGGTTGCTCTTGCAGAGGACCTGGGTTCAGTTCCTAGCACCCACGTGGTAGCTAACAACTGACCATAACTTCAACTCCAGGGGATCCAATGCCCACTTCTGGTCTCCATGAGCATTGCACACACAGGTGTACTTAAATATTCACACACAAACAAATAATAAAAATAATTTTTAAAAAGGCAAAACAAGCCAGGAGTGGTGGTGCATGCCTTTAATCCCAGCACTTGGGAGGCAGAGGCAGGTGGATCTTTACATAGGGAGTTCCAGGACAGCTGGGGCTACAGGGAGACCCTGACTCAAAAAAAAAAAAAAAAAAAAAAAAGGCAAAACAATTCCTTTCTTGAGTTCTACTTTCAAAGACAGTCTATATAGTTTTTGGTTTTGGTAATGTTGTTTCTGGCTTTTTGTTTGTTTGGTTGGTTTTCTAAGACAAGGTCTCACTTTGCTACCCAGGCTGGCCTGAAATTCCAGGACCTCCTGCTTCAGCCTCCTTGGGTGGTAGGATTATAGATGTGAGCCACCATGCCCAGCTCTTTAGATTATGTTTCTTTCAGGTTTTCCCTCCAATGTTACTACCTGTCAGACCTACCAAGATGCTGTGCTTCCTGTACGACACTTGACCTCTGGACAAAATGGCCTATTTGTGCTACTCCTTAAATAGTCTACAAAACTGCACTCACATAATCATTTGTCATTCTCTATGTGGAATGATTAAGAACCATCCATCTTACTCCTACCTGTGAAAGACCTCTCTAAAGTCCAGCTCTGACTACTTGTTCATGACGTCTTCCTTAATTAATTTTGTTACTTCAGAACTGTGTATTTGAACTACATAAGAGTAAAGGAACTTATCCACCTATGCACTGTATCTTTTGGTAAAGATACATTAAATCTCTGTAATTAAACTGAAAATTGCTTAAGGCCAGGGACGCACTTAGAGCATACAGACAGAAAACACACACTTATTAAATATAAGTAATGATGAAGAATTCTTGGGAGGAAAAAGAAGTTACAAAACAAGCAAAAGCTGTCCTTTAATCTATAGAGTCATCATAAATAAGTGCTTTTGAGTCAATGAAGAATATGTTAGGAAATCCAAGCATTTGGTTGAAAGTGGCTATGGAAGTGGCTTTAAGCTTGACTAGGAAGGCTTGTTAGAGACAATCCTGGGCCCCAATCCAGGATTCTGACTTAAGTGGATCTGAAGTGTAGTCTGAGAATCAATAGTTCTAGCAAGCTTTCTGAGGATATAGACACTGCTGATCAGGCGAACATATATTGAGACATTTAAAACAGAGAGGAGTACTTGAGCAGGAACACCTATGCTGACAACTAAGAGTTGAATCAAATAAACAGGCTTTATAAGAGCTGGTCTCTTATTATCTTCTACTAAATTTCTAAAAATTTATTGCCCACATAATTATAGCTGAGGAAATATGGCCTTATATGACTGGAGGGAGTCTGAATCTGTACATTTCTAGAGGTTATGCAGTCTGACAATTGTTTTTTAGATTACTGTAAAAATAAACCCTCTGACCAAGTAATTCAACTCCCAGGAATTAGCCTGAGGATTGTTAAATATATGTATAATCATTAATTTATGGTATATAAACAAAAGGAGAGAACAATATATACTCTGTAACAGGGAAATGCTAAATCATTTTCTATTAAGCTTTTCCAAAAATTATGCTGTTAAACTATACTTAGTGGGAAAATGAGCACAGTAAAAACGAAGTAGGAAAAATATAAAACTGTAGCACATATTAGTATTAGTTTTTAAATTACTACATACATTTACATTTTACAGGCCATCTTCAAGGTTGGAAACAGGAAAAGTAAGCATTTTAAACAGCATACTAATTATAGAATGTGTATTTTAAAGATGGCAGCTGGCTATATAAGACACATCAAATGTAACACAAAGATACTATTGTGCTTTCTATACAGGTATGTTTTTTATATAGAAAACTCTATATTCAGAATGGTTTTAATTTTTGAGTTCACATGCGGAAGATGCTTTTTTCAGTACATAATGCTGTTAATCACCACAGGGAGCCACTTTTCCCATGGATGCTCCCACTGCAGCTGCTACACAGCACAGGAGGCCTGAGCTGCATTTTGCTAATCCCAGTCACAATTGAGTGTGCTGTACTCCCTTGGAGACAGGAGATACACTGTGACCACCTTCCCATCACAGGGTGCCAGTGCTGATCAGTAACTCTGAGAGGAGAGGGAAGTCCTGCCTCTTTTCCTTCTGTTGCAAGGCTTTCTAGAGCTGCACTGTCCAGTGTGGTAAACATTAGTTACTGTGCCTTCTTTTAAGTTAATTAAACAAAATGAAAACAAGTCCCAGCCATACTGGCCACAATTCAAGAGCTTCAATAGTGTGTGTCTAGCGGCTACTGAATTTGGTAGGGCAGTTGTTCCAGATGTTAAGGGAGCCAGACAGGTCTCAAGTTTGGATGAGATGCAAGGCAGCCGAGTTTCCCTCAATGTTGTAACCATTAAAACTAAAACTAAACCTATCCTTGAGCAGGTAGCCAACTATACCCTTTTTCTTCGCTGTGGTCTCAGGACCTATTTTTCCAACAACACTCTCAACTTCACTTTTTCCCTAACACTAGTACATGGGCAAAAAAACAGTCTTTACACTCAGAATGTATAATGTACCTCACTCTGAAAATGACAATCACTATTTCTGTGTCTAGAAAGAAATCAAACCATGTTGCCACAAGTATGACCAATAAATAGATACGAATGCATACCTCTTTTAAGCTTTCTTTGCAGAGAGGACAATATGGTGCATGATCTAAACAACGCTCAAGACAATTCTTACAAAATGAATGTCCACAAGGGGTTGTCACTGGCTCAAAAAACAACCTAAAATCAAAATACATGTTAGCTTTCACACCGGTAACTTATACATTGGAAAAGGTTAAACTAATATTGGTAGCATATCACAAACTCAACTTAGAGGGGGAAGGAGCACCAGCTGGTGGACAGAAGCAGAGGAAAGGGGCAACGGCAAGTGCAATGTACCCCCAGAACCTTGGGAAAGAGCTCAGTCACAAAGGTACTCTGCTGAGGGCATAGAGCAGTGCTGACTAATGCAGAAACCATTAGATGGACATGTGGCTACCAAGCACTTGAGATGTGGCTGGTCTAAACTGAGATATGCTGCAGATGCAAAATAAACCTAGACTTCAAGACAGTGCACAAAATAATGTAAAATATGTCACTAGTAATTATTAGCTTTTTGCATAGCATTGTCAACTTAAAAATGGTTAGTTTTGTAAAAGCCTTACTATATAAAACACACTAAAAATAGTCTAAACAATAATGACACATGTACTAGGATGCTATGATGAAATCCCTTACTGTCTATGCTAACGCAAAAACTTAATTTAAAAAAAGAAAAAATTAGAGCTGGTCATGGTAGTGCACATCTTTAATCCCAGCACTAAGGAGGCAGAGGCAAGTGGATCTGTGTGAGATCAAGGCCAGCCTGGTCTATATAACAAGTTCCAGGCCAGCTGGGGCTACAGGGAGACCCTGTCTCAAAGCAAAACAAAACTAAACAAAAAAATAAACAACAAAAAAATCAAATAAAATACTAGCATTGTAAAATACATGTAATCCCAAGACTTTGATCCCAGAACTGATGATGAGTTAAAGGCCAGTTTGGCTACAAAGGAAGACCCTGTTTCACAAAAGAAAAACATAAATATCACCAAGGAAGCTAAAGAACTACTAGACCTAATAGGATGTGATCCTTAATGCAGAAAACTGTATTTATTTGTTATTAGCTAAAAGATAATCTTTCTTCCTTTCCTAAAAATATTGTTAGATTCATATTTACTTTGAAATCATGTATAATCCATGTATAATCTGCTCAGATAAAGAAACAGAGACAGAGTAAAGAGACTCGCAGAGGACAACTACAGCTCCCTGTCAGCCCAGGGTGGCCGCCCCAGGCCTTCTTACTTGACCAGAATTCCTGATTCTACCTGAATTTATGGAAATGAAAAATGTTCTTTCAAAACGTTCTGTCATTTAGGATGTTATGTATTTTGCATGATGGAAATCTTTATCCCATGTTACTTTAAGATGACTTTATGGTTAATATGAGCAAGATACATAAAATAACCATGATTCTTACTCAAATCTAAAATCAGTAATAGTAGCTACAACTTTTAGACTACATCACAACTTCCCATGTTCTTTCTATACTTGAGCACTCATTCTCACAGCACTGGGATATAGGCTATCCATATACTGACACTACTCTCTAAACAGGGAAAACGGAGTCTCAGAGATTCAGTTATTTGCCCAAGGCATAAAGTTAAACCTAGAACTAAAGTTCTTTTTTTTTTTTTTTTTAAAAAAAAGTATTTTAAAAAACCAAAAAAAAAAAAACAAAAAAAAACAAAAAAAACAAAAAAAAAACAAAACAGGTCCCCTGAGAATTTACAGTAGTACGAGGTACTCAGATGAATAAAAAATGTAAAAGCCAAATATAACTGCTGCTACAGGAAAGAAATTATATAACTTTTAGAAAACTAACAGCCAAACAGCAGTTCAAGTGGCACAGGGATGGAAAGTAAGTAGGAAGGAATACTTGGGAACTGAGACCTGGTCTGCGGCTTGAGTGCCATCCTAAGGAATTTGTTCTGTATTATTCTTAGTAGAAAGCTACTGAAGGTTTAGAGAAAACCCATATTTCTCTATATCCAGCAAACTCAGCTCAGGATGGAGTTACAGCAGCATTATGAACCTCAATGAAGAAGCTAGAGGTGCAAAAAATAAGCAACTTCCCAAAAAAGAGCTGAGAGGGATGAAAAGACATTGCAAATAGGAGTGTGAAGGAGCATCCAGGGTTATATCTCTGGAACGGATTACTGGACAAATGTAATATGATCCAGGATTCAAAATTAGAAATAATACACACCCACATCTACACATATGCAGACAGACACACTGACACTCATACACACACACTCACACCTCCCTTCAACATGCGGCATGTAATACAATTCATATGAT
>NW_008348795.1:727867-745547 GCF_000622305.1 Nannospalax galili
TACATATCTTTTTAAAAATATTTTATTTATTTTAATTTTATGTGTATGACTGTTATGCCTGCATGTAGGTAAATGCACCTGTGTCGTGCAGTGCCGGTGGAGGACAGAAGAGGCTGTCAGATCCCCTGGAACTGGAGTTACGGACAGTTGTTAGCTGCTATGTGGGTGCTGGGATTTGAACCCGGGTCTTCTGCACGAAGAGTCAGTGTTCTTATCCACTGAGCCATCTGTCTAGCCCCCTAGAACTAAAATTCTTATCTTTGGATCCTTCATCTAACATGATGTTACTTTATCTCACCTATTCCTACCTTTATCTACATTTACATTAACATATTCATCATCTATAAAGTTTTACATACTTACCTCATACAGAGAGAACACTCAAAATCTGAGACATCTATTAATTCTTCTGGGATGTCACCATAAGCTAATGAAAACACACAATCTTCACTGGAAGACTCTATTCAAATAAATAAATAGGGTCTTATTCTTTAGGAAAAAAGTTTAAAGACCATTCTGAACAAATACATTTACTTCGTTTAAGAAAATAAGGACAATTTTACCACCTTGCTTTTTAAGCTTATTCTTCCTGTCTTCATTTACAATTACATCCTGTTCTAAGAGAGACAACTTTCTTTTCAGTAGAACACCTTCTCTCTGAGCAGAGAACAAAGGTTCTGAGGATACTCTCTTCAAGCTGTCTTCCCTGGCAGGCATTCCCACGGTGTTGATGGCAGCGCCGATGGCCTGTGAGGACTGAGTGTGGTTTAAGCTTCCCTTGACAGGCTCTGGGGTGTCCTCCACTCTTTCTTCACTCTACAGAACACAGGAGAAAAGGTTTAAGGTTTCTTCACTGTTCTTTATTCTTCTTGCCAAGAATTGCACTGAAGTGAAACTTCAACTCCTTATAATACTCATTTTAATGTGACTCTTTTCTTTTTTTTTTTTTTTTTATTTTGACAGGGTCTCCTGTAGGCCCAGCCCACCTGGAACTCACTATGTAGACCAGGCTGGCCTTGATCTCAGAGATCCTCCTCCTACCTTGGCCTTGCCAGTGCTGGGATTAAAGGCGTGCACCACCATGGCCAGCATTTAATGTGCACTTTTTGACTCTAAAAATTATACAATCCTAGATATCATGCTGCCTGATGCTATAGTGACTTTAAAGCAGTTGTGCTAATGCAGCTATACCTACGTTGAGTAATAAAATATTCATGGCCGGGCATGGGGGGAGGGGCGCGCACATCTTTAGTCCCAGCACTCGGGAGGCAGAGACAGGTGGATCTCTGTGAGTTCAAGGCCAGCTGTGGCTACACAGAGACCCTGTCTCAAAAAGACAAAAAAATAAAAATAAAAATAAAATATTTGATTGTCTGCATGTTCTGAGAGTCTAAATGCTTTTTTGACATTTAAGTGACCTAAAATGGTGATTAATGCATAAATATTTTACATAAAGAATTTTAATATAAATCAAAGGTTACAGAAAAAATCCTACTATGATAATTAGATGGGTAACAGGCACCTAAATATGTTTTAATGCTTGAAAGTAAAGTGGAGATCTTGACTTGTAAGGACACAGGTGTGCTCAGCCCTTACCTGCTTCAGGTTAAGCTCTCCAGGAGAGAGAGACTCTTCCATTACTGAAGGGAAACTAAAAGGCTTATTTTTGATACATGATAACGAACTCCAGGAAGATTCCTTCAGGCCTTCTTTTAAGTTTTCAGGTGATAATAAATCACACAAAATCTGTAAGAAATATTATAAGAATGTGATAGAAAATACAAAATACCTGGTGAAGAATAATATAAGCTTACCTATTAAAATTTTTGTGAGGTTTGTACCAGGCACTATTTTAATGAGCAGGAAGAAAATGCATTTTAAAGTCTTGCAAATCAAGATATATCTCAGAGGAGGGCAAATCACTTAAAGAATAAAAGGAGTTCAAAGCTTTGAAGGCACGGAGTGGCCTGAGAAGGTGCTCAAGGGAGCCGCTAGCTTTTGAACACAAGAGCTGTAAAGGAAAGAGATTTTAAGAAAGCAGAAACTATTTACCTTTAATATTAGTGAGCCCTATTCTATCAAGATAAGTCAAGGCATCCACCAGCGTGTATTTTCAGGTTGGAATTAGAGTGTTGTGGTGTTTATGTGAACTTAAGAGCCTGAACTCAACTATAACACCCTAAAATTCTGTGTTTATACCGAATGTACCCTGTCACTCCACAGCTAACCCATGAGGCAGTCACCATTGCTGACCACTTGCTTGGGTGCAGCAAACGACAGCAACCCTACACCTGAGAGTTAAACAGAGATGGCTGCAGAATCATACTTTCTGGGTGGCTCATGCAGAGAATAAATCCAAAACACTTGAATAAACACTGTGGGTTAGGAAACAGGAAAAGCTTGGCTAGAAAAAAATCAAGTATTTGTATAAAATATTAGTCTACATATATAGCAGAGTATTCCTTAAACTCTATGTCTGGAGGTTCAGTTTCTCATCTGCACTATCTCAAACACACAGAAATCAGAATCATCATAAATCAGCATAAGGAAATACAATACAACATAAATAAAAGAGTATCTTCAGTGGTGCTTAAGCAATAATCATCTAAACACAAAATTTGCTCTATATTCATCTTGTACACATAACCTGAGGTAATTTTATATAATATCTTTAGTGTTCTTGTCTTTTGACTATGACCAGTCACACAAGGTCATCTATGGAATTTTCCACTTATGATATCACAACCCCCAAGTTCCAGATTTTGGAGCATTTCAGAGTTTGGATTTTCAAATTAGGGATGTTCAACCTGAGTTAGGGAGTATCTAAGTTAACTGAACAAAAATACTACATTGAAACATCTGTGAAGGAAATGCCTTACTTCGATCAAGAAAGAATATATTAAGTATATGAACCTGAAAACTGCTTGTTGAATTGCTCCTCAGGTAAACTTCTTACATTCTTAGTCTAGCTTTCTATCTGCCTTTAAAAAAATATTTATTATTTTTATATGTGTGAGTGTATTGCCTACACGTATGTAAGTGCACTCATGTCATGCAATCCCATGTAAGTCAGAAAAGGGCGTCGGATACTCTGGAATTTGGAGTTGAAGAAGGTTGTGGGTAGTAAATTCAAACCTGGGTCCTCTGCAAGAGCAGCTAGTGTTCTTACCTACTGAACCATATCTCTAGCCCCTATCTGCAGTTTTTAAAAAATCCTCTCATCCCTGCCTTGGATAATGACAGTTGGTACCTTTTCTACTTGTAGCTTTGCAGGTGCAAAATCTTCATCAAGGGCTAAGCACTGAAGAAAGAGTTGTAAGGCGTCACCTAAAATGCCAGCATCCTGGAGGACTTTGCCTTTCCTGAAGTAGACCTTCAACAAAAACACACATATAAAACTTTTATGCATAGAACTATTCATTAAAATTTCATCAAGAGAAAAAAACAAGGGTACTCAGAAATGCTGATTCTGCAACTGAGTGACTCTAAGAAGGACACACCATTTGGAAGCTATTTTAATGAGACACTGAGGCTTCCAAATGACTCAACCAAAGTTCACAGCAGTTAGTGCTTATCAACACCAGAAATACATGTCATGTTCCTTCATTTTAAAGAAATTACTGACTTAAAGATTTGCTTTATTTTTTTACTTATGTGTGTGTTTGCACTGAATGTTCTGGTCAATTCTTCAGCTACCATTTAAATTAATGAAGAAAACAACACTTCAATGAGAAGACTAGAGTTCTTTCCTTTGTAAGTCTTAGCGCTATCAATACCAAGCAATGACGTCCTGTTTCTTTTTAATATGCACTTGCCTTGTACAGCCATCAGGAGATTTCTACCACCTTTCTCACTGTTGTGTAATTTTTATGCATCCTTACTACTCTGTCCTCAAAGGCAGTTTTGAGTGAAGGGAAAAAAAAAAAAACCCATAAAAGACAACTTCGAACTTAAGGAAGGCATATAAAGAGAATCTGCAAACTGATTACATGCTATATACATCCCTCAGGTTTTTAAAAACCTGTAAAGGTAAACTTGTGGATAAATTCACTGTCCAATCACCTCACCGCAATTAAACAATTTCCCAGCTTCAAGGACTATGCTCTTTCCATTAAAAAGCTTCGGTGAAGTCCAATTTGAATCCATCTTTAAAGTATAGCAAGTGGAATCTTTAATTTTATGAATGATGGATTTTTCTGTGTCATGAGTTGTTCTTTGCTTATGAAACAAAGCTTTTATAATCAAAAAATTTTGATTAATATAATTAGCTTCAAATACTAACTCTATCTACATTTCTAGAAAGCTATCTCTTTTATCTAATGATTTTCTTTTATATGTATGTGTGTGCATGTCTGTGTGGAATCTAGAGGTTAACCTCAGGTATCCTTTCTCAAGTGCCATCCCATCCATCCTGTACCTTTGAAACAGTGTCTCTCATTGGCCTGGAATTCATGGAGTACGCTTACTGGCTGGTTGGAGAGCCCCAGATGTCCACCTAACCAGCACTTGTAGTACAAGTGCATACCATGACACCTGCCTTTTTATGTGGGTCCTGGGGATTGAAGTCAAGCTTTTATGCTTGTATGGCAAGTGGTTTACTGACTGGGCTGCTCCTAAGTCCCCATATATATATTTCATTTGAAGCCAACCACCCATTTGGTTAAAAACATGTACCTGTAACTAAAGGTCTGTAGAACTGACACTTTAAAATTTATGCAAATATAAAATGGTAGTTTTACCTCAGGCCAATTTGGGAGTTGAAAGAGAACTGCATTTAGATCATCTATGGCTGCTTTGAACTCCTGGAGACCAGCATAGGATTCTGCTCTGTAAATTTTTAGAGTCAGGTTGCTAGGCTCTGAAATAAACAAGGATATGATTATTTTAGAAAGATTATTATATAAGCCACATACTATAGTAATACTAGTCTAATAGATGGCTTGTGATTCTGGAGTCAGTAAGGACCAAATCAAAGATTATAAAACAAGCAGAGCAGCGGTGCAGCCCATTTCACATGCCACCTTACACCCAAATTCTATCAAATTGTATGAGATTATCACAGTGGAGGAAAACATTGCTCTTAAGAATACTGGCAATATTTTTACAAGATAAAAAATTACTTCTAAGAAAGCCATTCTTTTCAAAGAGGCAATCAATAAAGATTTTTACATTCATATGTTTTAAATGTTTAGAAAACCTGTTTTTGGCCAGGCGTGGAGGCGGCATGCCTTTAATCCCAGCACTTGGGAGGCAGAGACAGGCAGATCGCTGTGAGTTCAAGGCCAGCCTGGTCTCCATAGCGACTCCAGGCCAGCTGGGGCTACAGAGAGACCCTGTTTCAAAAAGACCAAAAAAAAACCCAAGAAACAAAAAACAAAAAGCAAAAAAACTCCAAAGCCAAAGAAGACCCATTTTTGAAACTTTAATTTTTAAATCCTCTTATTTAAAAACAAAAACAAAAACTCCTACTGCAAATGACAAGTTCCACAGCACAACGGAACAAGATTCAGACCTATGAGAGTACACAGTGATTCTAAAGGGATTGATGAGAGTTAGTTTCTAAGAGGTTAAAATTTTAATTCCTGGCCTTAGCAAGAATTTACTGGAGTACTTCAAATGCTCTTGAGAACTGCTCCTTTCACTATTCTCTGTATCTGTTCTTGCAAATCTAAGCTACTGTCCAATAGCTTTAGGAATTTCAGACACTTAGCTGGTCTGCTTACATTACTGGGTTCATTACTACAGGCATACAAATCCTCAACTAAAGTCAAAGCAAAAAATTAATGATGTGGTTCAATTGAATCTCCTTTTAAAGCAATTCATCTTTGAAGCCTTCAAAGATTAAGCTTATAAAGTTATTTGTTAGAAAAAAGGGGGGCACAATGACCCCAACAGCTTCAAAACATAAGTTTAATAAAAAAAACCTCAATAGTTCCCTAGTATCCTGTTTTTTAAATCACTGTTTCTATACATAGCTCCCACATTAACAATCAATTAGGCATGCCTGAGAACTGGAATTGTACTGCTCCCTCGATTTTCTATCAATGAAAAAACTTAACGAATACTTTAAGAGACATCCTAAATAACGACATACCTAGAATACTGTTTCTTAAAGCAGCAATTGAAAATAATTCTCTCCGAAAAGGCACGCATAAATAAAAGAGCTCAAAGATGAACCGAGCATTAGCAGTCCCAGCACAAAGCTTCAAAGTGCCAAAGTCACCTTACCATCTAACGGAACATCCACCCGACTGTGAAACAGCGTCCCGTAGCACAGGTGTGAAAACACACCTGGAGATGAGCAAGCAGAGTGCATGTGCCAACACAATCCAAGAATACACAGTGAGACTCAGGAGCAGGAGCTCCTGGCTCAGGAGGTACAGCTCCCCATCACAACACAGGGGCTTCTCATGAGCGACTCCATTCCACCAAGAGTTCACAGTGAAAACATGCAGCCCATTCCGAAATTCCTGGACTCCTTATGGGGCTTCTGATTTCACATTTCACAGCAAGTTCTCTCAAGTCATCCACATCACATGGTGCACACCCCTTTATCTACTGCCTATGATCTGAATGTGCAATGTCTTCCACAGGCTCCTGTGTGGGCACCTGTCCCCAGCTGACGGTGCTGTTTGGGGAACCTTCTATACATGAGGCCCAGGTGGCAGACATGGGAAACAGAGGGCTAGAGCTGCTTCCTGTAAGAAGCAGTTGACCCTAGCTGCCCACAGTGCCGCCATCCCCTGCCGTGCTTTCCCTGCCACAATGCATAAATATGTTCTATTATGTATTAATAAAAAATAAATTAGATAAGAAAAAAATCTTCCCCACTCTCACCGAAGTGGGAAACGGACTGTTTTCTCTCTCTCCACACACACACCTAGGCTACCAACGCCCCTAAAGCGAGACTTAAGAAGCTGGTGTAGACTGGGGTAAGAGAAAAGGCATGCTTGGAGAAGGAAAGAGAGCCAGATTTTAAAACTCTTGTACAACTCTGTAGGTCGACTGTTAATGGAATAATTATTCTGAATGACTCTGATTGGAAAAAGCAACTTCATCAGTGGGTTTGTAACTTCCAATCCTTCTAAAGATCTATCTATTTCATATTCTTAATTCTACAAAGGAGCCATAGACTGCACTTCAGACCTTTTGAATAATCAAGCATACAGAAAGTTAGCTCTCCACATAAACTGTAAAGAAAGGCAACTGAAAAGAGCAATCGGCCCCAGCTAGGTCTTTAAGTTTGAAAGTCAACAACTGTATTCCTACCTGCTCTATACTTGATTCAAGAATACTGGAGTAAACATAGGACCTCACTGCCCATGTCATCAAGGAAGACCCTTAGCTCACTACTGCTGGTCTCCATGGAGCCTGGCAAGTGCCTGACATGTTATACACCTTGTTGAAAAGTGAAGAAATGGAAGGACCACATGGCTTGTATTAACCACCCCGAGGATAATCACTGTGGTTCTTACAGTGTGGCACACTGGTATGTACCTGTAATCCCAGCATTCAGGAGGCTGAGGCAGGAAGACCTAAGTTAGAGGCCATCTGGCCACATGAGTTAGGACTACATAGTGGGTTACATAGTGAGATCCAATCTCGGGGCGGGGGGATGTTAATGTGGCTTTTAATCCGTGATCTAGTTTTGTTTCCTGCCTACCAGAACCAGACACAGATGTGGTTCTAGGTCATAATTTAACTCCTGGATCTTTATTCTGTCTTGACTCTTCACTCTAACTTCAGACTCAAACTTTTATCTGCCTGCTATATCTGTCCTCAAATTTAGCATGTTCTCCATCAAAATGTATACTCACATTCTCTACTAATGACACCACAATTTCCCAAATCAAATTCATGCTTAGTATTGTCAAACTAGCCCCACCCATTTTTCTAGTCCTGCCAGAAACCCTAGGTTAGGCTCCCTCTCTGCAGTACTATTACAAAGCTTTCTCCTGCCTCTAGTTTTACCCATGTCTTTACCATCTACAAGATAGAGATGCTATTAAGTACAACATATGAGTTCTCTGGGTTGCTGCCTCTCTGCAGCCTTTCTAATCAACCTCCTGCTTCGATTCCCAGTAAGAGTAAACTACTGCTTGTGGACGCCATTCTATACCATGACTCCATCCTTTGCTCACAGACTTCCTCTCTCGTCATACCATTCCTTACCAGCCCTCCTCCTCTTTACACCACTTTTCTATCCAACATGACTCAGCTCCTCAACCTCTTCTCAGAATGCTTTCCTGAGGGTCTGCCTCAACAGATTACCATTATGACCAACAGCGCGAGCATGATGTCAGACTGTTTGGCTCCTATTCATGGTGATTTGAGTAAATGACAAATCATGCTGTACACCACTTAGCTATAATCAAGAGGTTTTCAAAACCAAAAAAGAAAAAAACAAAAACAAAAAAATTTTGCTGTGTGTGAGTCCAGGTGCGCATCCACCATGGCATACAAGGTGGTCAGAGGACATCCTCTGCATCAATTTTCACCCACCACCTGGAGACAGGATCTCTCTTGCTCCCTGCTGCAAGCACCAGGTTAGCTGGTCCCCAGAGATCCTGTCTCTGCTTCCCACCTCACCACGGAAGTTCTGCAATTAGACGATGCTACTACCTTGCTTCACCTGGGTGTTCTGGAGACTCACACTCGGGTCCTCATGCTTGCATAGTTAAGTGCTTTACCACTGAGCCATCTCCTCTGTCCTGAATTTGATTTTTAAGAAACCGCCCCTGGCAGCACAGGCCTGTAACCCCAGTTATTAGGGAAGTGGAAGCAGGAAGATCTCAAATTCAATACCTACCTAGGCAACTTAATAAGACCTCTGTCAAAATAAAAAGTAAAACAAAAAGGCTGGGGATAAAGCTTAGTGGTAGAGTGTTTGTTTAGCATGCATGAGAACCTTGGTTTGATGCCTAGTACTAATGCACACACACACACACACACACACACACACACACAACTACCACTTACCATGTACTATTCTAAATAGTTTACAATCTTCAAAACAGTTCTTTGTTGACCTAGCACTGTTCACATTTTTATGGATATGAAAACTGAGCACTCAGGAGTTCACCTATTTTGCCCAGGCTGGTAAATGTTAAATTCAAGATTCTACCCCAGGTTACTGCTATTAGTGACACACTATTAGTGTCTCCTGCACGATGTTCCTCAAGAACAGCGTAGTCAGCGCAGGGTCAGGCACATGGAAGGTACTGCAGGTATTATAATTATGTTCCTTCACGGCACATGCACAGCATCTCAGGGCAGCTGCAGTTTGAGATGTCTGTGAGCTGCCTCTATTACTTCCTATCTTTGTGTCCTCAGATCCTGGCTCTGACAATTCTTCTGCACAGGGGAAATGCTAAAATCTGACCCATTTTAACTCCACAGTCATGTTCTCATTTCCTCCTATTCTCAATATTGTTAAGTCATTTGAGGAATAGCGCTCTCTGCTACACATGTGAAGAACGAACAAGTCAAGCTGTGCACTCCTTTCATGGGTGAGAGAAGAGTTTTCTAGTCGTAGTTTCTCTTCTGTGTGCCAATCTTTAGGAATCTAAGAAAGACTAATAGGAATCAAAGTTATTTAACCCATCTTGAGGAATTTTTTTTGCTACACTGCAATAGTGCTAAAATGCATGCGCAGAAGTGGAAAACTAAAATGAGGAGTGGAGCTGGATGTGGTGGTACATTCCTATAACCCCAGTAGGCCGAGGCAGCAGGATGGTGAACATGAGGCTAGTCTGCAGTACAAGACCTTAAGTTTGCCCTGGATGACATACTAACACCCAATCTCAAAAAAAGAATTTTTTTTCCTCATTTCCCTTCATCCCATAGCCAATATCTGTGCCATCAAAAGACAAAACTGAGGTGTGTTGGCTGCAACCCTTCAGTCTTGGACGAGAAAGGGCAAGTTGAGGAGACAGCAAGGGAGGCAGACCATACTTTGTGGGCAACCATAAAACTAAAGTGACACTACAGCTGCTCCAGCAGCAGTAAAGGACTGTGGATTACATGACTCCACCAATCAATAATTTAGAGACCATTCTCTTCTCCAGAAAATCATCAGAGACAGTGTTAAGAGACAGCTGTCACATGGCAGACAGCTTGGTTATGTACATGTGAACCAGTTAGGACTGCCATCATCAATTCAGTCAGTCACACATTTAATCAGTCTTCAAGATGACGGACATGATAGCCACAATGGTATAACATGTTACACTGAACATGAATCTACCTTTACGAAGAGGCAGAAGTCATTTCTTCTGTGAAGACAGGAATCAGGACAGCTGGAACCATGACTAGGGTGACAACAGAGTACCAGAGACCAGAAAAGGCCTCCCTAACAGAAGGGTTACAAGGATATTATCTTAAAGGGTCATTTTAGGCTGTTTTTACCAAATTGGTCTGGAACCATCTTGAAAAACTATAAAAAACAGCTTTGCAAGTTGTTACAGTTCATTATTAAAAATTTGAAACCTAAAGCTAATCTCACAGAAATGAGAACTATAGTTCGTTGTATTATTACACTGACAGACTTTCACCTCTGGACTTTTTTCAAAGCTGGTTCACATTCATCTATCCATCCATGTACATGTGTATGCATGCATATGTGTTCATGTGTCTGTGTGTGCACATGTGGAGGCTAAAGGTCTATGTCAATGTCTTCCTCAATCCCTCTCTATTTTCTTGAGACAGAGTCCCTTACTGAACATGGAGCTCACTGATTCAGTTAAGACTAGCTGGCCAGCAAGTCCCAAAGATCCCTCCAGTCTCTTTTTCTCGTCAGCACTGGGGTTTTAGGCACTTATAACTATGCCCAGCTTTTTACACAGGTGCTGGGGATTGAACTCAGGTCTTAATGGTTGTGTGTAAGCACTTTACCTGACCCACCTCTCCAGAGTCACCCTGGGTTTTATGAAGAGGACATCATTTTACAGAAAAGAAGTGCCACAATTCCTAACCATTTCAGACAGTTTGGGAAGAGATGAATTGTATAGATTGTACTGATGAAGAAAATATTGTAATTATGTTATTCTTCTGTACAGCAATAAATTTCTTGTTAATATATCATTTTGGTGTATTTGAGGCAAATATCCAAGTTGATGGTCTGAAATGGCTATGATATTCTGTTAATGAGAACACATATTCAGAGATTCATTTTATTAACATTTTGAGAAAACTTAATGGTTTAGGGAGGAATCATATTGCTTACTTCAAAAGTACAAATTCTATAATTTCAAAAATCACTATTGAAGATAGAGGTATAAATTTATACATAGTGTATTCATTCTAAATTTCTAAATTTTTTCATTAAACCAGGTCTGATGTATGACTGTTCTTTCCAGAAGTATCTTTGCGTGTACACTTGTACATTAAAAACTAGTGTAGAAGCAGCCAGTTATGGTGGCACATGTCTTTAATCCCAGCACTCAGAAGGCAGAGGCAGGAGGATTTCTGTGAGTTGAATGCCAGATTCACGAAGACTTTATATGCTGCCTATATCACTCAAACTTTAGACATTTCAGTATCTTCAAAGTGCCCAGGCCCTGTTTACAATGACACAGTTTATTATTGAGGTTGTACAGGTTGCTTTATTATGTGAACAATGGAAAGAACACTACCATTTCTGATTTCAAAAATTAAAAATCTTTTAAACAAAATGTATGATGTATCAAGATACTGCTTCCCTTTCACTAACTGCAGGACTAACTGTTTATAAAAGTTGTTTCTGGAAAATTTGAATCCTTTTTAAATACTAAGTAAAATTATAATGTTTAAAGATCTAATTGGCTTTTGAGCATCTCAAACCAGGCAATACCTAATTCTATATTATAGAGTAACCTGTGGGGGCTGAAGAGATGGGTCAGCAGTTAAGAGCACTGGCTGCTCTTGCGGAAGACCTGGGTTTGATTCCCAGCATCCACATGACCTGGGTTTGATTCCTAGCATCCACATGGTGGCTAACAACCATCCAAATCTCCAGTTCCTGGGGAGTCAATGCTCTCTTCTGACCACCACAGGCACTGTGCCAGGAGTACACTTACATGACTGCAGGCAATTCACTCATACACATTTAAAAAAAAATTTAGAGAAATTGTGATGAGCTGAGCAGAGTTTGGCTTTACAGAAAGAAAAGGGGAGGCAAGCAGTGTCAGGACAAAGAAAGGGAACTTCCTGACTTAGGCCAATTAAATCTTGTTTGGGGGGAAGCTGACCACTTCAAAGGCCAGTGTGATTACCTGACACAGCACCATGACTCCATTTCTAGTTTGGTCTGGTCTGCTGGGGCCTAATAAGGAGGCTGGCCCAACCCAATGGCCTCCCATAGCATTCTTTTCACAGTATATAACGTGTACTTTTTTCCCCCTTCTTTATGTGTAGATTACAAATGCAATGTTCAGTCCTATAAATCATATGTCCTTATAAACTTTGTTTTCTCTATATAATACTAGTTTTTATTATTTTAATAGCTGAAAAATATTCTCTCATATATATATATATACATATAAATCTTTAAAATCCCCTATGCTAAAATTGTTTCAATTTTTCCTAGTACAAAAAAAACAGACTTTATCTGTTATCTGCTTAGTAGAAATATAGCATCATTATTTTAACCTTTAGAAGTTTGACCTTTAAATTCAACAGCTGTCCTCTGCATAACACCAGTCAGAAGAGATGAGTCTCTGAGTGTGGTCCTTTACCAGTGTAATACTGCCTACGAGTGTAGTAGGCCACTCCATTTAGGCACGGGTATTAAATAAAATGGAACTGTCAAAGACCCATTTCTCAAAGTCTTCTCATCCTTAAGCAATGCATGACTGTTACCATTAGGTTTCTGGGTTGTGTAAGTACATAAAACACCCCATTATGCTAGTATCTTAGTCTACTTCATATTCAGAGGCAATAGTCGCCTGTTTTCTGCTTTTAGTTTTAACTTGCTCATTTGTCTTAAAAGTCATCTAAAATTGAGCTTTTTTTCTCCAGCCCATGAACAGCAAAACTGAGGCTTGCCGTCCAACTCACATGGCTTCTGTAAGGGTTCAGCTAAGAGGACAGAAATAAACATACTCTGTGAATAACTGCCAATGTTTCAAGTCTTTTGCACAGTAAGGATATAAATAAGCTTAGATTAAATTAAAATATAATCTTTCTAAAATGAGTTTTGAAGATATTAAAAACCCTTTACATTCTCTTTAAATGTATTCAGAATTTACTTGACTAATGTTTTTATAACCCAAACTTTGTAATACCTTTTTTAGTAATTAACATGTGTAAACTAGAATCAGGATTTAACCTTTATTATGAGAATAATGCATACAAAGAATGGAGTAAGACTTAAAATCACAAGGTTTAGATTTCAAGTTCAGCTAAATCATCTAACCATAACAAAATTTTTACATTTAAAAACATCTACGATTTTTCTTGGAATTCACTGTGTGAGGCAGTTTTTGAAGCACTTCATGTCTTTTCATACATTAAATTCTCTCACAACCATCCTGTGAGAGAAAGACCATGCTCAATTTTTAGACAAGGAAACCAAAACAGAGATGAGGCCACATGCCCAGGTGACACTGTAGGCAGAGACCCCAAGAGACCCAGGTGGCCTGCCTCCAGAGGGCAGAGGTTGGTCACTAAGCCACAGAGAATTTTCTAGATCTAGTGGTCTCAGTTTCCTTCTGAGGGCAATTCCTCTCCCTGAGATTCTCCGTAGGACCCAATGATAAAGTATATTAAAGTGCTGTCAAGGATTACAAAATTAACATCAAAGACAAATTTGGGCTGGTGAGATGAGGTGAAGGCTTTTGCTACAAAGCCTGATGACCTGAACTCAGTTCCCAAGTCCAACATGGAAGAAAAGAACTGATTCTCCAAAGTTGTTCTCTGACACAGACAAAAATAAAAACATTTAAAAACTAACAAATTTTTCCTCCTTTCTCAAATCTAAGTAAAATACTCTCCCTCTTGTGACTTTTTAAATTTTTTATGTGTATGAGTGTGTTGCCCACATGTAAGCGTACCCGTCTTGCAATGCCCACAGGGGTCTCAAGAGGGTGTTGGATTCCCCCGGAACTGGAGTTAGGGATGGTTGTTAGCTGCCACTTGGGTGCTGGGAGCTCAAACTGGATCCTCTGTAAGAGCAACCAGTGCTCTTAACTGCTGAGCCATACAGGCGCTGACTTTTTTTTTTTTTTAAATCAGTTCAAATTGCAAATTATACTGCTCGTGAGCTGTACATTGCTGCACACACCTTTGATCCCAGCACTCAGGAGGCAGAGACAGGCAGATCTCTGTGAGTTCAAGGCCAGCCTGGTCTACTCAGTGAGTTCCAGGCCAGCTAGGGCTACAGGGAGACCCTGCCTAAAAAAGACCCAAAAAATCATATTGTTCATTATTTTCTTCTGGAGGAGAGAGGTAAACACAGGACAGAGGCAAGTCAGTGTAAAAATCCATTAAGAATAAAAAGAGAACAGCACTCCGTAGTAAGGATCAGTTCAAAAGACTTGAGTATAAAGATTCAACACAGAAAAGACTTTTTACATAATCTCCTTGAATACTAAAAAGTTATGAAACATCTGAGAGTTAATACCAAAAGATCAATGGATTAAATGTTATCTAAATATATTTCAATGCAACAGAACCTTATGTAATCTCAATGGGACTTGATTTTGGCACAGTTTTCAAACTCTTTTTTCTGTTGACAGGGCTAAGTTTGGATGCATGTAGGCCAACTGTAGGCAAGATTATTTTTTCTAATAGTATTTGCTTCATTCTAAGAAACATGAAAAATTATAATTAAGATTTGTTTCATTATCAACAATGACAACACCATTAATAACTAGAACTGTACAATTACATAAATACACTTCAATTGCCCACCTAGCTAACTTGCCAACTCCAAAAAGAAGTTAACACTGACAACTGTACAAACAGATTTATGGTGCTATCATCTAACAAACTGTGGGGGTTGTTTGCAGGCTGGGAATGCAGCAGTCTTACTCATCCTGGGCAGGCATGCCATCCCTGACCTATACTCTCACCCTTATTAATGCCCATAAATTACAAAACATAAAAACTCCCCTCTAACAACTAAAGTGTGCTTGGCTCTATAACTTTTTTTTCCCTTTTACCTCATTCTAAAAATTCAAAATGTAAAAAATATTATTCTCATTTGTACTATTGACACACATATTCAGGTATGAAACTGATGTCTGAGAAACCTACAAATGATGAAAAAGTAAGTTAAGGAGGTAAAAGAAGAGACTAGAGTTCTAGCTCTGCAAACGTGGTTAGGCAGTATGCGCGCACAACCCCTACACTTGAAAACAAAGAGTTGATCTTTCAGAACCTTTTTCTATTAAAAATAATATCCTTGATCCAAATCCTAGAATTTTAACTAAAATATTATTCATTGAATGTTAGATCTTACTTGGTAAATTCGCTACTTTCCTATGGAGAGGACCTGAATTCTTATGAATCATCTAATATGAAAAGATGAAATAACTACATGTACTACTTTTAAGTGTCATTATACATCAATAACACACACACACAATCTTCTTTGGAAAATACATGTTAATATTTCTATTAGGTGAGCTATAAGGACAGGTGAAGCCCTGGGTCCAAACATGGAAGCAGAGGGATCTGAGCCACCTACA
The DNA here is from genome assembly GCF_000622305.1 of Nannospalax galili. Classification (NCBI taxonomy): domain Eukaryota; kingdom Metazoa; phylum Chordata; class Mammalia; order Rodentia; family Spalacidae; genus Nannospalax; species Nannospalax galili. The sequence continues at coordinate 743,536 of NW_008348795.1, forward strand.
CAAGCTGCCACATAGGTGACAGGATAAATCACTGTGCTGTCCTAGCACTGCCTCCTCATTAAGATCAAACCATAGCCAGTTACTGGGTGACTGGGACAGCCAGATCCAGCTTCCCTGAACTTGAATTTATTCATCTATCTAGAGTCAACCCCACCAACTGTGGATTCCAAAATTTTCTTAGTTCTGGATCTATCATTGTAGTTTATCACTTCATACTCTTCAAAAAGACACTGAAATATGAAGATATCCCAGGTTTATGCTCTGAGTTTCAAAGATATTAACTGAATATCGTAGTTCACTACGACTAAAAGACCAAGATGTCACACCAATTATCATTGCATCTTTCAGTTTCTATTAATTTTCCTGGGGATTATCCCCTTCAATATTTTAAAAACATGCCTAACACAAGGTTGTCAACAATGATGCTGTAGACATATGGGCTGAAAAGTCTTTCGATGAGTCCTGGGGTGTTAGCTTCCTTGGACCAGCCACTAAATGTCCATACCAAGGAGTGGCAGTCCAGAATGTCATTACTGTTCTAGAAAAGGTCCCCTGAGATGGTAAATCCTCTTTCTCTCTTCTCCCTCCCTCCTTTCCCTTCTCTCCCCCCCCCCGCCCCCATAGAGAAGTGCCGATTTCAATGATCTAAAAAGGAACTCTTCATTTTACCAAGTTTGGGAATATCCCCTTTCGCAGCCTAAACCATCCTAAGTGCTAACCCAGGTGTGGAGCACAAAGCTGCTACTTTTTGGAGTCGAAAAAAATCACAAACGACCTAAGACAAAGAGGTCTAGCAAAAACTCTAGATGGAAGACTGCCACCCTCCAACACCAGGTCTAAGCTAAAGCACGCAGGGATGCCGGCAGGAAGAGGACGGACAGGCAGGCTAGGGCTTCCAGGAGGAAGTGATGCAGGTCCCTGGCAGAGAGCTGCCCGGTCACCGGCTCCCAGCCGGGCAGCGCCGGGCCTCCCGGTGCCGGTGCCGCGCCGAGCTCCCGCCACGCCCACCGGACGTCACCCGTTACACAACGACCCCCCCCCTCCCCCGCTTATGCAATTCTGCCCTCCCGCGGCTTCCAATTGCCCCGGTGACTCTGGTGGGAGAAGGGAGGAGGACGTGGTCCCCCTCTCCCGGCCCGGGGATCCTCTCCGGGTCCCGCTGCGACTCCCCGGAAACCGAGCGGGGTAGCTCGTCTCCCACCCACCCGCGTCCGGGTCCCCGCCGCGCGCGCCCGAGGGATCCCCGGGTCCCCGCGCCGCGTCACTCGCGGCTCCCGGGCGATCCCCATTGTGACCGAAGCACCCCGGGGCGCCGCCCCCTCCCACGCCCGCGGCCACCGCGACGCCCGGCCGACGGTCCCAAGTCAGCCCGGGGGCACAGCCCAGCTCCCTCCAGGCGGCCGGCCGTCTAGCCCAGGGTGCGGTCGCCCGGCCCGCGCCGCAGCCCGCGTCACCTGCTCGCAGCGCGTCGCAGGCGGCCGTCAGGGCTTCCCGGTAGCGCCCCTGGTGCAGTAGCTCTCCGAGGCGGCCAGCCGCCCGCGCACGCTCGCGCTGGCCCGGGAACCACTTCTCCGCCAGGTGGTTGAGCACAACGCTAGTTCGGAAGTCGGCGATGGCGGCGGCTAGGGGCGGCGGCCGCGGGGTGCGGGCGGCGGGAGGCAGGCGGTCCCGGCACAAGCGGCAGCGGGCGCGGAGCTCCGTCCGCAGGCAGCGGCGGCAGTAGCTGTGTCCGCACGGCACGGTCACCGGCTCGCTGAGGAAGCCGCGGCAACCCAGGCAGCTGAGCAGCCCGGCCGCGCCCGCCGCGGGCGCCGCGCTCCAGCCCAGCCCGTGGCGGAGCCGGTAGTTGAACACCAGGCAGTCCACCAGCGAGCCGAGGCGCTCGGGCCTTGCCGGGGCCCCGCGGCTCAGCGCGGCCGCGAACGCCTCCAGCGCTCCCTTCAGGTGGCCGCCCAGCGCCAGCAGCTCTCCGCGCCGGAGCAGCAGCTCCCAGCGCCCGTCCGCGCCCGCGC
>NW_008348795.1:745680-767120 GCF_000622305.1 Nannospalax galili
GGGGGGCGTGGCGCGCAGATATGGTGGGGCGGTGCGCGCCCGGGAAGCCTCAGGGGCGGGGCCAGGAGAGCGCGGGCGGAGCCTGGCGGGCGCGGGGCGGGTCGGACTCCAGCGCTTCGCCTCAGCCTCGGGCACTTGGTGGGCGGCCCAGTTCTAGGGAGCCGACCATTTGGCCCCACCCCTCCCGAGCCCCTCCTGTGGAGGACGCGAGATCAGCTGATGCCCCAGCGGGAATCTAATTGGCCTCTCTGACAAGAAGGGCGTGGCTTGCTACTGAACAAAGCCAAAGTCTCCCAGGTCTCCTCCCCGCCCACGCCGCCCGCGGGCCCTGGCCAGTCCCCAGCCGAGGTGGGCGCTCTGCTGCCCGGCCGTGCCGCCCAGCCCGACTATGCTCCAATCTTGCTGCGCTAGAGGAGGGACCTCGCCTACCTCTCGGTGGGTGGGAGTCTGCCGTGGAGTTTGAGTTGTCAGGTGGGTTCTGGATATGCCAGGTTCCTGCTAGCGCCTAGAAGCAGAGGGACTGTGCTCTGTTCAGTGACTTTGTGACTCAAATCTGGAGTCCACCTAAAGTTGGTCGACACGAAAGAAATCCCACGTTCTGAGGCGACTCCCTCCAGTAGGCAAAAGTTTTTTTCTGGTGTGAAATTAGTGCTGACTTTGCTGATGAAAGCTCATCACGAAAGTGAATGACACACATGCATGAAACTGCCATGATGGAACCTTTTATTTTGTATGCTAACTTTAAAATTTAATTGTAAAAAATGCAGCACACCAAAACCCATTAATTATTATTATTATTATTATTATTATTGGTCTTTTTGAGACAGGGTCTCCCTGTAGCCCCAGCTGTCCTGGAACTCACTATGTAGACCAGGCTGGCCTTGAACTCACAGAGATTCGCCTGCCTCTGTCTCAGGGGAGTGCTGGGATTAAAGGCATGCGCCAGTATTTAAGTCGTAATACCTACCCGGAGAGAGAAAACCCCGGGTGCCTGGGTTGCTTTCCATGCTCCGCACACCAACCCAAAGTTGGCTATAGTTTGCATTTGACATTTTAAAGGAAAAAAAAAAATGAATAAATGTTTTCCTGACTGCAAAAATCAGATCACTTACACAATGTAAGGAGAATTAGCAGTTATAGCAGCAGAAAAAGACGGTTTGGTTTATATATAGTGGGCTATAGTCCCTTTAAACAAATGACAGCGACTTTAACACTCTCAACTGAAAATATTTATAGATTGGATTGTTAATGTAGGAAGTGATTTAGGACTTTTGGTTATTTTACAAATGCTTGGAAACAGCAAGTGAAACATTTGTGCAAAGTCACACAGCCAGTATTGTACAGAGGTGTGAAGATCTTCTCACTTTCTGTTATTATATCACTTTGGTAGTATCATAGATGTTTAATAAAATGCTATTATTTCTTTGCAATGTATTACACACCAGTTTCAAAGTAAAGTGGAATGCTGTCTGAAATTGACAATTGATGCCACTGTCTTCACAGAACAGGCAATGAAGGCTCAAAAGTGTGTTTTTGTTGCTGTTTTATATTATTTATTATTTTTATTTTATGTGTATGTGTGTATTGCCTTCATGTAGGTGTTGTGCAATGCCCACAAAGGACAGAAGAGGCAACCAGATCCCTTGAAACTGTAGTTATAGACAGTTGTTAGCTGCCATATGGATGCTGGGATTTGAACCTGGGTCTTCTGCAAGAAAAACCAGTGTTTTTAACCACTGAGCCATGTCTCCAGTCCTCAAAGGTGTGTTTTTACTACACAGTGAGTAAATTGTCTATCTTTGGAAAAAATAGAGGGGAAAAGAGGCAGAGGAAAAAGAGTTGAGAAAAAGCCCAGGCTCTTGTTCCAGTAGCAATGCAGAGACCATTTCCTGTCTTCCACCCTCCCACCAAAGCTGAAGTCAAGGAGCACCTCCTAATTATTTGGGGTGCAGAGCACTGGAATCCATTTGTGAGCAGAACCTTGAATCTAAATTACTCTCCTCTCAACATGCAGAGCAATGGTTTTACATCATGTGGTTCTGGAGGTGAAACCCAGGACCTCCCACATTCCCACAAACACTTGTATAGAAAGCCACAGCCCAGTCACAACAGTGACTTTAATCAGAGCTCTGTGTACTCATTTGAGACTTAAATCCTAACCAGTGTAGCAAATATCACATGCATGTAAACTTTGTGCTGCATTCTCATCCTTGACAGTTTTCAAAATGCGCAGTAGTAAATATTTCAACTGTGTTCATGATTGTACAAGGCATGTAATTGACAAATCATGGATTTCTCTTCAAATACAATTTGTCAGATTTGTTATGGAATTCTCTCAAAAGGGAAATGTGTGCTTCAGAAAATAAAGTGAAGGATCATTTTGTTTCCTTTCCTAATATGACAAATACATCTGATGCTTGCGTGAAATCAAATGGCACAATTATGATAATGTTAGAGAGAAGGGGACTGTAGGAGGAACCTTGTCCTGGTCTCCTTGGCATTTGTGAATGGTTATAATTCATGTTTGCTGGTTTATACATTTACATAACTTGTTCTCTCATTTATATAACTTATTTATGTAAGAGGCTGTACTTCCAGTTGGCCTTTATATGCTGCACAACTTCCCTCTGAATGAGGAAGTCTAGGCTCAGCAATCACTGGCACTGTAACAGGTCATTTGTCCTTCTCTCTGTGCCCCCCAAAAGGATGTGATCTTTGAAGCAACTACCTTTTAAATTCAAAGGAGAGAGAATTAGTACCTTCATTCATTTTCTAGAATTTAGCCTTTGGTCTCTGACTCATCCAGCAGGCTGTGTTGAAAAAAGAGGGCATCCAGCAAGCAGCCCCTGAGCGGGAGGAGTCTGCTGGCTGCGGAGCTCTCGCCTTGCTTCCTTTGAGCATCAGTTGTTTGTGTCATTCTTTGCTAACGAAGTAGTAAAATCATGAGATTTGTATTTCATTCCAGTTTTTTTAGTGTTGTCTTCTAAAATAGATCAGTTATGTAAGAGAGTCAGAAGAAAAGCATATCTGTTTCCTAATTTGGAAAATGCTTATCGCCATCATTCCCTGCTTATCCCTCTCACCCACTGCTGCACCGTAAGACTTTCCTGATATAGTTAGGTAAACTCCTGTTTAAGAATAACATGAACACAATGGTTTTCCTGTACACAGTTCAGCTAAAGAAGGGCATTTTAACCTCCAGTTTGTGATGGTTAGTGAATTTGCCTTTTGTCTTTTCACATTATTAAAAAAGGAAGACTGAAGCTTCAGAGATCCGAGCCAGGCTAGTGAATGTGGCAAGATGGTAAAGCACATGCCTGAGAAGGTCCTGGACTCAGTCAGCACATACGTACGTACATACATATATACAGTCCTCTTCCTAATTCAGGCTAGTAACTTTCTAGGCAGTGCACTGAAAACTAAATCATAAGATTTCATAGAATCAGCATGCCTACACATGATACACAGATGGAAAAGACTTCAGTAGGTCCCTTCTGATAAGTTTCATTCCAGTACTCATGAGAAAAAAGATCTGAGAATTGCTAGTTTGATAGAAGTTCTCTTGGGGAAAGAATCTAATCATTGGGTGGTTGGAGCAGGTCACCTGGTCTCCTGGTTCTGATTTGCCATCTAAATAGAGAACAAACTGAAACCAGCTCTAAGATGCTGTCTACCCCTGGAGCCAAGCTGCAATTACAGGTGGCAGAGAATTTCTCAGGCTCAGAAACATGGCAGAGTGACATCTGATGCAAATGGAATAGAAGGTAAAGTCTGGAAGGGAGAGGGTAGTGTTGAGAAACGCACTTTGTTGGTGCACAGTGGGCCCTTCTCAGAGGAGGGGGCATGAGCCTTGGGACGAACATTGTGCAGTCGGTGGACAGGAATCCCTTAGCCCTACACACCAGCTCATCCCTACCATAAATCTGAGGCTGAAGGAAAGCCCGGGGGGAGGGGTGGGCTGGTTATATAACAGGCATTTGTGAGGAAGTTTATATAAGATGCTAAAAATACAGTATATGATCGCTATAATAGTGTTCTAAGTGAAAAGTCCTAATGAGGACAGCCTGAGTAGGTTAAATAGAGGTGAGCCTAAGTAGATGGCTAAACCCAGTTGCCACAGTGGTGACTAAGTGGTGTTTGCCACAAAAAATTCACCTGCTGTCCCTGTGAGGAACACCTGGGTAATCAGGAGCTTTGCCAAGGGCATCTATCTTAATTCTTCTCTAATACTCTGAAGAATCTAGAAGTACTAAGTGTGTAATCTGTATTCTGTTTTACTAGTATTCAAGTGGATGCATTTCCCAGCATTAGGCCATCTAAAAGAAGTGAGCAGTGACGAACTGCATGTATTAAATTCTAAGACCTACCTATGAATTCTCCAGTGCTCCCTCCACCTCCCTAGCACTCATCTGCATACACACAGACACACATGTGTACACATGTGGGCACACAGACACAGACATACACAAACTCATGCACACACAGACAGACTTACAAGCATATGCACACAGACACACACACAGACCTACACACACAGACGCACACAGGGATGCATATGTACACACATGGGCCCGCAGCCACACACAGAGACATACATGCAAACGCATGCACAGAGCAACATATACATGGGCACAAAGACACACACACAGAGACATAGAAACACGCAGACACATATGTATACACTTGAGCACACATACAACACACCACACACACACACACACACACACACACACACATTGCTGCCCTCTGGAACATAAGCTCCTTGAGATCTGGGATTTCTGCCCATCTTGCTCACTGATGTGTCTCTGGCACATAGGCAGTAAGAAGACACTAGGTAATCATTGTTGAATGAGCCCACCCACAAATTGAAGATATCATCTGATATTCTATTTTCCTGTTAGCAACAAGAACCCATTATTCACTGCTAATGCACTAGGACAATTTCTTTTCTCCATTTCTCCTCAGTTGTGGACAGAAAACGTCCTAAAAGTCATATGTTGAAATGTAGTCTTCTGTGTGATTGTGTCGGGAGAAAGTTTGACAAATCGTTAGGATGGGTGCGTAGAACCCTCATGAATGAGATTAGAGCCTTTACAAGAGGAGGTCTAGCTCAATCCCTTTCTATTGTTAACTGAAGTCCCCGGGGGTGTGTGTGTGGAATATACCCTCAATAAACATTATACAAGTCTTATTGACTGATTAAATTTCCAGTGAATGTTGCAGGTCCATCCAGAGCCAAATTATGTTGGATTGTCTTAGACTCCTAAGCCTAAGTAGCCATTTATTGTCCACCTATGTGTGTGAACTAACATCCTTGTGACCATTAGATATATCAACCAGACCTTCTGGAATGTACTAGGTATACCTAACATCTACCAACCCAAAGGCTTAGAATATCACCTTATAGCACCCTGGGCCTGGAGCAGAGAGCTCCCTGCCTTGCTGTAACTGCGTGTCTGAAGTTTCTACCAATGCATTAGAAAAGTGCCTTGATTTATGATTTTCTTTGTCCTGCTACTATAAAACCTTCTTGAAACTCTGAATCTGTTTTCCAGTCATGCTCACTCATATTTGGCTCCAGAATAAACTACTGTTGTTCCCTTTAAAGAAAAGAGCTGTGTTTTGGGGAGGGGTGGTGACACTATCATGTGGGGATATAAGAAGAAATTGGCAGTCTGCAACCCAGAAGGAGTCCTTAGCAGAACCTGAGCATGCTGGCACCCTGGTCACAGACTCTCAGCTTCCAGAACCATCATAAAGTATGTTTTGACAAGCTAGCTCTTCTGTGGTACTTTGTTGTAGTGACTCAGATCAACTCTCTCTCTCTCTCTCTCTCTCTCTCTCTCTCTCTCTCTCTCTCTCTCTAGGTTGGTCTGCAAGATAGCCTTTTGGCTCCACCTTTAGAGTATATCCTAAATTGACTCTTCTCACTGTAACTCACCCCAAAGACCCCAGCACCACAATGGCTCAAACCAATAGCATCTTGTGTCTTGAATTTAAGACAATCATTTTTGTTATTATTTAGGTAAAAGTATTTTTTCATGTAGAAATAGATAAAAAGAAAGTTATATTCAGAAAAATATAAACAAAGAAATAAAGCCTTAACAATTTGGACAGACTCCAGCCTCTCTAATCTCATCCTCATCTGCCGCTGCCCACCCCTGCCCCATTCTTCACTCCTTTCCAGGCTCATGGGCCTGTTCAGGGTGTTTTTCTGTCCCCCTTGTCTGGGATATTCTTTTATTGTTTGTTTGTTTGTTTGTTTTTAGTCCTTATCTCTCCCCCTTTTATTGAATTGTTGAGAATTTCGTACAATATATTTTGATGTATATATTTAGATCCCCTCCCCATCTGCACCTCCTTAACTACTCCCTCCCTCACCAAATTTCCTGTTTTCTCTCTCTCTCTCTCTCTCTCTCTCTCTCTCTCTCTCTCTCTCTCCCTCTCTCTCTCTCTCTCCCCACCCCCTACAGGTACACATGCCTATAGAGTCACGTTTGTGTTCCCAATTGCCCTTCAGTGTGAATTCATCCCCTGGAATCTGGTCACCCTAACAAAGATCTCACCCTTAAACAAGACTGAGTCTCTCCTTCCCATCAGGAAGGGATGGAGCCCATACTTGACATTGGTATCAGGCCCGAAATATTCTTCTGATAGACACCTTCAAGGCTACTCTCTTCCCTTTTTATTGGTGTTCGCACAAATGTCACCTCTTTCAGTGATTTACCTGACCTCATTAGTTCCCTTATATCATTTTAATGTCTCTGCCTGCGATAATGTATACTTTATCTTATTTGTCTCCCCCAGAGAATATAATTTCCGCATGGGACTTTTATCTGCATTACTCATTGTTATAAATTCAGTACATAGAATACATAAGAGAGCTTTGATAATAAACTGTTGGATGAGCTGAGCATGGTGGTGCGTGCCTATAATCCAAGCACTCAAGAGGGTGAGGCAAGAGCTTCATGAGTTTGTGGCTAGCCTGATCTACATCTTGAGACCTTGTATCGAAATTCTTTTGAAGTTGAAAAACTGAGAAAGGGGTTACAAGGCTGCATGTAGAAACATGTTTACTTGGACACTCAGCCTCTCATGAGTGATATGGATGTGTGTGTCACAGTAAGAAGGAAAGTGGAGCTGATGGATTTCCTGCAAGGACATGCCCCAGTGACCGAAAGGCCTTCCAAACTAGGTCCCACCTCTTAAATGTACCTTCTTGATAGTGCCACTCTGAGGAACAACCCTTTAATACATGGTCCTTCCGGGTACATTAAAATCTAAATGATAACAGGTCACAACCAGGAGATGAAAATGTACAGATTGGAATCAAGGCAATGACTTACTGCTAGAATAAGCAGCCAAGTCAGAGGTTGTGAGAGGTAATAGAGACAAGATGAGAAGGAAAAGAAGGAACTCATCTATAGATGCTCATTCTAGATAACTTTACTCAGTGTCCAGTGCATGTTTAAGCTAGGCTCATTTAGTGCCTTGGACAAAAGAAGCATGCATCTCTTTTCCCATTCTGAAGTAATTGAAAATCTTTTCAAACTTAAGTGATGTTCAGTAAACAACATAAAGGATTCTTTCATCTAGCTTGGCATATGAATGTCTCAGTCTATTGAGGTTGCTATGACAAAAATACCTTAAGCTGGATAATTTATAAACAATGTAAATCCTTTGCTCACTTTAGAGGCTGGGAAGTCCAAAATCTAGATGTCAGCAGATCTAATGACTGGTGAGGGCTATCTGATTCATAAATGGCTTCTTGTTGCTGTGTCTTCACATGGCTAAGGGAAGGAAAGGGTCTTCGTGCCTCTTCCATAAGAATACCGCTATGCTTTTAATGAGAAATGTCCCCTACAGGCTCATGTAATGGGTTATTAAGAGAGGGCTTTGAAGGTTATACCCTCTTCTGCTTCTTGCCTGCTCACTCTGGTTCTTTGTTGTGATGCCACTTGAGCATCTCCTCTGGCCACATACTCCTACCACAAGATTCGTCCATCATGGATTGACTTGCTCACCCACCGTATCTTCCCCTTCATGATGGATGAATGAAACTTCTGAAACCCCTAGCCAAAATAAGCTTTTTCTCGCTTAAGCTGTTTTATTAAGTATTTTGTCACAGCAGTGTGAAAAGTAACCAATACAAGTGCCACACCTCTCCCTCCAGGACTTAACCACCTTCTGAAGTTCCCCTTCTTGATACTATCACATTGTGTACATTGAACCATCAGCATTTGAGGAGGGCACTAACACTATGCTGTAGTGTCCTAGGTTGATTTTGTTGCTATGATAAACACCATGAATAAAAGCAACTTGGGAAGGGAGGAATGTATTTCAGCTTACCCTTCCAGGCAGTAGTCCATCACTGAGGCACCCAGGGCAAGAACGCAAGTCAGGAAGCTGGAGGCAGGATCTGAACAGAGACAACGGAGAACGGCTGCTTACTGGTTTGCTCCCTGGGTCATTCCCTGGCCTGTGCCCCCTCACCAATTTTCTTATACAGCCCAAGCCCACCTGCCTAGGGATGGTGCAGCCCACAGTAGGCTGGGCCCTCGCACATCCATCATCAATCAAGACAATGCCCTATAGATACACCCACAGACCAATCTGATCTTATCAGTTCCTCAACTTAGGTTCCTTTCTTCCCAGGTGGCTCTTGGTTGGTATAGCAACTACTTATCACAGAATTAATAAAATGCATTGTAGAGTTTTAAAAAGCTTGAGAATGCTAGATGCAACAAGTGCTACAAAGAGGGGCCAGACTCTACCAAACTTTAGGCTATCAAGAGAAACAACAGTGCTTTTTATAGTGTGTGTCTTGACATTTCTGTCAGCAAGAGCACACTAGGCAAGATGGTCCAAGGACTTATGTAGTATGCACTTCCTACTTTTATTCCTCTGCAGAATCCCATCAACTCCTCTGTAAAACCAAATAAGCTCGAAGTAGCTGAATGAAATGCCTTACAATCAGAAATACCTTGACCAGAGAAATCCAGTTAAACTGTGAAGCACAGGAATACATTCCAGCACACACCAGTTTATAAAGCCCCTCCCATGGGCAGAATTCTAGACACTAATATACTATTACTCTGGTGCTCCTTGTGAGAATTCCAGACCTGAGACCTCTGACCCAATCCTTACTGCTTAGTTGACAAGACTCCTAATGCAGTAGTGAGGAAGCAAAGCCTTCTGTGAGCACAGTTATTTGCAGGCTAACCTTGACTCCAGCGCCTTTGGCTCTTAGAGGATTCTCTAACCCATGTGTCCTGTATCATTGATCTCTATCACATCAGCACAGTCCTCTCCCATCGGAAGTACTTCTTTCCAGATTTAGGTAGAACCTCTCCAGGCAGCTTGATACACTCAAAGGAACTAAACAGCTGCAAATTTGTTTTCTATAAATTTGATAGATACGAGTTATCTGGCTCCAGGAGCTGGACAGATGGCTCAGTATTTAAGAACACTGGTTGTTCTTGCAAAAGACTCTGGTTCAAATCCCAGCACCCACATGGCAGCTAACAACTGTCCGTAACTCCAGTTCCCAGGGATCCGACAGCCTTTTCTGACCTCCACGGGCATTGCACGACATAGGTGCACTTACCTATATGCAGGCAGTACACACATACACATTAAAAAAAAGTTATCTTGCTCCAAATACAACTAGATAGCACAAATAAAACCAGAAATAAATGAGTTTTCTAAGCTTTCTTCTGTATCTGTTTACTTAACCTGCTGAAAAGGATGCTTTATGACACTGTATAAATCAAACCTGTGTCGTGCTTGTATGAAAAAAAAAGATAACAGAGCCCTTTACATGCATAATAGAAGGTGACAACAGCCAAGAAGGTGTGAGCTGGACGCTGTTCATGAAGGACTATGAAAAATCGTGAAGTTAAGTCACTTGGATTCTATACACCCAGGGAAGAAGTTTCTCCAAGTCTGTGTGATGTGGGGCTTGTAAAGGTCAATTTTAAAACCCTTTCGGTTCATAGAAAATGTAATCTGAACAAGCATCCCTGTTTAAATTGCCAGTGGAAAATGAAACTGTGTGGCCACAGGTGAAATCTTTTCTATTTTAAAAAAGAAAAGTGGTACTTGTGATGGTGAAATTGCCCATGGGCTTTAAGAGCATGAGTCACTCTGTAGAGCACACTATGTGTACTTCCCTCCTACTGGGTGGACAGTTGCTTGTCAGGGCACTGTATTATTCATTCCCTGAAGACCTAATTGGTGAGGGCAACAAAGGGCAGTGTGATGGTGCAGGGTCACAATAGATAGGAGACAGGTAATTTAGGGAGAGACCCTGCAGGAGAGCAGCTGTGGACTTAGACCCAGGTTGAGGATAGAAAAATAGAGGCAGAGCAGATCTCAGGTGTACACTGTGTTCCTACATCACTGTGTCCTGGATAGGTACAATCTGAATACAGTTTCCAGGATCACCCCAGTTGGCATACAGGGTCAAATAATGGGGAAACATCCTGGTCCCTTTCTGAGTATCTCTGAAGTGCTCAGATCAACAAATCTTTTATCACATTTTGCAATAGGGGAAATCATACAAAGGGCATGATCAGTGACTTCCTTCATGGGAAACCTGCAGTGAACCCTGCACAAAGGCAAGCATACTATATTCAAGTGTATATTGATCTTCAACAGTGTTTAAGGAGACCAGCAAAAGAATTGGCATGATCTGATCCATGTATACACTGTGGGAAAAGTGACTGTGGGTCTCATATCTACCAAATTCAGCCTCATAATACTAATGCCATGTTGCTGGCTGTACCCGAAGTGGTGGGGAGATATCAGGAAGAGGCCTTAAGTTTCCAAAGATGACAGAGCTCTCTAGGCTCTTTCCCTGGAAGTTTGTGAGGCTATCCATCCACAGAGATTAACAGCTCTGTCTCTGGCTGCTCATCATCTTCAGCTGTGTCCCTTTCAGATGCTTAAAGGTCTATTTCCTCAGTGGGAAATCCTGTTTGTTCCCCCTCAGGGCCTCTGTGGGAGGTAATATTTGTACCCAGGCCATCCCAGCTGAGAACAGCAAAGACTTTTTTTTTTTTTTTTTTTCCTGATGCATAGCTACTGGCCACTGAGCTCTGTAGAGAAGGGGATTACTTCAAGATCACTAATGTGAGTCCACCAAAGTCTGATTACACTGAGGGAAAAGTAATCTACCATGCTTCTTACACATGCATGGTCATGCAACATGCCTCAGCACATGCATCCTCTAGTCATAACCTAACAAAGAAGCCACAATGACGATAGCAGCTGTAGTGGTATCACTAAGGTGTCCCTCAGGCACTGTGGACATAGTGGTATCCAAGTCTGAATACAGGCACATAAGCAGACACATGCAGAAGCAGACACATGCAGAGGCAGACACATGCAGAGGCAGACACATGCAGAGGCAGACACATGCAGAAGCAGACACATGCAGAAGCAGACACATGCAGAAGCAGACACATGCAGAAGCAGACACATGTCAGAGCGGACACATGCAGAGGCAGACACATGCAGAAGCAGACACATGCAGAGGCAGACACATGCAGAAGAAGACACATGCAGAAGCAGACACATGCAGAGGCAGACACATGCAGAGGCAGACACATGCAGAAGCAGCCTTGATGGAAATGCAGCCAGGAGGTTTTCCTAGCAGGTGAAGGTCTTCAGATACTTGGCAAAAGTGCTTGTCAGTATGTCCTGTTCTCAGACAGAATGGTCAATGTATCAGTGGGATCTGCTGGCTTCTCTCCAGAGGGCCACCATACAGTAAGCAGAACATGCCAGGGCTTGGGGATCTGAGATCAAAGAGCCAATAACTCTGAAGCAATGGAGTCAGAGAGTGGAAGCTGAAGTGTTTACAGTTTAGCTGTTCTTAGATTTAAGTAAGGAAATGAAAACAATAAAACGTTCTGAAGATGAAAAGAAAAAACAAACTTATAAAGCAAATTCCAAGGGTGCAAGTCTTTTCTTCATATGTGAGATATGACATGTGTGAGAAGAGCTTTCTCAGATAGGAGAATCAAACACCTACATTCATACCTAGAGTGAAAAGGGAACTCAGTGGCCCTCTGCTGATCAGCAGAAGAGCATCTTTTTCTCACAAATGCACACGTTTTATTATTTAGCATAGTGACTCTTAAGTTGTAGTGAGTCTAAGAAGTATTTTCAGTATGTTTTTTGAAATATGAGTTATTGGGTCTGAATGAGGTGAACCAGGATGTCGCACAATAAAACCATATCAGATGCTTTGCTGGAGATGATCCAAGAGCTGGACTCAAGGCTAACACTGGTACATGATCTAATTGAAAAATTGACCTTGAGAGTCAGCAGTTTGGCCCTGTAGATTTTTGTACAAATGCACTCATCTCTTTGGACTGCAAACTGGTTCATTTAAATCATACCTATTCACTCATTAACAGATACTGGAATGAGTGCTTACCACGTGGTAGGCAGTTTGGGGTGTTGTACTAGCTGACTTGTCCATCTCTTGAAAATACCATTTCTGTAGTCTGCTCTACACAGACACCTCATTTTTTAGCTGCTATCTAGTGCATCATCATCTGTGTGAGTGCCACATAGTCACTTTTCCTAAGGGAGACAACATGAGACAGATGATAGAGAAGAGGGACAAGGCTCTCTTTATTCTTCTTTAGCCCTTTAAAAAAAAAAAAAGAGTATCTAGTGGCCTAATATAGACCAGGCTGGACTCAAACTTGCTATGCAGCCAAGGATGGCTGACCTTGAACCTATGTTCTTGCTGTCTCCACCTCCAAAGCATTACCATTGCATGCCTGTACTACCACACCAGGTTTATGTAGTGCTGGGAATTGAGCCCAGGGCTTCATGAATACAGTTAGGAACTCTAGCAGCTGAGCTACATCTCCAGCCTCAGCTCTCTTTATTCTTGTCCTCCTGTTAAAATTTGTATAGCTTCTACTGACTTTGGGGGATGGTAGATCTGTGAGGTAGTACATGAGAAAAATCACAAATCTTTGTTATTTTGACAGGGAGTCTATTCTGAGCCCTAGATCAAACTGTCTTCCTCTCCACTTAATCAATAGTGATCATATCCACAGTAATGCACAGGAAACTGGGTTTTAGGAGTGGAATTACATATTTCAGGCAAAGAAATAAATTATTTTATTGGCCTATAATACCAAATAAATGTTTCTTTCTCAGTAATGTCTAGCCTCAGCTTTGCATAGCATATTAGTTACTTTTCTTGTTGCTATGACAAAATACCTTACAAAATCAACTTAAGGAAAGAAAGGTTTGTTTTGGTTTACAGGTTGGTATAACCCGTCATCACTGGGGGAGTGTGAAGCAGATGCTCATTGCTGAGGTCAGGAAAAAGAGAGGAGAAGAATTTTGGTGCTAGGTTCACTTCCTCCTTTCTCTCCATTCTGGGATTGCAGCCCATGGGATGACATCACCCATATTCAGGGTGGGTCTTCCTTCTTCAGTTTAACCTCTCTGGAATATACCCTCATGGATATACCCAGAGGTTTGTCTCCAACATGGTTCTAAAGTCTGTCAAGGGGAACATCAAGAATAACCTTCACATGTAGTATATATAATTTTTAAAGGAGACTTTTAGCAATTACAGTTGCCTTTGGAACAGGCATGTACTCTGGGTTGCACACCAGGAGAACAATGCTGACATATGTGAGAAAATTCCTAAAACTAAGGGTCAGAATTATATGCTACCTTGACATGGTGAAATTCGAAGGACCTTGAGTATTCCAACTGCACTTTACCCTCGGCTCCCATGGATAAAGCTCCTTAGATGAATAAATCTCTTTATCAAGGGCACTGGAAACAAGTCCTTCTCAGTCAGCTTGCAGAATTATTCAAGCAAGCCCCTAATATCCTCTGCAAACCTGGCTGACACCTCACCCTGGATCCTCTAACATGTGCCTACCAAAGTCCCTGTGGTTTCTTGTGTTCCGTGTGCAACCTGTACAACACATGGCATCCTCTTCCCACTGACATGGGGTATACATACAAAACAAATAAGCCAGTGTGAGTCTCCTCTGTCCCATGCAGTCTGTGGAGTCTTTGACCATCCCTGGAGTCCTAAGATAGGCATCCCAATACTTACCAATGCAATGACTAAGAAGTGATTAAACAGTTTTTTTTCCCCCATTGAGGTAGGATGTTTACTGAAATAAACTTTAAATAAATTGTATAGGACTTTAGAAGGCATTACAAATCAAGTGATTTTTCATCAGTATCAAGATAGCCAGTGAAGCAATGTACTTGGATAGTTTCATAGCTTGTTCTTGTAATAGACTGATAGTAAACATATAAATGGTAGGCCACTGTCAGCTGCCACCCACAGCAGATTGTTAGTTCACTTGGTGTTTGAGATGGACATTATTATTTACATTTACAAATGAGGAAATTGTCTTAAGTAATTTATGCAAGGTTGCAAAGCTAATAAGAAGGGAACCTGCATTCAAAGTCAGGGCCAAGGTTCCTAACAGCAGCAGGGGGCATCTGGACATTTTTGTGGAGAAATGATTAGAGAATGTATGGAGGGGGCAGTACTTGGGGACATCAACTCTAAGTACAAAGCTAATTAGAGGAAAATATCAACCATATGTCTCAGAAGTACATACAGTTAGGGTCTAGTCATAGCACAGATAGACCCATGTAATGAATGACAGTACCGTTAAAGAACATGAAATAGACACCCACACTGTGTTGTGATGCCACTTTCCAGATACTAATTGGTTGTACAGACAGCATCCAGTATAGAAAGCAGTCTCGAACATGCATGCTCTGAAGGCATTCATCAGCTCCATTCACCTTACACAAGCATGTTTATGTTACATAACACCAATACCCGGAGCACTAGCCAAAGGATGTTATGCTAACTGATGGGAACAGGAAAGTACTGCAGAGCTCAGCACTTCCCAACAGCTCTTCTTTCTGATGGTATCTAATAACGAGAAAGCGCTCACCTTGAGAACACACCTCCCACAAGTCTGTAACAGGTTCCTTTGGTTTTACTGTGTCTTTGGATGAAAGTCTGTCTTTAACTCTCATTGATTCCTTATAGATTTTGATTAAAGGAAGCATATTTAAAAATCCTTCAATTACAAAACAAAACTGAAAACCCTCTGGTTGAAGATCTGCTGTCCTACATAAAGATTTCCTATAAAAATCTGTTGTTAGAGATGATTTTAGACATAGTAATTTATAATGGTTTTTATGGAACTTCATTGATGTGAAGGATTCATTTGTAAATCATGTACATTTGCATTACATTCAGGCTAATTCTGTCTGTTCAGAGAAAGTGTTCACACTGACATTAAATCACAGTACTTTGGAAACATTGTCCATGAAACCTTTCCATTACAAAACCAGAATACTTCGGTTTTCCTCACCTCTGTAGTCCTTGTTATAATTAGTAGTTATGCACACTGTATAAAAATGTAAGCATGCATACTCACCTACTGTGTGGCCTCTAATTTACTTTGACTCTTTTCTTTATTATGTTGAAACTTTGGACAGATGCGTATATACCTTTTGCCACCACAAGCAAAACACTGAATATTCTAAGCATGTACTCAGGCCACGGGATTTTGTCAGATCATAAATGTTTTAAGTTGACTCTAAATACAGTATTGTAGCATTAGAAAGCTCTCCTAGGACTTAAACTGAAATGATGGTCCCCAGTATGAACCATCTCTTATTTAATGGTTTCCTTTCTTGAGTAGAATACTAACCATTACTCCCTTATTTTAGTTTGATGGTCAAATACGCTGTGAGGTCATGTTAAAGAAAGGAGCATCTAAGCCAGTGTTCCTGTGTAAAAAATATTTTTTTTAAAAAGGAAAAAAATTAAAAAGGGGGATAAAGATCTTACCATATTCAAAAGCTAAAGAGATCTTTAAATAAATAAGCTATGTGTAATATGGAAATTTATCTTTTTTCTTATTCATGTTTTTCCTAGTGTTTTCTCCCAGATCTTATCAGTAACATTTTGTTTTCCTAACCGATGTTTACAAGTGTTTCCACAGGCAATTCTTGTTTAAAAAAAACTGACTTATGGAAGCCTGTATCTTCCTAGTAGTTACATCAGGATATATATGTATATTTTAATATTTTATTTTTTATGTTTATGAGTATATTGCCTGCATGTGTGTAAGTGCACCCATGTTGTGTTGTGCAATGCTCATGGAAGTCAAAAGAGGGTGTCAGATCCCCTGGAACTGGCATTGCAGATGGTTGTTAGTTGCCATGTGGGTGCTGGGAACCAAACCCAGGTCCTCTGCAGGAGCAGCCAGTGCTCTTAACCACTGAGCTATCTCTCAAACCCTGAGATATATTATTTTGTAATATAAAGAATTCTTCACCTTACAGAATGGCCCTTCTTTCCATATATATATATATGTGATATATTTCAAAGATGAAAAGTTCTATTTGTGTATGTGTGCTGTGTTGTGTGTGTGCCAGATGCACGTGAGTGTGTGGGTGCACACAAACATATGGAGGCCAGAGCAGGACGAAGGGTGCCTTCCTCCATTGCTCTCCATTTATTGTCTTGAGACAGGGTCTCTCTCTGAACATGGAGATTGCTATTTCAGTTAGGCTGGAAGGCTAGCAAGCGATTTTCCTGTTTCTGCCCCTGAACGCTGGGGCTACAAGCACATGCAGCCATGCCTAGCTTTTTTCATGGGTGTTGGGGATTCTAACTCAGTTCATCATAGTTGTAGAGCAGGTACTCCTAGACGCTGAGCCATCTCCCCAGCCCCTGAGAAGCGTTCTCAGGATAGATGGTAGCATTTGTGCTCTGTACATTTTACTACAACTAAAAAGTATCCATTATTGGGAAACTCAGCAGTTAAGAGCACTGGCTGCTCTTGCAGAAGACCCAGGCTTTGTTCCTAGCACCCACATGACAGCTATCTGTAACTCTAGTTCTTGGGAATCTAATGCCCTCTTCTGGCCTCTGCAGACATTGCATGCACTTGGTGCACTTAGATACATGCAGGCAAAACACACACACGTTAAACCATTCCAAGAACTAAATAAGACTATGTGGAGCTTATCATTCTTACTGTTTTAAACGATGTAAAAAACTCTCGGGCTGGGCATGGTGGCGCACACCTTTAATCCCAGCACTCGGGAGGCAGAGGTAGGCGGATCTCTGTGAGTTCGAGGCCAGCCTGGTCTCCATAGTGAATCCAGGACAGTTTTAAAAAGTCTATTATTGGGGCTGGAGAGATGGTTCAGTAGTTCAGAGCCCTGGCTGCTCTTGCAGAGGACCAGGATTCAGTTCTCAGCACCATCCTTAACTCTAGATCCAGGGAATCTGACATCATCTTCTGACTTCTGAGGGCACTGCACAACACAGGTACACTTACACACATGAAGGCAATACACTCACAACACATAAAATAAAAATAAAAAATTTAAAGTCTATTGTTGATGAAAAGTAGAAAAAAGTGGTGTGTGAAAAGAAGTTTGCGAGAATTCAGCATCCAGATCATTAAGGTGAATAAATTTTGACCTTACTCTCAGTAAGATGTAAGCCACCTTAATTTAAAAATTTTGGAGGATGATTTATTTACTTTTGTTTACTGTATGAGTGTTTTGCCTACATGTAAGTGTGCTCATGTTGTGTAATTTCCACAGAGGCCAGAAGAGGACGTCAGAACCCTTGGAACTGGAGTTATGAACCGTTGTTAGCAACCATGTAGGTGCTGCAAGAGCAGCCAGTGCTCTGAACTGATGAGTCATCTCTCTAATTTCAACCTTAGGTTTTTAGTTGTGACTATATTTACTTTCAAAAGACCATCATGACTTTACTATACAGAATGGCTTGAAGATGAAGAGTAGAAACAGGAAAAATAAATAAGAAAACAGCCAAGCCCAGTCCTTTCCTGTATCTATATGTTTTGACATAAAAACACAACAGACAATAACTTTTAAGTATCCATTTAAGATGAAATAAATGAAAATGTATCTATTATTTGTTTCTTTATAGGAATTAAATTATTTTGCTTGACATTTTCATTTTTTTCCATTTTTAATGAATATACAGTGGGTTTTTTAAATGAAGGTATTCTATGAAAATGCTATTCATAAACTATCTTATATGACTTTTATGCAGTAAGTTGCTACTGCTGTTATGTGAATAGTAGATAATAAAAATATTATGAACAATGTCTCATTAGTGGAAAAGAATATCTTAAATTATATTTTTCTTGGTATTATCCTTCCTTCTATTTTATTTGAGCCATTCAGGTCTATAGCCCCTGACTCTGGGGATCAAAGAGAATTGACACAGAGAAGAGACACATCTTTAAGTGGGTCACATACCCTAGGAAGAGTCTTCCTGATACTAAAATAAACACTTGTATCACCCCAAACCAAAGACTGGGACAAAGCACTCAGAGCATAGTGGCAAAAATCCCAATGCCAACTACAAAATAAAGTTGTGTTCATGGATGTGCCAATATTTTTTTTGTCTTACTACATCCTCAGGCTTAATGATGGTGATGGTCTTACTATCTAAAGTACAGTGGAAGAATGCTTCCGAACTGTTTGCTGCATAAAACAAACAGTCTCAGAGAACCAGGCTGCCAGAGGCTCTGCCCTCTTGAATAGGTGGCTTCCAAAATTAGCTTGTGTATCAACATCCAGTGAACAAATACAGGAAAGGAAGATCACTTCCTGCAGTTCTGCTACTTCAGATCAGGAAGTTGTGTACATCATTCCCACTTGTGTTTTTCTCATAACAAGCTTGCCTGCAGCGAAACCGAAATGTAGTTTGACTGAGGCAGAATAGAGAGATGGGGAAAATTATGGGAACACGGGAAGGGAAAAGAACCCCTCTTCCTAGAATCTGGTGGAAGTATCTCCCCAGCCATTAGACAATTAGCATTTGCTGACAGATAATTCCATTCCTGTGTAAACATATGACTTTTGATCAGACCTCACTCCTTTTCCCAGGCATTATCAGCAAGTCTCAAGCAAGACTATTAACTTTGTTTACAGTAAAGATCTCCTACTCTATTGCATCCTAAAAATCTTATTAATTGGAATTCTATTAGGTACCCCTCAGGAACCACTTTGTGATCTCACTTAGGTTCCTTAGTAATCCCTTGAAGATAACAGCTTCAAAATCCTATATATGAAATAAAGAGAATGACAAACAACTCTCCCTTGAGAAGCCTATACCCACACTTGGGTATATCAGATTATTCTTTCTCTGAGCACTTTTTCTCTTACTCCTCATGATTAAAATCTGTTTAATCTGTCTTTTAATAAACAATGACTGTCTTAGAAAAGCCCTCACCCATGCTCTCTAGCACCTCTCTTTCTCTTAACCCTGGTGCTTAAAATCTATATTTAAAAATCTTTAATAAGATAGAAGCCAGGGGCTCCTCCCAAACCCATGTGACCCCAGAGGAACAGATCCTAAAACGACCTTAAGAGTAAAAATAAATTGGTTTATTTTGGCCAACTGTATGGTCTTAAACATCCAAAAGGAAAGTATAACTGAAGATTAAAGTGATCAGTATATTTCTTTAAGAGTTCAAGGGATTACACTTCCCAAACATTAGACTTAAGTCCATATAAAATGTTAGACAATTATTTCTCACTGATGATTTTGTTTCTAATAAGAGAGTGCTGCTCAGATGTAAGACTTCAAATCTTGATTGCCAATACTGTAATGCCCACCTGTAGCTAAGGGAGACAACCCACTATTGTTCTAAAATGATGGCTAAATTTGTTTTCTTCCCCTATCTAGAAGCCTTTGAGACAGAACTGACACTGAGTCTAGCCACTCCATCAGCTACCAAAGTGCCTGAAAACAAATCCTGACCCACCACTCTCAAGTCCAGACTTGGTAAACAAAAGAAAAATGAGGAGGAACCCAATAGAGGGATGCTTTTGGAAGCTCTAGTCAAGAAATTCCAATGGACTCTGATATGAACATTTGAAACTTTCCCTGTTCTGACTTATTTCTCGTTCCCTGTCTAGAGCTTGTAATGCTAACTACTCTTGCCTTTACTTTTCCTTCACATCTCCTAGGCACCAGTCAAGGATTTTCTTTACTCCCACAGTTAAGAGTTATGCAATCTAGAAGTCTTTTAGATAGATTCACTGAAAGGATACCCCAATTGCCTCACCCTGCATCCTTCTTCAGCATGGAAGAAGCCAGAGCAGTCTGCATCCTGATTCCATATTGGCAATTTGGGTAACATCTTCAGAGGATGGTGTGTGTGATGGCTAATCCTAAGTGTCAATGTGAATGGATCTGGGATTAACTGAAATGAAAGAGATCTTCTTGATTGGATCTGAAGCTGAAAGACACACCCTAAATGTGGGTGTTACCTTCTGATGGCAGCCCATATAAAAGGCCATGGCAGAGGAGAGTGCTCACTTTTTGTCACTTGCTTTCTCTCTCGCTGATGTGTTTGTCTTGCTGCTGTAGACTGAAGACTAGCTGATCTTTTGGAATTCATCAGACCTTCTGTGCCAGATTGGGACTACTGAGACATCCAGCCTTGTGGACCGAGTGACTATGGATTCTCAGTCTCTCCAGTGACCCTGACTAAAACAGTGTGATAAGAATAGGAGGTAGGAATTGGCTAGGCAGTTAAGGTAAAAAGATCCCAAAGAAAAGTAATCAGCTTCTTGGCTAAAAGTCAACATACTCTCTTCCAAAGGCCAAAAATGTCAAAAGTATTTGGGAACTCTTACCTAACCCCTAAAAGATTTTAGGGTTATCCCTTCAGACGAGGCAATGTCAGAGTAACAAAAAGCCCCCCCCCCAAAAAAAGAAAGAGTACACGAAGTTGTCAAAAAAAAGTGATGGGGAAATATGGGAGGAGTTGTAGAGGAGGGAGTGGGCATGGATTTGATCAAAATGCATTATATGCATGTATGAAATTCTCAATAAATTTTCTTAAGCATTATTAGAAAGTGTTTAGACAAAGGAAAGGGGGAGGCAGGAGGCAAGGAGTGGGAGAGGGAAAGAGAAGAAAAATACTGATAAATATTAGCTACATAAATATTATAATGTCACACACTACTAAAAAGGAAATAAAGCATAAAAAAATTTAAAAAAATAACAAAAAAACTAACCATCCAAAAAGTAAATGCAACAGTGCCTTGAATGTGGCCCTTCATAGTCACACTGCCAGAACCTTCTGTTTTTAATACATTTGCTTACATAGAAAAACCTGACTGAAAGAAGATTTTTTTAAAATGTTTTTAAAGTTGTTACCTTATTTCTATTTTTTATTTTTTCCATCATCATTATTTGTGGAGCTGCCTGTGAGGAGAACTTATTCCCCAACTACTATTTAATCATCTGCTGGTCTGTTTTACATACAGTATTCAGGGAAAATGCTTTTCCTAGCAAGTTTCACCACAGGAGTTCCTTTTATGTCATTATGGAATCAGATTTC
>NW_008348795.1:767227-792549 GCF_000622305.1 Nannospalax galili
TCGTGTTGTGCAATGCCCATGGAGGACAAGAGAGACTGTTGGATCCCCTGGAACTGGAGTTACAGACAGTTGTTAGCTGCTATGTGGGTGCTGGGATTTGAACCTGGGTCTTCTGCAAGAACAGCCAGTGTTCTTAACTGCTGAGTCATCTCTCCAGCCCCCAAGCTTCACATGCTTAAAAAAAAACTTTAATGAATTCCAGCTCTGCTTCATACTGGCTAATCCTGAAATTTCACATGTACATATAATGTTTTTTGTTACAATATTTTATTACTTTTATTTTATGTGTTTGAGTGTATTGCTGGCATGTATGTAAGTGTACCTGTGTGATGCAATGCCCACAGAAGTCAGAAGAAGGTGTCAGATTCCTTGGAACTGGAGCTATAGACAGTTGTTAGTTGCCATGTGGGTGCTGGGAATTGAATCCAGGTCCTCTGCAAAAGCAGCCATTGCTCTTAACTGCTGAGCTATCTCTCTAGCTCCTATGCAATGTATTTTGATAATATTCACCTCCCACTCCTCCACCTAACTCCTCCCAGATCCACCCCAATCTCCCCACCCAACTGGTCTCTACTTAGTGTCCTGTTTTCTTTTTTATGGCCTACTGAGTCCAATTTGTGTTGCCTATATACTCAGGGGTGAGGGGCCATCCCCTGGAGCATGGTTGACTGGCTTGAACTTGTGTAGGTCCTCTGCAGGCAACCACAGCTGCTATGAGTTCATGAGTGCATTGGTCCTGTTAAGTCCAGAAGACACTGGCTTTTCTCCAGTCCTTCCTGATCTCTGTCTCTTACCATCTTTCTGCTTTTATATTAAACTCATGAGTTTTCATTCATATATATATACATATATATGTATCTTAGAAAATACTGAGATTCCATATGGCTTTACCAAATATCCTTAATATTAGTTTTCTATCCTCTCACACCCTCCTTTGATCTATCCTTCCATCCCATTCCTCACTTCAACCTCTCTTCTTGTTCCCCTTTGCCCTTTATATTTCCTATGTTTTATTATTCCCTTCCCTTAAGACCAGACTGAGGTATTCCTTACAGTATCCTCTGTAGGAACAGCTTGGTGGTCCTGAATTCTTTCTTATGCTTTTATCATAAAAATTTTACTTTCATTGTCAGTTATGACAGATAGTTTTGCTGGCTATAATATTTTGGGATGGCAACTGTAATCTTTCAGAGTCTGAAAAATATCAATCTAAACACTTCTTGCTTTTATGATTTAAAATAGAAAAGTTAGAAGTTATTGTGATGTGCCTGCCTTTGTGACTTGGCCCTTCTCTTTTGCAACTTTCAATATAATTTCTTTGTTTTGTACATAACTATAATATGTTGTGGGAAGTTTCTTTTCTGGTCCTGACTGTTTGGTGTTCTGTATGCCTCTCATATCTGGATGGGTTTCTCTTTCCCTAGATTTGGGAAATTTTCTTCCATGATTTTATTTAAAACATTTCTTCTTTTGTCTAAAATTCTTCTTTTTTTATGCCTGAAATTCATAAAGTTTGCCCATCAGAATTACAGCTGATTTAGCAATGCAAGCTATGAAAGCCAGAAGAGCTTGGATCAAAATATTTCCAGTTCTAAATGACCATGGATGCCAGCCCAGAATACTTTACCCAGCAAAAATGTCTATTATAGGTCAAAGGGGAAAGAAAAATCTTCCACAACATGAATAGGCTGAAAGAATATATGTCCACAAAACCTGCCCTTTAAAGAAGGAGAGAAAGGACCAGCTATACCCCAGGCACAACTGAATGAAACTAAATGAAGGTATAATTGTGGAAACACAAAATTAGACAAAGAATGTAAACAGTAATCAAAATGATGGCACCAATGCACATCTTTCAATAATAACTTTAAATATCAATGGACTGAACTCCCCAGTCAAAAGACACAGGCTAGTTGATTAAGAAACAATATCCATCTTTTTGTTGTCTGCAAAAGACCTATCTCACCTTCAAGGACAGGCACCACCTTAAAGTGAAAGGAGGGCAAGAATATTTCAAGTAAACGGCACTAAGAAACAAGCAGGGGTTGCAATTCTAATATCTGACAAAATAGACGTCAAACTAAAATTAGTCAGAAGAGATAAAGAGGAGCATTTCATTCTGATAAAAGGAACAGTTAACCAAGAAGATATTACAATACTGAATATATATGCACCAATCTCTGGTGCACCCAAATACATAAAAACAAGACTACAGGACTTTAAGACACAGATTAACACCATCTCGGTAATAATAGGGAACCTCAATACCCTACTGTCTTCATTATACAGGTTAACTGGACAAAGAATAAAATAGAGAGACACCTGAATTAAATGATACCATACATCAAATGGACCTAACAGACATCTTTCGAATATTCCAACCAAGCACCAAAGAATACACTTTCTAGTCAGCACCCCATGGTACTTTCTCAAAAATTGATTCATGGAGATTAAACAACACAATCCTGAATGATGAGTGAGTCTAGGGAGAAATTAAGAAAGAAATAAAAGTATTCCTGGAATTCAACAAAAAGAGCATACAACACAACAAAACCTCTGGGACATATTAAAAGCAGTCCTAAGGGGACTGTTTATATCTCTAAATGCCTACATTAAAAATCAGAAAGAGAGCCAGGCGTCGTGGCGCACACCTGTAGTCCCAGCACTTGGGAGGCAGAGGCAGGCAGATCTCTGTGAGTTCAAGGCCAGCCTGGTCTACATAGTGAGTTCCAGGACAGCTGGGGATACAGGGAGACTGTGCTGGATAGTTTTACTGTCAACTTGACACACCTCAATAGGGGAATTGCCTCTATTGGACTGGCTTGTGGCCATGTCTGAGGGGCATCTTCTTGATGAGTGATGTGGGAGGGCCCAGCCCACTGTGGGTGGTACCACCCCTGGGCAGGTGGGCCTGTGTTGCATAAGAAAGCAGGCTGAGCAGGGGCCAAGGGAGCAAGCCAGTAAGCAGCATTCCTCCATGGCCTGTGTTCCAGTTCCTGCTTCCAGGTTCCTGCCCTGAGTTCCTACCTTGGGCTCCCTGATGAACTGCGACCTGGGAGTTGTAAGCTAAATAAACCTTTTCCTCCCCAAGTTGGTAGTGGTCAGATTGTTTTGTCACAGCAATGGAGAAACAAACTAAGACAGAGACCCTGTCTCAAAAAGAAACCCCCCCCAAAAAAATCAGAAAGAGCACAAATAAATGACTTAACATTGTAATTCAAGACTTTGGAAAGACAAGAACAAAAGAAACCCAAATCCAGCAGAAGAGAAGAAATAACAAAAATCAGAGTAGAAATTAATGAAATAGAAACAAAGAAAACAATACAAAGAATTAATGACTCTAAGAGCTGATTCTTTGAAAAGCTAAACAAGATAGAAAGACCCTTAGCCCAGTTAACCAAAAGAAAGAGCACCTCCAAATCAACAAAATAAGAGATGAAAGGGGAAACATTACAACAGACACCCAAAAGATCCATAACATTATAAGGGAATACTTTAAAAACCTATTCTCTACTAAATTTGAAAACCTAAAAGAATGGATGGATATCTAAAATTATGGGAACCATCAAAGTTAAACCAAGAAGAGATTAACAGTTTACATAGAGTCATAACATATAAGGAAATTGAAACAGTAGTACAAAGCCTCCTAACTAAAAAAAGCCCAGGCCCAGATGAATTTACAGTAGAATTCTACCAGACATTTAAAGAAGACCTCCTCCCAATACTACTTAAATTATTCAAAATGACAGAAACAGAGGGAGAACTCCCAAACTCATTCTATGAAGCCAGGATCACTCTAATACCCAAACCAGGTAAAGACACAACCAAAAAAGAAAATAGACCCATATCCTTATTGAACATACATGCAAAGATTCAACAAAATACTTGCAAACCACATACAGATATACATCAAAAAGATCATTCACCATGGTCAAGTAGGCTTTATTTCAGAGATGCAGCGATGGTTAAATATATGCAAGTCAATAAGCATCATCAATCATATAAATGGACTCAAAGAAAAAAAACACATCATCACCTCAATAGATGCAGAAAAGGCTTTTGACAAAATTCAGCATGCATTCATGATAAAAGTTCTAAATGGAATTGGGCTGGAGGGAACATGCCTAAACATAATCAAAGCTACATATAACAAACCCACAGCCAATACCATTCTAAATGGAAAAAAACTGGATGCATTTCCACTAAAATCAGGAACCAGAGAAAAATGTCTACCATCTCCACTCCTTTTCAATACAATGCTTGAAACTCTTGCTAGAGCAGTAAGACAAGAGAAGGAAATTAAAGGAGTAATAATTGGAAAAGAAGAGATCAAATTATCCCTTTCTGCAGACAATATGATTCTATACCTAAGAGATCCCCAAAATTCCACCAGAAAATTCCTTCTAGGAGTTTTTGATCAACACTTTTAGTAAAGTGGTAGGTTACAAAATTAATCTCCAAAAATCAGTAGCCTTTCTATATACCAATAACAATCAGTTGCAGAAAGAGTACAGAGAAAGCTTCCCATTCACAATAGCCACAAAAATGAAATGAAATGAAATGAAATAAAATAAAATATCTTGGAATAAACCTGACCAAAGACATCAAAGATCTCTACAATGAAAATTTTAAATCTTTAAAGAAAGAGATTGAGGAAGACACCAGAAGTTGGAAGGACCTCCTATGCTCATGGATTGGAAGAATTAATATTATGAAAATGACTGCTTTACCAAAAGATTCAATACAATCCCAATCAAATCCCCTTGACATATTTCACAGAATTAGAGAAAGTCCTCCTTACTTTTTTATGGAAGCACAAAAGACACAGGATAGCCAAAGCAACCCTGAGTACACAAAGCAATGCTGGGGGGCTTACTATTCTAGATCTCAAAGTATACTACAAAGCCATAGTCATGTAAACAGCATGTTACTGCCACAGAAATAGACACATAGATCAATGGAACATCACTGAAGACCCAAATCTGAGTGCATGCAATTTCAGCCATCTGATATTTGACAAGTTGCCAAGAACACACAATGGAGGAAAGGCAGCATCTTCAACAAATGGTGCTGGCAAAACTGGATCTCCACCTGTAGAAGAATGAAACCAGATCCTTATTTTTCACCTTGAACAAAAGTCAACTCCAAATTGATTAAAGACCTCAGTGTGAAACTGGAAACTCTGAAACATTTAGAAGAAAACATTGGCAGTAGCCTACAAGATATAGGTGTAGGAATGGACTTTCTAAATCAGACAGCAGTTGCTCAGGAATTAAGGTCAGCAATCAACAAATGGGACCTCATTAAACTGAAAAGCTTCTGTACAGCAAAAGAAACAATCAAGAAAGTAAAGAAAAAACCCACATATTAGGAAAAAAACTTCACCAGTGACACATCTGACAGAGATTTACCATCCAGAATATCTAAAGAACTCAAGAAACAAAGAACCAAGAAAATGAAAGACCCAATTGAAAGATGGGCTAAAGATCTAAATAGAGAGTTCTCAAAGGATCAAATAAAGATGGCTAAGAAACATCTTAAAAAGTGTTCAACATTGTTAGTAATTAGGGAAACACGAATCAAAACCATCTTAAGATTTCACCTAACCCCAATCAGACTAGCTAGGATCAAGAGAACAAATGATACCAAATGCTGGTGAGGATGTGGAGAAAGGGGAATGTTAATTCACTGCTGATGGGATTGCAAACTTGTGCAACCCCTACGGAAAGCAGTGTGGAGAATCTTAAAAAACTAAAAATGAACCTATCATATGACCTGATTATACCACTCCTTGACATATACCCAAAGGACTCATCCTATTGTAGAGACACTCAGACAACCATGTTTGTTACTGCTCTTTTCATAATAGCTAAGAGATGGAAGCAACTTAAATGCCCCTCAACT
Organism: Nannospalax galili; assembly: GCF_000622305.1. Taxonomy (NCBI): domain Eukaryota; kingdom Metazoa; phylum Chordata; class Mammalia; order Rodentia; family Spalacidae; genus Nannospalax; species Nannospalax galili. The sequence goes on from NW_008348795.1 coordinate 773,132, forward strand.
GACAAATGGGTAACAAAATATGACTTGCTACTTGGCAGTAAAGAAAGATGAAATAGTGAAATTTGGAGGTAAATGAATGGATCTAGAAACTGTTATACTAAGTGAAGTAACACAGACTCAGAAAACAAAAGACATATGTTCTTCCTCATTTGTGGATCCTAACACTGAATCCTTATAATAGATGGAATTCCACTGAAATGGGCCAACAGCCCATGGAAAACAGATGATGCAGAGACCTGAAAGTTCAATGCCTTGCCACAATGGAAGGAAAATCACCCCACACTGGTCGTCCCCTCCAAGGCTCAGGGACTTTGGGGGAAGAGGTAGGAGGAAAAAATATAAGAGCGGGAGGAAGAGGTGAAGTGTTAACTGGAAGTGTCCTCTGACAACTCTGCTGGCAAGAGAGTATAGTCACATCTCCTTCCCATGTTCATCAAGGAGTTGATGGGGGAGTCAGTTACCCCCCCCACTCAATCTGGTGACCTTAGCTGCATGTGGGGGAGGGGCTTAAAATATATAAGCCAAGACACCATGAGGCACGTCTTGCCATTTTGTTTGGTTGTCAGGGAGTCACAGGATGTATATTTGAGTGTGAACATTTCAGTGCAGCCATAAATGGAGGGGCACCCACCCACTCTTCTGTAAATAACTCCCCACCCTAAGCTCTGTTAGCAAGCCCAATAAACTTGTTCTGATTTTTCAAAAAAAAAAAAACCCAAAATATAAATGAAAAAAATAAGGAACTTGATATGAAGTCAAATTGAAGTTTAAGTCTACAAATGCTTTAAGAACATATGCACAGGTTAATAATGATAAAATTTTGGCATGAGGCAGTATACCTTAAATCTGGTGGGGGTGATATGGGGGAAGGGTGTCTAAATTTGATTAAGATGTATTATATGGAATTCACAAAACTCAATATAAATGTCAAAAACTTTTGGATTGATAAAGATGCTTATTTTCATTTACTAAAAAAAGGGCAAGCCATATAAATGAATGTGGCGATTAATCATGCATTCTTTTAGCAAATATTTATAAGGCACACTAAGTGTCAGGCATTGTTCTGTGCTCTGAAGATGGAGCCGTGAGCAAACATGTCCCTTTCTTCTGGGAGCCCACACAGTTGAGAACAGGAGAGACAAGTAAGACATGAGTGTAAGTATATAAGCACTTCCTTAGAATAATGTCATATAGACAATCAAAGCAGAGGAATAAATATGGAGAGGTGGAAGCAGGCTTGTCTTATGTGATGCTGCAGTTTTGGTTTTCATTTTCTTGCAGAGAAGTGTCTGAAACAGAACTTATCGGGTGCTATTAAGTCTCTGTGACCTTTTGACTCTTAACAAGAATTACCCAGAATTTGAGACCCACAAATGCCAAACAGACCTTAAGTAACTGGTACTTTTGTGACACCTGTGTTCAAAGTTTAACACCATGGCTCAGAGGAAAGTGAGCAGGAAGGGTCTTCAGAGGAAGCAAATACAGCAAGGTGTTCTGTGCTTTTGGGTTGCTTTTGTTGTCATTTTTAAGCTCCCTTATTTATACTGACATTACTTCCACTATCTAAAAGAACTAGGAGCCAACCCAAGCTACTGCACTAGAGCTCTCAGGAGGCCTTCCAGGCAAGCCTGCTGAACTCAGAGTGAATATCCTGGGGAGCTCTGCGATTACTTTTGGGTTGTCACAACAGTAGTTGATGCTGACATTTAAGATCTTCTGATTGCATAGCTTTATGTTAACTATGCCAATATTAAATTATACCTTTGGAAGCAATTCTTCAGGATTTAATCTGTTCAACCATCAAAAGAACTTCCCAGATTATATTACATTGTTTTTTCATTTGTTTGTTTGTTCTGCAAAACACACAAAAAGGGAATCTTAAAAAAAAAAAAAAGAGTATGAAAGTGAAAGGCTCTGGATGAAGTGATGGCAGGGAGCTTAAAACTTATTTGTTAGCCTCCCATGGCACCAAACCCTGTCCCCGCTCTTTCCCTAATAGCACCTGGGGTGAATTTCTCTGGGGGTTCTTCAGGAGATACTTAAATAAAATATTTTATTTATTTATTTTTGTGAGTATGGGTGTATTGCCCGCGTGTAAGTGCACCGGTGTTGTACAATGCCCACTGAGGTCAGAAGAGGGTGTCGTATGCCCTAGAACTGGAATTATGACAGTTGTTAACCATCATGTGGGTGCTGGTAATTGAACCCAGGTCCTCTGCAAGAGCAGCCTCTTAACAGCTGAGCCATCTTTCCAGACACAACTGTCACTTTTTATGTATAAAACACAGACCCGCAGAGTACATAAAGGAATACATAGAATATCTATGATACAAAAATTTCATGGGTTTCATCGGATTGTTAGGGAAAAAAGCCTGGCAAGACTCTTGAAAATGCTAGGGGAGAGGTAATGAATAATACACTCACATAAGCGACTTCTAGCTAGAAGTTTTGATCTGCATGAGCTTACCAGTGCTACCATGCTGAGCTGGAATTTCAGTCAATAAATGTTATATTTCAGGTTACAGAAACATAGCTATTCATTCAACAGCAAGTGAATACTTGCCAGAAGAGTTGTTGCACCTAAGGACAGATGATCACTGGATGTGGAGCATTCCAAGTAAGAAATGGTAACGGCTGGGTTAGGAAGTTCAGATTTTTAAACAAACTTTAAAACATGCTGTTTTAAGAACTTAAAACAGCTCAAAACCCCCATGTTAAAAGAGTTCAAGTTGAGAAATACAACATTCTCCCAAGCTTCATGGTCTTATTCTAGGACGACTTTGTCTGTTTATGTATATATTTTTTAAGTCTTCCTGGCGTGGCAGTTCTTTAGGTTGGCAGAAATAGTCAGCTGCTCTCACATTTTCCATCATAGGAAAACTTTGTAGATGAACTGAATTTCTGTTTGGGCAAGGAGGGGCTCTTATTCAAAGACAGCCTTTGTATATTTTATTACAAGGATATCCTTTATCTTGGAAGCTGTCAACATTTCACATTCATAAATGGTCTAAGTCGATGTAACCTGCTATATTATGTAGCTTTTAAAGTGCATTTGTATTTGCAGATTTCAAAAAGCACATAATGAGCATTAATGAGCCTTCCCAGGCAAGTTTTAGCTCCTTCCTGGCATTGATCAACTGTTTTGCTTACTGTGGGGAAGTTTTCTTCCAGATAAAACCTGACTTTGGCCCAAGATTCTATTTTTCCAATGGCTATTAATCAATTTTGCAAGCTGCCTAAAGTTCTTTCTGGAGATGGGCTGTTATAAGTAAGTAAAAATAATCACTGGTTCATCCAGAAAGTACAGAAGCACAAGCTAGTGTACGTGCAAAAAAGCATGCCCAGGCCACAGGAGTTCAGAGCAGAACAGACTGAGTCTTCTTGGTGGCCACATGGGTCACACTGTCTGCATATCACCCTTCTCTGGGGTCCAGCAAAGGCTGTAAACAGGGTGTAACCCAAGAGGTTACCATAAAAAACCACATTTCATGAGATGCAAGCTGTGTTGAGCTATAAATTTGCGATCATTAGTTAAAGTTTATATAGAATGTTTTCTTAAAGGGCTTGTGTGTCTACAATGAGTGAGACTTATAGGGGGAAAAATTAGCAAGGCTTTTACATACAGTCTTAAACTAGTTTCTTGATACCAGAAGTTGGAGTAAATTATATTGTTGAATATTGTGTACATATATGTTGAAGAAATCTTTGAACTCTACCTGAAAGGCATTGGTTGTTGTACTTTGTGTGCTTCAAATATATATTTAAAGTATAAATGAAAAATAATTTTGTTTATCTTACATATCATATATACAGAAAAAATTAGGTGCAGGTCTGAGTGCAAGAAATTATAATGATCTATGGACTAAAAGAAGAAAGCTTAGAGCAACACATTAATGTAGGGCAGACACCAAAGCATCAAAGAGAACCCAGTCTCTCTCATCCCCTCTGGGAGTGTAGAGGACTGGAGGGTTAGGGACTTAATTATTCATGGGAGGTTAAACTCACCAGATCATATGCTGCTGAAGAGAGGGTTCAGGGAAAGCAGCAAAGCAGCTGTTTCCTGCATAAGAACTGAGATGGATGTCCTTGTGCTCAGGATGTTTGGGGAAGGACAAAAAGAAAAGAAAGATACAAAAAGAGAAAAAAGCCCAAGATTCTGGTGCATGCCAGTGAATCAGAAAACAAAACGTTTTCCAGCCACAAAACAAAGCCCCAAATAGTAACTGTTCTATGAATGTCTATTTTACATGAACTGTTTTGTGCAGAATGGTTCACAGCTATTTGATCCATGAATGAGGATTTTAATGTGAAAACAATCACCATAATGTCTCCTCTATATTCTGATAATATCTATTAGTCATAATTTAACATTTTCACAAGCATATTTCAATTAGTAATTAAACCAGGTCAGGCTTCAGGTTGAGCTTTTAAAAAGAGATGGGGTGTAGCTAATGGCAGAGTGCTTGCCTCTGTGCAAGGCCCTGGGTTTGGTCCCAAACGCTGCAAAAACAAGGGAAAAAACAAAACTACTTTCAAAAATAAGATTTAAAAGTCCTAAAGTTGAAATAAACAGCATGTAGGAAATAAAAAACAAAATAAAACTGTTACTAAGGAGGAGGGGGGAAAAGCAAGTCCTGAATATTCCCACTTTCGTAGGACTGTTGAGAGTTAAAGGTTTGTCTGAAAAGCTGTAACACCAGAACTTCTAGGTTCCTCTGAAGTCAGCTGTGCTCCTCACAGCCTAGGCCTGGAGCTCACTCGCGATGGTTGAAAACATACATGTAAGTTTTCGTTCAGTTTCCAGCCAGAAGATCAGCAAGCACAGTAAAAGTAATTTAAAAGTCATCATGTTCTGCACATACTTAGGCAGCTTCCTTTTTAACTCTTGGGGTTAAGGAAATCTCTAGAACTCTTTGTGGTTCTTTATATCCTTATATGGGAGAAGAATGCATGTTGCCAGAGAAAAATCAAAATAATGAACTGGATTTATGGTTGATTTCCCTAAAGAATTTTTCTTGGTGAGACTTAATCCAAGGATAGTCAGTAAGATAGTGTTCCAGTTCTAGAGCCAGCTGTTGGAGTTGTAGCACTGCATGGGAAATAGATATCCTATTTTAACCTGCACACTGCAACACTCCAGGCTTCCTTCTTCACACCGAGGCCTAGGCTCTAAATTTCCTTCTGAGTGTGGAAATGAGCAAAGTAGGGGGAGGATCCTGGCAGCAGTGCATCATCACTGATTTCCAGATTTGATGGCTGCCCAGCAGAGCTATCAGAGAGTATCACAGCTTTGAAAGATGGACACTGAAGTCTCCGAAGTTCATAGGCAAGACTACATTATTATTTCATTGGTAGGTTGTTTTGCTGTTTTTTGTTTTTAAAAATTGTTTATTTTTATTAGCATTGCTTTTTTTAAAAAAAATAACATGATTAAATTGAAAAACTTAGTATGGGTTGGAAAATTTGGAAAGGAAATGAATGCCAAATTCATAGAGCAACAGAGAGAAATTTCATAGTATGGCTGAAGCTTGGGAGTACAGTTTTGTCAGTAAATAATACTCAAAATATTATAGTAGACATCTAGAATTGTGAATTTACATGCTAAAATACAATTACATATTTTTAGTTTGAAAGTTATATCAATTTAGTTATTAAAGTACACTTTAAAATTTTTTTTAACTTCTCAGTTATCTCCAGAAGTTCAGTTTAGTGTTTTGCATTTTCTGTAGGGCACAGATGCAGGTACACTGGGGCTATAAAAGAGTAATAGAAAAATGATGGAAAACTTTTTGGTGCCCGAGACTGGGAAAGGCCCAATGTCATGGCCTTGATGCCTAGGACTATGTGTAGAGACAAGATCATAGCTGGCCATCAAGGGAAGTGGGAGGTCCATTCTAGAGAATCAGTCCTCCCAAGACCAGAATCTGCAAATAACAGAAACCTCCCCTATCCTGAGGATAAGCCCAGAACAGAGGCAAAGCCACTTCCATGTGCAACCTGGTACCTCAGGGGAGGGGGCTGTGGGGAATACAGGCACTCAGAGAAGACTGAAACTGCTGCCCACCATCCTCCAATCTGCCCTACCATCAGGCCACCAGCACAGCTCTAGTTCTTAAGATAAATCTGTGGAAACAGTTAACAGGGGACCGTGTCTTGTCTCCACAAACATTCATGCTGGTATTGGCTGTAGACAAGAATTACATGCATCTTAAAAAAGCTCAATAAAAAAATAAAGTTAAAAAAATATATAAATATAAAAGAATTACGTGCATCATACTCGGGGTCAAAGAGACGACTCAATAATTCTAAAAGAAACAGCGCAGTCCCCAAATATATTTTTTTCTCATGTCTCATTTTCAAAGAAATACCCCCCAAAATTATACAATGAAAACCTCTTACAATAAATAAAACTATTTTCACATGAAGTTTTTATGCAAAATCTTATTTACATTTACTAATTTTGTGTGGTGGGAGTGAGTGGGTAGACTTTGCTGACACACAAAATCTTTTTTTGAAGTCTCTATTTTTAAACGATATTTAAAATTATACTGATTGTATCTAAATATCTAAATCATATCATTCCCAAAGATGACAAGATAACTGGTCTTTCTTATTTAACATCAGATTTGGCTGGTGGCGTTGGTTTGTAATCCTAGTTACTCGTGAATTTGAAGCAAAGGGAACGCAAGTTCAAGGCCTTCCTGGGCATCTTCCTGAGATCTTATCATGAAATAAAAAGTAAAGACTTGGCCTAGAGAGATGGCTCAATGGATAAGAGCACTGAATGCTCTTCCAGAGAACTTGGGTTTGGTTCCCAGCACTTATACAGTGGCTAAGAACCATCTGTACCTCCAGATCCATGGGATCTGACACCTTCTTCTGGCCTCCTCTGGCATTGCCTGCATGTGGCACACTTACATACCTGGAGGCAAAACACTCATATACATAAAAAATTAGAGGCTGTAGAGATGGTAGAAGCCCGAGGACCTGAGTCTGCATCCCCAGCATCCACATAAAAAGCCAGGCATGGCAATGCACTCATTGACTCTCAGAGCTGGAGCTCACTGGTCAGCTAGTCTAGCCAAATAGATAAGCTCTAGGTTCAGTGATAGACTTGTCCCCCAAAAATAAGGTGGAGAGGAATTAAGAGGTCATTTTACATTAATCTCTGTCCTCTATGCATGTGTACCAACACACACGCACACACGCACACAAACATGCACACACACACACACACACACACAAATACCAAAAATAAAGTAAAAACTGGCTGGGCTCTAGCTCAGTAGTACAGCACTTGCCTAGCATACATGAGGCTACAAGTTCTACTAAAGAAAAATAAAAATTAGATTGCCCTACAATTACACTGTCTTTGTGGCTGCACATCCTAACCTCCTTGGGGACCCAATGTCTACCTCAGTGATGGTGCTTAAGAAATTGAGATGCATTGTCATTGTATACTAGACTAGGTCCATCCATCATACACATGCCACAGACTTGTGGATGGAATAAGCCATCTCTGCAGTCTATTTCAGCAAAACTATCCAAAGGCGCAGGAGGAGAACAGCAGATGAAAACAGTAGAAGCATCAAATTGCAACTTCCAGGGAGAGTATGAGGAGGCAGAAAAGACAATTGGGTGGAAAAGTAAACAACATTTGCTGTTATATGTCTCCATAATTGCAGTAGTATTGGGCTGGGAGCATTCTCTAAGGTTAATTATGCCTTAAGATGTCTGTGTCCAAAGTTGAATACCACTCTGGGTACGCATGGGAGGATTCACTGAAGAATTTCCATTTCCATTTAATTTTCATCTAAGTTAGAAAATAAACTTTGTAAATATTTAATATGCAGGTTGACAATGGTGTCCTCCATATGTCAGGAACCTCCAGAGAAGCAGATCCAACAAGATATGTAGTGACACTAAGAGGAGATTTACCATGGGAAATGACTCTGGCAATTATTCAGGCTGAGGATTCCTATAGTCTTGCCCTCTGAAAGCTGGAGGCTCAGGCACTGCTGAACTTCTGTCCAAGTCTGTTGGCCTGAGAACTAGGGGAGATAGCAATGGCTGTGACCTCAGTCTAAGACCAAATGTCCAAGGGATGGGGGTGGCAGTGTGAGTTCTAGAATCCACAGGACGGAGAGGTAGGAGACCTGATATTCAAGCACGGGAGATCATGCGCCAGTTCAAAAAAGTCTTTCTTCCTCCTTTATTTTTCTATTGGGGTCCTACTGGGTGCTGCCCATTGGGCAAGGTGGATTTTACTTGGTATACCGATTCAAATGCTAATCTCATCCAGAAGTACCCACCTAGAAACACTTAAATTTTGTTTTCTTTTGTTTTGATTTGTTTGAGACAAGGGTCTCACTGTATTCAGGATGGCCTTGAGCTCTCTATTTCACTGAGTACTGGGATTACTGACTCTGGGCTTCATGTCTGGTTTACACATCTAATTTTTTATGACCTACCTAGATATTCCTTAGCCAGTCAAGTTGACACACAAAATAGTAATCATCACACCATCCCCTTGAGCTATCTGTAGCCAGCCACTTGTAGTCTATTGCACTCAAAGAACTCAGGGGAAGATGAGGACTCTCCCACATACATCCATGTGCTTCCATTCTCTTTGGTTATAATTTTATGTGTCCCAGTTAAATTAGTTTGTGAACCAAATGTCTAATCCTAAATAAGTGTAACTGACTTCTATAAAACCAAAACCCAACCCAAACTCAAACCCAAACCAGACACCTGTTTGAAGATAAAATCATACAAGCACAGGAAAGCAAGAAGATAAGCCAAATTAAACATCTCTGCCCTGCATCGATCTTTCTTGTCTATATTATGTAGTCTGATAATGATCTCAAACTATGAAAAATTCTAAGAATGCCAAACAATAAAGATTATCAAGACTTCTGAAATATGGATTCATATTTAATTTCATTAACAATGAACCTCCCCTAAGGACCTTGTACACTGAAAAATTACTTGATGATAAAATGCAGCAGTTATGGTCAGGAAGATGTAAAAATTAATCATTTGAAATATGAAGGCATAACTTTGTAATTTCTTTCAGTAAAGTTTACTCATAAAATATTTAATCCTGCTCTTTAAAATCTTTCACAAAATTTAATGAGATTCTGAATAAATGAGTTGTGTAATATGTGCATAAAATTCATATATAAGCAGCATTCCAATGTTAGTGATCCATTGACAGGGTGCATTTATTGATATATTCACAAAAGAAGCTTGATGAGACCCAACTTTGAGTTTTTGGGGTAAACGTAAATAGTATATAAATAAAGTGTTGGTTTCTCTCCCTAAGATCAAGTTTTTGTCAAAATACTTGACAAAATGCTGTGTTCCATGCAATAGTTCCTAGTCACCCTGGTGTAAGGATTTTGAAGACATAATTGATATGTTTGGGGATTTTGGAAGAATTAATACTTAAATGAATATAAAAATGCCTCTCTTCTTTGAGCTGCAAATCTTTTGCTTACATATTTCTTTCAAGGCATTTAGATCTAAAGAAACTGAAGTTGGCAGAATTGGTTCTTATCTGGGCACAGTAGCATTTGGGTTCCTAATGTACATGCAGATCTACATTAGATTTGAATTGTAGATAGTTGATTATACTTAGGCAGATTTCTATGTTGGAGTTGTATAGCCACGATGACTAATTGCAAGGAGTTAGTTCTCCCCAAAAAGCTATTCATCAAACATAGGAGCGCTGAAATCCTGGGTCTCACTGTAGAGGCTGCAAGGAGGACCCTTATCTTAGGAACAGCCTGGGGCGAGGCCAGCAGCCTTGATAACTAATGTTCCATCAGATTTCAGGTGCTCTGAGAAGCCTTTTGATTTTGACTTTGGGTTAAAAATTTTAGTGTAGTTTACCTTAAACCTCCTTCTCCTGTTGGAGTTCCTAGATAAAGATCCATTTTACATTCCAACCACATTTTCAAAAATTCCTATACGAGTCAGAGTGTAACAATGAAATCCTTACAAATCACTTAATATTTGCTGTGTCTGGTACTGGGGGTAGCAGTTTACATGCATCATTGCTCTCATTACTAAATGCCTTTTAAAAAATTAATATCTTTTGAGACAGAGTTTCTTAATGTGGCCTAGGTTTGCCTTGAATCCATGGCCCTCCTGCTGCTGAGTGCTGATATGGCAGTTGTGCTCTATGCACAAAATACTTTAAAACAGTTTTATGGCTCTGACCAAGCCTCACCATAAAATGCCAGGACTCAGGACTCAATGTCTTAATTCACATATGCTAAATCTATTTGTATAATTTCTTTTCCTAGATAACTACTATAAAGCATGATTTTTTTCTTGATGCAGATATTTCAGGCTTGTTTTATTTTTTCCAGCTTTTAATAGAGCACTAAATCTGCTTTTAATTCCTTCTGCCTCAAACTGCTAAAAATTGCAAATCAAGTGGTAAATGGCATCTATGGTGACATCCTGCATCAGCTGAGACTCCAGACTTCACAGAGCATATAGTGCGTCTGCGTCATGGAATAGGAAAGAGGGGAGGGACGTGTAATGACACTGGGCAGTACTTAATGGGGCCGTGTGGCTTGCTCAGTGTTATATGTCTGATAGCGCATGTGCTTGCAAGTTTTGGAGTCACACAATGTACAATCTCAGTTCATATCTTGTTGCCTAACTTACAGGTTAGATACTCACTCAGAAAGGAGGAATAATAGAATTACCAACTTAATAGGGCTGATAAGAAGATTAAATGCATTTTTTTTTTCCAGATAAAGGACTGAGATATGCTAGTCACACATAAGTACTTGATATAAACTGATTATTTAAAGCTAACCCTATCTCAAAAATAATAAATAATGAAAACAGGTCCAGGCATGGTGGGGCATGTCTTTAATCCAAGCACTTGGGAAGCAGGGCAGGCAGGTAGTCTCTGTGAGATCAAGGCTAGCCTGGTCTACATGGTGAATTTCAGGTCTGATAGGGCTATAAGAAGACCCCATCTCAAAAAGACCAAATAATACAAGCAAATATGTAAATTAATAAATCTAATCTAGATCCTCACAAAGCCCTGAAAAAATTAGGTTTTATTATCCCCATTTTATAAAGGAAAAGTACGTTTAGAGAAATTAAGAGATTTTCCTGGACCTACAATTAACTGAAAGTGCTAGTATTTGTACCAGTGCTGGTTGGAAAGACTCCAAAATTCAAGGTCTTTTTCTCTGAGCTGCAACAGTTCTGCAAGTACACATTTGTATATGTTGATTTCTTTTTATTTAGTGAGAACCAAGCTTAACTTTCTAACAGAGATAAGACTACCTAAGTCATGTATGATCTGTGTTTCTGTTCTCTGGAACTCAGATTTGATGAAAATTCCTTTCAGAACATAAAATACACAGGGCAATATATTGTGCTTTAAGTTCTGAGGAATTACTTTATAAGGTGTGTGAAAATCTATAATATCCACGTGTGGAATGTGGCCTCATGGAATCAAGTTCTATTTACAATTTTTGCAATTGTATACATGAGAACAAACATAGATACCTATCAATTTCTAAATTACTGCCCATAATTTCTAAATTTACTTCTAAATATATTTTCATTGGAAACACTAGAAAAGCTAGGCTTTTTTATCCTTCTTTTCTGTTTCTTTATAGAATTACTTCTAGAACAATAACTGTGCTGCTTCTAGAAGAAAAGGCTGCTGAATTGGAGAGGGCCAAGCAAGTGTCAACAGTGTAGCAGGCTTTGCTTTTCCCCATTCCAGATAACTGGAATAGTTTAGGCACTACATCTAATCTCTTACATAAGTCTTATGCAAGAGATGTGAGCCAGCTCTTTCCTGGAACAGATCCAGTGCTAATTCAGATATTTAAGGGCCTTTGCTTCCTAATAATCCTGGTAAGTGTAGCATATACTTTACTCAGTTCACTTAGGTTGAATTACTTAAGTAAACACACACACACACACATACACTTATACTTGCCAACAAAATGAAAGCTCATGAGTGTCAAGTATGCTTAGCCAGGATGGGGGGAAGGAAAGGAAATGAAAAGTTGGCATAATTAATTATACTTCTTTAATCCTTCCTAGAGACATACGCATTTACTGGATACAGTGTGAAGACAAGCTATTATTCACCTGGCCTCTTGCAGGGCATCACTCTGTAGAAACTATCTGCCTTATTAACTAGCACAGGAATTTGATTTTTCTCACTTTAGCAAAGAAACCAAGGCAGCTAAAAGATTAGCTATTCTGTTCAGGAATAAAGAGGAAACAGGAACAGAGACAGAGTAGGTCTCTGGGAACCTGTTTCTATCATAAAAGAATACCAACCAAATAAAAAAAAATCAAATGATACAATCTAAGGAAATGCCTAAGCCTTCATCAGAGGCCTCTTCTGAAATCACCTTCCTCTGGTCTGTGTGTGTGTGTGTGTGTGTGTGTGTGTGTGTGTGTGTGTGTGTGTACTACAGTGCAGGTTTGGCGGTCAGAAGACCACTTTATGTGTGTGCATGGGGACAGGGGATACACAGCATGCATATGGAAGTCAGAGAACATCTTGTTGGAGTCGGTTTTCTCCTTCCACCAAGGAAGTCCCAGGTATTAAACTCAGGTGGTCAGGCTTAAGCCATCTCTCTGGCCAGATCATCTTTGTGTTTGTGGTTTGCCTTTCCTAAAAGCAAAATCAGGAGTGATCTTCCCAGCTCCTTTCTACCACTTCTCTTAGGCACTCAGGAACTCAGCACTGATTGAGGGCAGCTATTGCTTTAGAGACAGGGATAAAGTATTAAACAACCTTGGCTTGGCTCCCGCCTTCATGACTCACAGGGATGATATGGCTTAACACTGTGGTTCTCAGTGCTGTAATCGGAGCCAACCGGAAGCTTTTATAAACTATCATGCCTGGGCCCACCGCCCCAGAAATAGTCATTTGCTTGGCTTAGGGTGGTGCCAGGAGTTCCCCACTGGGGTGGACAGCTCGCGGTGCAGTGGTAGTTGCCTGGGGCAGGCAGCCATGTTCTATATGCCTTGATTTTAATTGTTTTCCCTGTGTGCGTTCACATGTGAGATGAATTTAAATAATTCAGCGATAAACCATTTTTTACCCAAATAGCAATGTATTTTCTGTACATACTCAAAAAATATATAGTTGGCATGTCAAACTTGTGAATTCACAGATATTTTTGCTCAGTGCTATAGAGGAAACAACATCTTATTTCAACCTTCACCATTTTTGGCTGGGCCTGGGAATTAAACTGATATAAGATAGATTAACAGGAGGAAACCATACACATTTATTTAATATAAAAATTTGCATGACATGGGAGCACTCGTAAGGAAAGAAAGGCCCTCCCCAAAGCCACACTAGTTGAGCAAAGAGTAGTGAGTTACGAAGATGTGACTCAGGAAAGAGGCTTGAGCCAGGGCAGTTAGCTGTAGAAAACCAACCAGAAAGATAAGGATTATTTAATAAGGCTGGTTCAGATAGGCTTTTCTCAGCCTTTTCTCCATGTCTTAGTGGTAAGAATGATTCTGACATAGAGAGGGCACCTTCTGCATAGGGGTTTTACCTCTTCCTTTTGAGAAGAAAAAGTGGTAATGCCCTGTTGCACTGGCTGTTTATTTAAGTGCCTGGAGCTTAAAATAACTCTATACCACAGTGACATATCTTAAAGTAGAATATTCTACCACCCTTTTGACAATCCTTTTGAAAGCTGCCTTTAAAGTAAAGGAATTAAAGATTGAAGTGTGAGTCAGGTTAAATAAAAATAGTAAATAAAACGATAATTTAGGTGCTGTGAGGATGTGGCAAAAATCATGAAGTTAGATGAAGAATGACTACAAATTAGAATCTTCCCCCCAAAAAGTTAAAAGCCAGGCATGCTGGCGCATTTCTTTAATCCCAGCACTTGGGAGGCAGAGGCAGGTGGATCTTTGTGAGTTTGAAGCCAGCCTGGTCTACATAGTGAGTTCCAGATCAGTTGGGCTACAGGGAGACCCTGTCTCACAAACAAACAAACAAACAACAAAAAAAAAACCAACAACAAAAAACAAAATAGGAAACTGACACTTTAAAAGTATGGGAAATGCACAGAACAGGACTTGGGATAGCTAATGACTTCTTAGTGATGGCTACCAGGCATACATCAGTTTCACCATAAGAGAGAAGTACAGCTCAATGACCAGTTTAACTCACCATCACTTTAGTGGATGATCTGTTTGCTAAAAGCCATTTTATAGACACTCAAGAAACACGCATTTCTTTAATCCCAGCACTTGGGAGGCAGAGGCAGGTGGATCTTTGTGAGTTTGAAGCCAGCCTGGTCTACATAGTGAGTTCCAGATCAGTTGGGCTACAGGGAGACCCTGTCTCACAAACAAACAAACAAACAACAAAAAAAAAACCAACAACAAAAAACAAAATAGGAAACTGACACTTTAAAAGTATGGGAAATGCACAGAACAGGACTTGGGATAGCTAATGACTTCTTAGTGATGGCTACCAGGCATACATCAGTTTCACCATAAGAGAGAAGTACAGCTCAATGACCAGTTTAACTCACCATCACTTTAGTGGATGATCTGTTTGCTAAAAGCCATTTTATAGACACTCAAGAAACAAATACCTTAAAGCAGGTCTTCTGGTGTTTGGTGTGAGAAGCAGAGGCAACTCACAGGAAGGAGCTGAAACAGGACATAGTCCTGCCAAGTGGCTAAAACAGGAACTGCAGGAGGCCAAGCACAGCCCTTCAGACAAGAGAAGCCTTCTGGCATCTGAAATTCAAAGCTCACTTGAGAGTCACAGAGGGCTGAGCTGCTTAGAGGTTCAAGGTGAGATGCCTGCTGTAGGGCTGCTGTAGAGAAGCTGAAATGAAAAAAAAAAAAAAAACGCTTAGCAGGGGAACATTGGATCACAAAGTGGACACACTTTGCTGAAGTAGCTTTTTCTGAGTTTGCTGCTTGACAAACTAACTTTCCACTGAGCAGGCTTGCTTGAGAATAACAATGACCTTCTTGATGGGAATTGGGAATACATGTGTGGGTGTGCTGTTCTATTAACTCTACATCCTGAGAGCCCTGATCAGTGATGTTTGGTATGGTGCCCTTCTCATGTTGTAATTTAGTGCACACAAACACAAGTCCAGCCAGTTCAAATACTTGTGCCTAGGATTTTATCTATGAAAACGAGATCAAGTCATCTATTAATGGGAGATGCATTTTAACTAGGATTAAAAAAAGAAACAACTGAAAAGGGTGAATTCACATTATAAACTAGGTACTAAATACATTCGATCCTTGAATTCAATGACTAATTTAATTGAATAATCTTTAGTGCACAGTGAGAATTCTGGTACCGTATTGTAACCCTTCTGTCCCAGTGAGCATTGACTTGCTACCTCACTTTCTTTGCTGTCACCCAGAAGTATTTCTATTCTAGTCTAGTCAGGTCAGAGTTTCCCTGTTAACTCTAGCTTTCAGGTACTATTGATCTTTCTATGAATTCTCTGTGTCATGCTAGTCCCAAGCTACTTTATACAAAGGATGCCACTCATCCATTAAATGCAGAACAAAATAGTCTCTTTTATTTTACACAAAAGTGCTGGTTTTAGATAGTTTTCTCCCCCTATATTCAAAGAGGCTGCTTTCCTGTAAGAATCCTGGATGCCTACACCCTTATGTGATATTGATTTCTCTGGCTTGAACTTCTATATTCTGCTCTCTTATGACAAACATTGGAAGTTCAACAACTTTCATCAGGGAAAATAAGTTCCTGATTGGATCTGAACAGTTATAACCATTCAATTTCTTTAAGTCAGTTAACATGTTGATGCTCCCAGTCAAACGTTATGAAGTAAAGGTCTTATTGTTTAGCTATTTCATTTTCCCACTTCTATGAGCCATGTCAGCACTGTGTGGTACATACCATGTAAGGACACATAATTAAAAACTTCTTAAACAATGTACTATGTAGTTTCCTGCCATACTTCTCTGTCTCCAAATCTACCATCCTTCTTAGAGATAGTTCCTGTCTCAGTCTAGCAAATTAGTGCAGCCAGAACTGAATAAGCCATGTATATAGGGAGATTGTTGGTCTCTCACAAACCAAGCAGATCCTTATCTTAATTCTTCCAGACTGCTATGACACAATACCTGGGACAGAGTAACTTATAAGCACTAGAAATGATTATTTATCACTTCTGGAGGCTGGGAAGTCCAAGACCAAGACAGTTGATTGTCTGGTGAGGACCTGCATGCATGATACTGTCTGTTGGTGGAAAGGGTCTTTAAAAAGTCCCTTGAAGCTCTGATAGGGCACTGAAGTAATTCACAAGACAGAGGCTTCATAGTCTGTCACCTCCTGGAATTTTTATCTTAAATTTCAGTATATGGGTCTTGAAAGGACAACAGCATTCAGACCATAATATTTTGTCACAAATTTTTCACCTGAAATTCTATAGTGGGAAGCTTTGGGGCATTGCTTTGAATTTAAAAACCCAATTATTCCTGTAAAGGGATTTATAGCAGGCTGCTAACGGTTGAAATCTGAGCTGGATTTAGTGAACAGGTAGCTGAAATGCAGCGAGGCTTCTCTTTGGTACAGTGTAGAAGAATGGAAACGTGCCTTGGTGCTTTGCAAAGTGTAGTTAGGGTGTGGCCACTGAGGGGTCCATCAGCCTTGTGGAGAAGGGACCAGATGCAAGAACTAGTTCCTAGCCCTGTGAAGGGCTGCCTGACTCCTGACAAATGCTTTGTGGTAGTGGTAGTCAAGCCCACAGATGGTTTCTGGGTCAAGTCTAGTACCACCCAACAGAACTTTCTGCAGTTGTGAAGAGGTCTGCTGTCTGCTTCATTCACTGTAGCTGTTGGCCATGTGTGCATTTAAAATGTAGCTAGTGCAGCTGAGTAGCTGAACTTTTAGAGGTTTAAATATAGTAATCTCATCTGACTAGGGGCCACTGTGTTAGACACTGAAGGCTGAGATCATATTCCCTATGAGAGATCAGTTCCGCATCACCAAGACAAAATAAAACTCTAGATTCTTGAGTTCTCTTCGTCAAGATTTTAAAAAAATATTTTATTTATTATTTTATGTGTGTGAGCATATTGTCTGTCTGTATGTAGTGTGCCCATGTTGTGCAATGCCTGAGGAGGTCAGAAGAGAGCAACAGGTCCCCTGGAATTGGAGTTACGAATGGTTATTAGCCAGCATGCAGGTGCTGGGAACTGAACATGGGCCCTCTGCAAGAACAGCTAGTACTCTTTTTTTTTTTTTTTTTTTTTTTTTTTTTTTTTTTTGTCTTTTTGAGACAGGGTCTCCATGCAGCCCCAGCTGTCCTGTAACTCACTATGTAGACCAGGCTGGCCTTGAACTCACAGAGATCCCCCTGCCTCTGCCTCCCAAGTGCTGGAATTAAAGGCGTGCGCCACCACGCCCGGGCTAGAACAGCAAGTACTCTTAACTGCTGAGCCATCTCTCCAATTGCTCAAGATTTTTCTTAATTAAAAGAATATTTCCAAATGATATATGCCAAATTATTTTTACTACTATTACTCCCATATACTGGACACATGTTAGGTACCAAATGCTTTTATTGTGACTTTTAATTTTGATGACGGATTCAAGGTAAATATCATCATTCATCAATGAAGAGGTCATGAAGACTGTCACAAAGACAGAAGGATGAGGTACAATTTAAACCTAGCTCTGTCTACTTTGAAATCTATATGCTTTGCATCATCATCACACCAAAGACACCAAACATATAAAAGTATCTTCAAATTATATCTGCATTTTGATTTTCTAGATCAAAGCACAGCTTTATTACATTAGCAGAAAGTATATAATTTTCTATTGCACCACCACTCTCTGAAAGTATTTCTCTCTGCCTTTTTTGATACAGAATGAGACTCATGTACAACAGAACTGGTTCTCTTGGGAAACACAAATGGACTCATAAAAGGCACGGACAAATTTATGACTAATAAGGCCATAAATTGCGACTAGCACTCTGGGAGAGAGTTATTTTTAAAGCTTGTTAGGACAGTTATATGTTCTCACTGCATGCTGCTTGAGATAACTATTCATAGCTGAGCACTGAGATGGATTAATCCTGTTATGACTGTGTTCAAATCCCATGTTCTCAGTGTAGGCTATTAGCAAATTAGAGAAGAGCTAATAGAGCTCAGTGGTGAACTAATAATATAGTCATTCAAGAAAGGTCTCAAGATTTACCTACCAGTGTCATTATGAAAAAATGGAAAATGTGAGATTTATGAACATCAAACAAATGCTTATATAGCCTAATAAATTCATGTGAAGCAATATTAATTTTAGAAGAGGCAGATATGCATAGTACCATTGTCCACACAGCTGTAAAGAGATCCCCAATTAATGAATTTTCAAGCATTCTTTTCAGTTGTCAGATTTTGTTTTCTTGAAACAGTTTCTTTGGAAGTAAAATGAACCAGAGTAGGATGAGAAAACAAGTATTCAGTTAGACCCACAGAGTCAGGATAAGGCCAGGAGTAAGCAAATTAGGTCAAGGGTCCAGCTGTTTCAGGAATAAATGACACACACACACACACGCACACACACACACACACACATATATATATATATATATATATGCTGAAAGGGATCTTTTAAAGCCATGTGCTAGTTTTCAAAAGAAAGCAGGGCAATGTACAAAGTAAAATGTCCCTGATGCCTGGACTATGGGAATGGCTAGGGTACATGCAAAACTTGTGGTCCCAACATTGGAGAGGTGGAGACAGAAGAACTCCTGGGACTTGGTAGCCAGCTAGTGCAGCCTAATTGGTGAGCTATGGGTCAATGGGAGACCCTGTCTCCAAGGAAGTGGATGCTGTCCCTAAGGATGACACTTGAGGTCATCTCTGGTCACTACATGCATATGTTGTGAGTATGCACCCTCACACACATATGCACCTGCCCAAACATACTCATATGCACATTTTTTTTAAGAAAAGGAAAAAATCCAACATCTGGGCACAGTGGCGCACAGCTGTAATCTCAGAACTTGGGAGGCAGAAAGAGAAACATTACATCATCTCCATAGAGAGTTTTGAGTGGGTGGGCAGTTGGTACTAGCAAGAAGATACTATTTGTAAGGTAAGGAGCAAATGAAGCCAATAATAGAGAAATTCAGCCATGAGGGGTCTTCATTACCAGCCAAGAAGATACATCTCTTAGAAGGCAGCATAGACGCCTAGCCACTGAAGCATAATGGCCTAAGAAAAGAAAGTCAATTATGGGCTTATACATGTAGCTGAGAGTGAAACAGCTACATGCAAGACTGCGGCATTGTTAAGTGAGTGCACAGTTTTCTTCCAATCAGTAACAATAATCAGTTCCAGTTCCATGTGAGGAGCTGGATAGACTAAGAGAAGACTCAGTT
>NW_008348795.1:792707-796474 GCF_000622305.1 Nannospalax galili
CTATAGTATATCAGAGTTAAGCAGTGTCTCAGTTAATGTAGACATGCTCTCCAAACCACAGGTGGCAACAAAGAGGGTCTTCTCCGTGTTAGCATCCTCTTCCTTCCAGTTGAGAGCCAAGATCTACAGTGTCAAAGGTTCCATCAGCTTACACCCAGGAAAGCTACAGAAGATCCCCTTTGGATTTGCTCCCAGGATGGGGAGGATAGACGATACAAGTGGCCATTCTCCTCCTGCAGCAGGTAAAAAAATAACCCTAATTAATTCTGCTGTGTCACCATATTGGAAAGCTCACATGACTCCAGTGTTGGGCCTTCGGGACCCTCATACACACGGCATGGAGGAAAATGAGGCCTAATATAATTTCATAAGCCAGGCTAAAGTTTAGTGACCTGTCTCTGGCCTGTCACTTCCGTGTGGAGGTGACTCAGCAGAGCCCTATCTAAGATTGCCTCTGCCCAGTAACAACTGGCATGATAAATTCCCAGTGGCCCACAGTCTTTGCCCCAGATGACACATTCCTATACCCACCCCTTTTTCCACACCCCCTTTGCTTAAACTATATAAGTTGATGCCTGATGCAATAAAGTGAGTTCCTGCCTCGACGAGACTCCTGACTCGGTGTGGTTTTTGAGTTGCCTACACTCATCATCCCGCTCAGCCCCTAAGAGAGGGACCCAGGCTGGTCCTGGCCTCTCCCCCTGTGCCGTACCTGTCGGAGAGCGTCTGACACTCCAGCATCTTCCATTGGCACCTATTTAGTCCCTGTCATAGTTTGTTTATAAATGTCTTCCACAAGCTTACGTGTTGAACACTTGGTCCCTAACTGGTAGTGCCATTTTGAGAGTTTCTGTAAACTTTGGAAGGGGGTGATGATTGGAGGAAGGTCACTGGGGGTGTGCCTTTGAAGGCTATATGTGATTTCCTCTCTTCTTCCTTCTACCAGGAGGTGAAGAGCCACCTTGTCCACACATTCATGCCATCACAATGTTCTACTCAATTGCATAGGGCTAAGTAAACATGGACTAGGCCATAAGCTGAGAAATGAATCTTTCCGCCTTTAAAATTGCTCTCTTGGGTATTTTGGGCATAGTTATATAAAAGTAGCTGTAATCGTATAATCCCTTTCTCTATGTACTTAGGTGTTTCCCTACCTGCATGTGTAAAAGTCGTGGTAGTTGCACACAAGTTATTATTTTGTTCTCTTGATTTTCTAGGAGCCTTGGATTCTGAGAAGAGTGTTTGGGATACATCTTGAAGTACATTGTCAAAAAGTCAGTAGTGAAATCTGCACTTACCCTCTTGCAAGTGATTGCTCTCTCTCATAGCCCTTGTTAATCTTTAGCTTTAGTTTCTTCTTGAAAGTCTTGATTAGGCAATCAACAAGAACACAAGAAATCATTCAAATATCATATATAAAGGACGTACTTATAGAGTTTATAGATATTTTCTGTAATAAAGAATGAAGTGTGTCTTCTGTCTAGTAGCATAACATGCCCAGAAGGCAGTAAGGATTCTACTGAGCAGGGAGAGTGAACATTGTAAAGGCACTGCCAAAATCCTACTGTTTTTAATGATTATGTTCTTATATGCACATAAATCAAATAATCACAATAGTGTCTTCTCAAATCTAAAGTTAAACCCTGTACTTCTTGAATTTCCTTACTCATTCCTTTCTTTACAATTCTTTTGAAAATTTGATTTATGTTTTCTATGAAGAGATTTGAAAAGAGTGGGTCTCTGTTGGGTCATAGGCTCTACGAAAGCCTGGCTGTCACTTACATAGGCATGTGTTGGGTTTGTAATATCTCTACATGACTTTTGAAGTTTGAGAAGTGAGAAGGGTGACTGAAGTTTCTAGAATCAAGAAAAAGAACTAAAGAAGCTCATTTTTATAAATGCTATTGTCTTATATAACCCCCTGGAAGACACCCAGTTCTCACTTCTAAGGACTCCTATGAGTCAATGTGTCATTTGATATTTTGTGGAGTTTGCAGTAAACTGGAAGAAGTGAATTCTACTAAACTTCAATGACAAACTATTCTGCACTTTAGTTTATTGGGAAACTAACCAGAAGAAAACTGTAACATCTTTTTCTTCTTCAAGCAAAACTCACTTCCAACATTTGTTACAGTTTCTTACACTTGTAGCAAGTGTTCATGAATCATTTGTAGAGTTAAACAGAATTTTGAAAAATGTTCCTCCTTTTGGGAATGGAACTGAAAATTACAAAGCTGGGAAGTTTTGCTTTTCTTCTTTTCCAACTCTCACAGACATCAGTCACCCAAATATCTGCCTTTCCTGGACTAGAGCTTGAGTATCCTCTCCTACCTCATGCCTATCCCTTCCCTACTCCTCCATGCCTTCCTCCTCTTGTTCCTGTCCTTCCCCAACAAGTTCCTTCCTCTTTTCATCTTCTTTAGAGTTCATAACAAAGAAATCTATATTCACAGACCCCCCGCACAGATACCAAAAAAACCCCACAATGGGAGAGCATGATGCCACTTTATTCACGGTTATACAAATACCCAGCAACCCTAATATTTTGAAGACTTAGTGTTTAAGGAAGGGAAGCCAAAGACCCTAAGCTTTTTTGAGAGCCTATATTCCAAAATGCATAAAAAATGATAGCAAGACAGCAGGTACTCCTAAGGTCCTTTACTTCCTTGGAAAACTAAAGAAAAAGAATCAACTTATGTCTTTCTTTTTTAAAAAAGAATTTTTAGGGACTAAAGAGATGGTTCAGCAGTTAAGAGCATTGGCTGCTCTTGCACAGGACCCCAGTTGGGTTCCCAGCACCCATATGGTGGCTAACAACCATCTAAAGTCCAGTTCCAGGGTAATTCTGACTCACTTCTGACTTCCATGGGCATTGCATTGCACAACACAGTTACACTTACATGTGCAGGCAGTACACTCATACACATAAAATAAAAATAATAAATAAAATATACAATTCTGTCTCTAGATCATTGATGACTTAATTCACTCTGTCATAAACTCATGCATCCTGCCAGATCCAGCCCTGATACCATTTCCTTAAGTCAATCAGCAATTGCCCTAGTCAGGAACAGTAAAGCCCTCACACAGTGTCCAAAATATATTTTGTTGTTATTCTTGTTTTTAGATGGGGTCACCCATAGCCCCAGCTGGCCTGGAACTCACTATGTAGACCAGGCTGGCCTGGATCTCCCAGAGAGCCACCTGCCTCTGCCTCCTGAGTGCTGGGATTAAAGATGTGCACCACCATGCCTGGCCCCATTTTTATTATCTATTATTTTTGAGACTTTGCTTGAGGTTTCGAGTCTTTCCAACCAGCACTGGTACAAATACCAACACTGTCAGTTAATTGTTGTAGGTCCAAGAAAATCTCTTAACCTCTCTAAATTTTTCTATTATAAAATGAGGATAATATTCAAAGAATTAGAAAAAAAATCCTTAAATTCATATGGAAGCACAAAAGAACCCGGATAGCCAAAGCTACTCTGAGCACAAAGAGCAACGCTGGGGGGATTACTATACCAGATCACAAAGTATACTACAGAACTATAGTCTTAAAAACAGCATGGTACTGACACAAAAGTAGACACATAGATCAATGGAACATCACTGAAGATCCAAACCTGAGTACACGCAATTTCAGCCACCTGATAGTTGACAAAGGTGCCAAGAACACACAATGGAGGAAAGGCAGCATCTTCAACAAATGGTGCTGGCAAAACTGGATCTCCACCTGTAGAAGAATGAAACTAGATCCTTATCTTTCA
>NW_008348795.1:796618-798872 GCF_000622305.1 Nannospalax galili
GCTGACAGAGCAAGGAAACAATCAAAAAAGTGAAGAGAAAACCCACAGAGTGGGAAAAAATCACCAGAAACACATCTGACAGAGGTTTAACATCCAGAATATGTAAAGAACTCAAAGAATTGAGAAACCAAATGACCCAATTAAAAGATGGGCTGAAGATCTAAGCAGAGAGTCCTCAAATGAAGAAATAAAGATGACTAAGAAACATCTCAAAAAGTGTTCAACAGCATTAGTAATTAGGGAAATGCAAATTAAAACCACCATAAGTCATCACCTTACTCCAATCAGACTGGCTAGGATCAAGAGAACAAATGATATCAAATGCTTGTGAGGATATGGAGAAAGGGGAAAGCTCATTCACTGTTGGTGGGATTGCAAACTCATGCAACCTCTATAGAAAACAGTGTGGAGAACTCCTAAAAATCTAAAAATGAACCTACCATATGACCCGGTTATACCACTCCTTGGCATATACCCAAAGGACTCATCCTATTGTAGAGACACTTATACAACCATGTTTGTTGCTGCTCTTTTCACAATAGCTAAGAGATGGAAGCAACCTAAGTGCCCCTTAACTGACAAGTGGTTAACAAAAATGTGGTATATTTACACAATGGAGTTTTATTTAGCAGTAGAGAAAGAGGAAATAATGAAATTTGCAGGTAAATGGATGGATCTAGAAACTGTTATACTAAGTGAAGTAACACAGACTCAGAAAAATGAACAACGTATGTTGTCCCTCATATGTGGATCCTAGACCCAAATCCTTTTAAATTTCAGGTCCTTTTAATAAGATGATGCTGTACTGCAGTCCCTTCTGCATGAAATAACTACCATCATCACGACTTCAGCTGAGCCTGATTGCTAAACATTATCACAATTGGGCCTGTTGACTGTTGTGCTCATTCATTAAAGGAGGGCCAAGCAGGGTCATTGGACCCTCACCACAGTATCCAGCCACTCTTCCCAGCCAACTGTATGTAATTTGACCCTAATCAAAAATGGCCTCCTGGATTTGGGGAGGGCTAAAGTATACAATTTGGGGAAGGCTAGAAAAAGAAGGCATGACCCATGCTGGGTAAGGGCTTTCCAGTGTGCATACCCTCAGGTCGTACATACACCTCAGCAACCCCTCAGTTATCTTGGTAACTAAGCGCAATAAATTCATTGGTTCCCCAGCAAAACTTTAATCAAACATTGGCTCAACACTAGAACTCTGAAAGGGAATAAGCATTGCTTAGTTTCCCCAGGAAAAGAAGTCTCACAACACATGGAAAATTTATTTGTTAATGCTGTTATGTCTCATAATTATTTTTTTAAAAAAAGAAAAGGAGAATGTAAAAGATGTTAAAAGGATATGGGAATAGAGATATTGTCTAAAATAAAAAAAAATGAGAAAGCCTAAGCAAGTGATGAAGGTCTGTCTAGGTTCGTTAGGATATATAAAGGATGAGTCAAAAATAATATGCTGATAATCCTAAAATGTCTATGGTCATAATTTAGTCAACTAGTTTAAGGAAAAAAATATATATCTAGTCAAAGCTTATCTGAGAATTTTTGGTTTTTCACCCAAGCCTTATCTACATAACACATGACAATTAAAAGTACCACACTGGTGGAATTAACATTATTGGAGGTTTAACAGCCATAGTTTGAGGCCTATACTAATGTGGTCAGAGGGATTTAAAGGACAGTTTTTGCCCCTTGCCCTCCAAAGTCGGCTAAGTTCCAGGGGACTATGGAACATCTCTCAAAATGTCTTGTAACTGTCACCTATCCTCTTGTTCAGGGAGGCCATGGAGACCCCAAGAGATGGACTTGAACTAGTGTCCAGTCTACAAATATGAGGGTCAACTCAGAGGAATCATCTCATTCATGCTTCCAAGTGAAGCCAGACATTGTTGAGCAGGGCCTTTGACTTATCTTCACAAAGATGGAAATGGTAAAAGAAAGGAACCAGGAGCTCCTCCCAAGCCCATGTGACACCTGAGGAATAGATACTCAAATGACCTTAAGCGTAAAAATAAATTGATTTACTTGGATCAACTGTACAGTCTTAAACACCCAAAAGGAAAGTGTAACCAAAAAGTAAAGTCATCAGTATATTTCTTTAAGAGTGCAAGGGATTATACTTCCCAGACATTAGGCTTAAGCCTATATAAAAAGTTATTTAGACGATTATTTCTCATTGATGATTTTGTTCCTAACCAGAAAGTGCTGCTCAGATGTAAGACTTCAAATCTTGGTCTCCAGT
>NW_008348795.1:805886-807648 GCF_000622305.1 Nannospalax galili
AGGGATGCAAAGGCAGATGGGGAGGGAAGAAGGCCCAAGATTTCCCAGGGAGTGGATTGAGTAGCTGGGTTGTACTGGATGCAAAGGATCAGGGAGAGTAAAGGTAAGCCTCGGAGCCCCAGAAAGAGGCTGTCAGCCCCAGAAAGAGGCTGGCGGGTGTTGCAGGACCAGGGAAATAGAGGGAGGTGAGGGCAGGGCCAGGACCAGAAGCTGTGCTCCTGGGGCCCAAGAAAGGCACTGAGTTGGTCTGGGTGAGAAGGGTCAGGAAGCAGTATTGGTTCCCCAGGTGTCTGGGGCCCCAAGCCTAGGAATGGCACAGGGCCCAAACTAAGAGTATAGAATGGCCGGGGGGATGGAAGGGTGAATGTGGCTTAGGGAGTCCTGGCGCGGTGGGCTGCGCTATAGACTTACCCCAAGAGGCCTGAGGATGGTAGTGCAGGCTAGGAGAGTTAGCCGGTGGTGCAGGCCCAGGGAAGCCTATTTTTAATTTTTAATAACTACATGATTAGAAGAAGCATTTCATTACAGCTTTAACATATGTGCTGGATAGCTTTAGTGTCAACTTGACACACCTGGGTTAACAGAGCCTCAATTGTGGAATTTCCTCTATTGGACTGGCCTGTGGCCATGTCTGAGGGGTATCTTCTTGATCAGTGATGTGGGAGGGCCCAGCCCTCTGTGGGTGGTGCTACCCCTGGAAGGTGGGCCTATGTTGCATAAGAAAGCAAGCTGAGCAGGGGCCAGGGCAGCAAGCCAGTAAGCAGCATTCCACCATGACCTGTGCTCTAGTTCCTGCTTCCAGGTTCCTGCCCTGAGTTCCTACCTTGGGCTCCCTGATGAACTGTGACCCGGGAGACACAAGATAAATAAACCCTTTCCTCCCCAAGTTGGTAGTGGTCAGAATGTTTAGTCACAGCAATGGAGAGACAAACTAGGACAGAAATTGGTACCGAGAATTGGCGTATTGCTGTGACAGACTGTCGTTGGTGTTTTTGGGAGGACTGTGGAAGTGTTTGGAACTTTGGGCTGGAAAAGCCATTGTGTGCTCAGAGTTTGTTGCTGTGGAGCTTGGAACAGTTATGCTGAAAGAGTTGTAGACGATGGAGGCCTGGCTTGTGAAGCTTCAAAGGGAAGTGGAGATGATCAGGGCTGTTCATGTGAGATTTTGGATTGGGTTCTGGTCGGCTGGGGCTGAAGAATCAGCTGTGATTAAGAAGAGACCAGAACCTGAAGCAAAACCTTTGCTTTACTGGGACAATTGATGCTGGTTAGCTGGAGCTAAAAATCAGCTGTAAGTAACAAGAGACCAACATCACTGAGGTGAAATCTGGGAGGTATTTCCTCAAGGTCAGCACACAGAAGGGACCGAAGCCTCTATCCCAAGCTGGCAGGACTTGCTAATGTGTAAGAGTCTCCTGCATGGTTCTGGTGTTGAAAGTGTGAAGGGGTCACAGAGAGCAGCTGAGACTTGGCACTGTGAGAGGCCAGGAAAGGCCATAGGTGAAAGTGCAGCTTCAGTTGCAGTGAAGACCCCAGGATTGAAGGGGTCATGTAGAGAATTTGAGGCATTGCACCCTGAGAGGCCAGAAGAGGACATTAGTGAGGGTGCAGCCTCTGTTTCAATGGTGACCCCAGCTTTTTGGAGATGCCGGGACCATGGGACGACCACCAAAGACAGTGGCATGTATGGAATGGAGCTAGCCTGGGTCTGTGAGATGAGCTGAGTGTGCTGTGGACTGCAGAGTCAGAGCAGTGGAGCTGC
>NW_008348795.1:809260-811263 GCF_000622305.1 Nannospalax galili
CATGGAGGAAATGATTCTTCTGTGTTGACCCTCCTCTTTGTAGACTGGACACTGGTTCGAGTCCATCTGGTGGGGTCGCCTCAGCCTCCTTGATCAAGAGGACAGGTGACCCACCACCATTACAGGACATTTTGAGAGATGCTCATAGTCCCCTGGAACTAGTCGACCTAGGAGGGCAAGGAGCAAAAACTGTCCTTTATGTCCCTCTGACCAAATTATTATAGGCCTCAAAGTATGTCTGTTAAACATCCAAGAGGGTTAGTTATACCAGTCTTGTACTTTTAATTACTGTGTGTCATGTAGATAAATCTTGGGCAAAGACCAATTGTTCTCAGATAAAACTTACCTAGAAAATATATCTTGATCTGCTATGTATAATTTCTCAGTAGGTTGTAGGAGTAATATGGTCCCCTCTCGTTTTTAAAACTAGCTAGACATTATTTATCTCTCTCATTGTCTCACCCCCCCCATCATGGTTTTCCCACTTAAGGTGCCCCCATTTCCCCCCTTTCTCCCTTAATAATACCCTTCTCCTATGGTCCTACCTCTTTGGAGCTCCTTCTTTCCCTTTATCCCCTAAATTCCTTGTATACCCTTCCCTCCCCACTCCCTTTAACTAGCCCAATTTTTATCCATATCTCCCTTATTAAGGCCTGTTTCCTACTGTTCTTCTCCTTCAGGTTTTTTCTTTTCCTTTACCTCCCTGTTTTCTTTCCAGTATCCTGATTCCTGTAGTTATGTCTGGATACATACTCACTTATTAGGGTTTGGTTCTAGGATCCACATATGAGGGAGAACATATGTCGATATTTTTTCTGAGTCTGTGTTACTTCACTTAGTATAACAGTTTCTAGTTCCATCCATTTACCTGCAAATTTCATGATTTCATATTTCTTTACTGCTGAGTGAAACTCCATCACATAAATGAACCATATTTTCATTATCCACTCGTAAATTGAGGGACACTCAGGTTGCTTCCTAAACTATTGTGAAAAGAGCGGCAACAAACATGGATGTACAAGTGTCTCTGCAATAGGATGGTTCTTTGGGTATATGCTAAGGAGTGGTATAACTGGGTCAAATGGTAGGTTCATTTGTAGTTTTTTAAGAGTTCTCCACACTACTTTCCATAGGGGTTGAACAAGTTTGCAGCCCAAACAGCAGTCGATAACCATTCCTGTTTCTCCACATCCCCTCCAACATTTGGTATCATTTGTTCTCTTGATCTTAGCCAGTCTGACTGGGGTAAGATGAAATCTTAAAGTGGTTTTAATTTTCATTTCCCTAATTATTAATGATGTTGAACATATTTTAAGATGCTTCATAGCCTCTTTACTTCTTCTTTTGAGAACCCTCTGTTCAGCTCCTTAGCCTACCTTTTAATTGCGTTACTTCTTGCCTTGATTCTCTGATTTTTGAGTTCGTTATATATTCTGGATATTAAACCTCTCTCCGATGTGTTGCTGGTGAAGATTTTCTCCAATTCTGTGGGTTTTCTGTTCGCTTCCCTGGTTGTCTCCTTTGATGTACAGAAGGCTTTTAGTTTAATGATGTCCCATTTGCTAATTCTTGCCCTTGTTTCCTGTGCAATTGATGTCTGGTTTAGAAATCCTTTCCTGCACCTATATCTTGTAGGTGTTTCCTAAAGTTTTCATCTAACAGTTTCAGAGTTTTAGGCTTTACATTGAGGTCTTTCATCCATTTGGAATTGACTTTTGTGCAGGGTGAAAGATAGGGGTTTAGTTTCATTCTCCTATAGGTGGAGATTCAGTTTTGCCAGCACCATTTGCTGAACATGCTGTCTTTCCAATCCAGTGAATGTTCTTGGCCCCTTTGTCAAATATCAGGTGGCTAAAATTGCAATTACTCATATTTGGGTCTTCAATTTTGTTCCATTGGTCTATGGGTCTATTTTTGTGCCAGTACCATGTTGTTTTTATAGCTATAGCTCTGTAATACAGTTTAAAATCTAGTATAGTAATCCCCCCAGCATTGCTCTTAGT
>NW_008348795.1:811299-812578 GCF_000622305.1 Nannospalax galili
CTGAGGTCTTTTGTGCTTCCATATGAATCTTAGGATAGTTTTTTCCAATTCTGTGAAAAATGTCATAGGGATTTTGATTGACGTTACATTGAATCTATAAATGACTTTTGGTAGAATGGTAATTTTCATAATATTAATTCTTCCAATCCATGAGTGTAGGAGGTCCTTTCATCTTCTGATGTCTTCCTCAATCTCTTTCTTTAAACATTCAATATTTTCCTTGTAGAGCTCTTTCATGTCTTTGATCAGGTTTATTCTGAGATTTTTTTTTTTTTTTGCAGCTATTGTGAAGGAGAGTGTTTCCATGTGCTCTTTCTCTGATTGCTTGTTATTGTTATATAGAAAAGCTACAGACTTTTGTAGGTTAATTTTGTAACCTGCCACTTTACAGAATGTGTGAATAACTTCTAGGAGTTTTCTGGTGGAATTTTTGGCATCTCTCAGATATAATATCATTCCATCTGCAAAAAGGGATAATTTGACCTCTTCCTTTCCAGTTATTAATCCTTTAATTTCCTGCTGTCTTATTGCTCTTGCAAGAGTTTCAAGCACTATGTTAAAGAGAAGTGGAGATAGTGGACAGCCTTGTCTGGTTTCTGATTTCAATGATAATGCTTCCAGTTTTTCTCCATTTAGAATGATGTTGGTTGTGGGTTTGTTGTATATGGCTTTAATTATATTGAGGTATGTTCCCTCTAGTCCAATTCCTTCTAGGATGTTTAACATGAATGCATGTTGGAATTTGTCAGTCAAAGGCCCATCTATTGACATGACCATCATGGTGGATGATCTTTTTGATTTGTGTCTGTTTGTGGTTTGCAAGTATCTTCTTGAGACTTTTTGAATCTATGTTCATTAAGGATATGGGTCTATATTTTTCTTTTTTGGTAGTATCTTTACTTGGCTTTGGTATTAGAGTGATGCTGGCTTCATAGAAGGAATTTGGAAGTTTTCCCTCCATTTCTATTTTTTTGAATAAATTAAGTAGTATTGGATGTAGATCTTCTTTAAATGTCTGATAGAATTCTGCTGTAAATCCATCTGTTCCTGGGCTTTTTTTAGTCGGGAGGTTTTGTATTAATGTTTCAATTTCTTTCTGTGTTATGGGTCTGTTTAAGGTATTAATCTCTTCTTGGTTTAGTTTTGGTGGTTCTCATGCCTTTAGATATCTGTCCATTTCTTTGAGGTTTTCAAATTTAGTAGCATATAAGTTTTTAACATATTCCCTTAATAATATTCTGTATCTTTCTGGTGTCTGTTGTGATGTTTCCCCTTTCAT
>NW_008348795.1:812696-824119 GCF_000622305.1 Nannospalax galili
TCTTCTGGGTTTGGGTTTCATTTGTTGTTGCTTTTCAAGTGTCTTGAGTTGCAATGTTAAGTCATTTATTTGTGTTCTTTCTAATTTTTTGATGTAAGCACTTAGAGCTGTAAACTTCCCTCTAAGGACAGCTTTCAGCAGTGTCCCAGAGGTTTTGTTGTGTTGTATTGTCCTTTTCATTTAGTTCCAGGAATACTTTTATTTCCTTCTTAATTTCTCTTTTGACCCATTCATCATTCAGGAGTGTGTTGCTTAATCTCCATGTGTTCACATGGTGATTAGGGCTTTCTCCTGTGTTGATTGTAAGCTTTGTTGCATTGCGGTCTGATAGAATGCATGGAATTATTCCAATCTTTTTGTATTTGCTGAGGTTTGTTTTGTGTCCCAATATATGGTCAATTTTGGAGAAGGTTCCATGGGGCGCTGAGTAGAAAGTATCTCCTTTGGTGCTTGGGTGGAATACTTGGTAGATGTCTGTCAAGTCCATTTGATATATGGTATTGTTTAATTCAGATGTCTCTCTGTTAACTCTCTGCCCTGTTGACCTACCTAATAGAAACAGTGGGTTATTGAAGTCCCCCACTATTAATGAGTTGGGATTAACCTGGGTCATAAAGTTCTGTAGTATTGTTTTTATGAAGTTGGGTGCACCAGAGTTCGGTGAGTATATGTTTGTGATTGTAATATCTTCTTGATTTATTGTTCCTTTGATCAGAATGAAGTGGCCCTCTTTATCTCTTCTGATTAGTTTTAGTTTAAAGTCTGTTTTTTCAGATATTAGAATTGCTATGCCTGCTTTTTTCTTAGTACCATTTGCTCGGTATATGTTTTTTTCCATCTTTTCACTTTATGATAGTGTCTGTCCTTGAAAGTGAGATGAGTTTCTTGCAGACAACAAAAAGATGGGTTTTGTTTCTTAATCCATTCACTTAGTCTATGTCTTTTGATGGGGGAGTTCAGTCCGTTAATACTTAAAGTTATTAATGAAAGATGAGTGTTGAATCCTGTCATTTTTATTTCTGTTTACATTCTTGATATAGGTGTACTTTTCCACAGTTATACCTTCATTGAATTTCTTTCAGCAACCCCTTGAGTATGGTCATTCCTTTTTTTTAGCTCTTTGTATTGCTTTCAGAACTCTTTGAAGGACTGGTTTTGTGGATATGAATTCCTTTAGCCTATTTATGTCATGGAAGATTTTTCTTTCCCCTTTGACTATAATAGACATTTTGGCTGGGTATAGTAATCTGGGTTGGCATCTGTGGTCATTTTAAACTGGGAATGCTTTGGTCCAGGCTCTTCTGGCTTTCATAGTTTGCACTGAAAAGTCAACTGTAATCCTAATGGATTTTCCTTTATATGTGACTCATTTCTCTTTTGCAGCTTTCAGTATTATCTCTTTGTTTTTTTCTTTTAGTGTTTTTACTATGATGTGCCATGGAGAGTTTGTTTTCCTGTCCTGTCTGCTTGGTGTTTTATATGCTTCTTGTATTTGAATGGGCATGTTTTTCTTTAATTTTGGGAAATTTTCTTGCATGATTCTTGAGGATCTGGTCCATGCCATTATCTTGGGATTCTTCTCCTTCCTGTGTGCCTATGATTTGTAAGTTTGGTCTTTTCATGGTGTCACACAATTCCTGCATATTCCATTCTTGTGATTTCTTAAAGTTTTCATAATCTTTGCTTGATTGGTCTCATTTTTCCACTTTTCTTCCAGTCTTGATACTCTGTTTTCCATTTCATTCTTCCTATTGGTGAGGCTTTCTCTTGTCATTTCTAATTGGCTTACTGAGTGTTTCACTTCCTTCTTTATTTTAGCCTGATTATTATTCAATATTTCTCTTTTCTGAGTTCATTCAGAAGTATATCCCTATCTTCCTTCAGCTCTTTGATTTCTTTGTTTGTGTGTTCTTTACATTCACTGAATTCTTTTATCATGTTTATAATTGTTCTTTTGAGTTCCATGTCCTGCATTATCTCTAGGGGGTTCTCATTGTATTCCTCTAGAGGACTATTGGTATTTGGTGGGGATATGTTATTTTGGTTTTTCATGTTATTTTTTCTCTGTGATTTTGACATGCAAATTTCTTTTGTAGTTTCTGATTCTTGTGTGAGACTCTAGCCTTCAAGTTTAGGTCTGCTTCTTTTTACATACTTTATGTGTCTTTGTGGTTTACTTTTTGGGCATGAAAATCTGGTTCCTCTAAGCTTCCGGTTCTCTCTTTTGATTTTATATTGGAGTGGCCAGATAGATTTTTTTCTTCAGAGTTCCCACAAGAGGCCCAAGTCAGATGAGGAGCAGATGTTCTCAGGCTTTCTCCTAAGGTCTGGATCCCTCAAGGGAAGATTTTGGCCTCAGCAGTTTAGGGGTTTGACTGGTCTGGGAGCCAGGCCCAGGAAAGATGCAGGTCTAGGGCAGCTGGTGGCCATTCCACCCAGAGATCCAAAGGAAGATGGGGGCAGGAAGCAGCATCAAGGGCTCCTGGGGACTGCACTGAGGAGCCGGGTTAGTCTGGATGCAAAGGGTCAGGAAGAGGAAAGGTGTCCAGGAAAGAGGCTGGTGGATCATGCAGGCCCAGGGAAGTAGAGGGAGGTGAGCGCAGGGCCAGGCCCAGAGTGCTCCTGGGGACCTGAGAAGGAATTAGGTTAGTCTGGACACAAAGGATCAGGAAGCATTGGTGGTTCCCCTGGTGTCTGGGGCATCAAGACAAGGAATGGGACAGGACCCAGGCTAGGAGGAGAGTAGGGCAGGGGAGATGGGAGGGTGAATGAGGTTGGGGGGAGTCAAGGTGCATAGGGCACAAACAACTTACCCTGGAGAGAGTTTTGCGGGTCGGGTAGGAGAGAGGCCTGTGGGTCATGCAGGCCCAGGGAAGCAGAGGGAGGTGAGGGAGGGGCCAGGCCCAGAGTGCTCCTGGGGAGCTGAGAAGGAACTCTTATTATTACTATTATTAATTTGGGCCTTTGAGATGTGGTCTCCCTGCAGCCCCATCAGACCTAAAACTCACCATGTGGGTCAAGCTGGCCTTGTTCTTGTTGAGACCTGCCTGCTTCTGCCTCCCCAGTGCTGGAATTAAAGATGTGTGCCACCATGCCTGTACCTGTTTTTATTATTTATAATTTTTGAAATAGGACTAGTTTAAATAATTAGTTTATATCAAGTACTTTTGTGTAGCTAGCATGTCTAGTCCTTTATCCAGAAAGAAAAATTCATTTAATCTTCTTATCAGCTCTGCAAAGTTGGTATTGCTATTGTTGCTCCTTTCTGAGTGAGTCACCTAACTTGTAAGTTAGGCAAGCTATGAACTGAGATTGTACATTGTGTGACTCCAAAATGTACAAGCACATGTGACATCAAACATATAACACCCTTCTCCGCTGGATTATTCTCTTGGTGAGACAGCAATGACAGCTGGCTGTCCACTTTTGGTTCCTTCCCACCCCCACCTAGGTGTCTTGCCTGATGCACATGATCAAATAGATTTGACCCGTAGATGCATATTTCAGTGTATCAGTCAAACTTGCCATTTTTTTTTCTGCCTATTTAAAAATTAATTTGATTTGGCCTGGTTCCTTAAGATCTGTAATCCCAACAACTTGGGAGACAGAAACAGGAGGGTTTCAAGTTCAAAGCCTTACTGGGCTGCAGATTAAGCTCAAGTCAAGGCCAGATCACTTAATGAGACTTTGTTTTAAAGTAAAAATTTCAAGAGTTGAGGACATATTTCAGTGGTTTGGGGTAATTGTTTAGCATTGGGGAAGGCTTGGGTTCAATCCTTATAAGTGAAAACAATGAATTTCTCTCAATTTAGTCGTTTCTCTAGCACACTTGTATGCATGTGTTTGCACATGTGCACTTGCCCATGTACCTGCAGTTCAGAGGTCCACATAGTTGGGTCTTCCTCTATTACTCTCTGTCCTACTTTGCTTCTCTGTTGCTGTGATAAACACCATGACCAAAAATCAACTTGGGAGGAAAAGGTTTATTTCATTTTACAGTTGATTCCCTAAGGAAGCTACAGCAGGAACTCAAGGCAGGAACCTGGAGCAGAAACTGAAGCAGAAACCATAGAGTAACCCTGGTTTGCTTCTGCTGGCCTGCTCAGATACTTTTTTATACAAGCCAGGCCCACCTGCCCAGGGATGGCACCATTCACAATGGGCTGGCCCTCCCATATCACTTAGCAATCAAGAAAATGCCCCGGCCATGTCAATAGACCAATCCGATAGAGGAAATTCCTCAACCGAAGTTCTATCTTTCCAGCTCCCTCTTCTTCCTTGTCCTCCTTTTCCTCCTCCTCTTCTTCTTCCTCCTTTTTTATAACCCACAAGTCCAATTATTGTTGCTCATATGTATCCAATAGAGCATGGGCAACCTACTAGGTTCAACAACCATGATATAAACTAACTCTTCCCACAGCAACCATCCACTGCCATTGACTCCTCAGCTAGGGATGGAGCCCTTCCCTCTTCCATGATAGAATGTTGGTGGCTTGATTTCCAGTAGGCTTCTTACTGAAACTGTTTCATAGAATCAACAAACTAATAGAGTTCATTGACATGCTATTGATAGGCAGGCTTGGTGGCACATAACTTTAATCCCAGCACTCAGAAGGCAGATGCAGATGGATCTATGTGAATTAAAGACCAACCTGGTCTACACAGCAAGTTCCAGACCAGTCAGGGCTACATAGTGAGACCATGTCTAAAAAAAATATTGATAATGAAAGGTAAAGTTTTTAATCAAGCATATCCTGTGCCTTGTTACCAGAGCAGTTTAATGCTCTGTGTGTAGACAGACTCTGTTCATAAATGTGTATTAGTTTCAAACAGACTTTTAAAACTCAGCTTAAAGCAACATCAAAAGGCAGAGAGTATAAATCACAGACGGCAGTCTAGCAGTGGGTTCGGTTTGATTGCTAACACCATAAAAATTTTTAAAAATAAAAACAGCAGCGGCAAGGTAATGAGGAGGAAGTTACATCCCAGGAACTCGTGGCGTCTCTCTATAAGAACTCCTTTCAGAACTCCTTTCAGAACTCCTTTCAGGAAGAGACAAACAGGGCACTTTTGTTCCAGGAGTGTCCTTCCCAAAGATCCTTTCCAAACCCAGCAGACCTAAGGGGCCACTCTGGCCCTGGGTGAGCTTGCCAACCCACCAGAGATGGTTCCTGGCAATCTGCCAGCTGCTGGCTCGAGTGTTGCCAGGCCCTGAAGCAGAAAGACCAGACTGTCAATAGGGACACATGGCTTACATAGAAATCAATGCACTAATAGTTCCCAATCAGTCTCTACTGCATTTCTTTCTCTTTAACAATCCAAGTTCGGGTTTTCCTCTGAAAACCTTCTCCCAATAGTGTTTATGCCCCTGATGGCCCTTGCCTGAGAAAAGCTAAAGCTCTAGGGCGCTTTAAGGAAGTGGCTGGATTTCAGGAATGGGGCAGCACTTCTGGCTGGAGGGATCTCTTCCACCCTTACCTCCTGCTCAGTCTTGTCTTTGGGGCCTCACAGGGAAATCCGTATTATCTATCTTGTTGTGGGGAACCCTGCAGTCCACAAAAATTTTAGTTCCACTTTCTTCTGAACAATTTTCCATTTTTAAAAGCACATAACTATGACATGGGAAGCCTATGACACAGGAAACTGAGAGAGGTAGAGCCCAGGAGCTTTCTGGTCTAGTAGTATTAGCAAGCTTGCAATTCAGAGAGAGCCCCTGTGCAAGGCAGTACGGTGGAGAACAATGGAGGAAGACACCCTTTGTCCTCCTTGGCTCCCAATGTACAGCTTGCATGTACTCAGACATCCCCCCCGCCACACACAGATATTAATGCTGGATGGTAAAGCTCAGAGTTTATACTATGAAAAATTGAGAAACATGGGAAGAGGACTGAGGGGGAAGAAAGAAGGAAAGAGGAAGAGAAAGAGGAGGTGGAGGAAGTAGAGAGAGGAGAAGGAAGAGGAGGAGGAAGAAGAGGAGGAGGAGGAAGAGGAGGAGGAAGGAGACCCAGTGACCATTGGCAGGAAATGCTAGCTGCCCTAATACTGGTTTTCTTTCTTTCTTTTTTTTTCTTTTTTGACAGGGTCTCCCTAATCCCAGTCCTACTGGAAGTCACTGTATGGACCAGGCTGGCCTTGATCTCATGGAGATCAGCTTGCCTCTGCCTCACAAGGGCTGGGATTAAAGGCATGCACCACTATGCTCTAATAGTGGTTTTCCTCTACAACAGTAAAACCCATTGCCACCTGACTACATGGAGTAGGCACAACCTTTTTCAAGTTCTCCCAAGTGGCCAATGCAGGCCCTGTAACTAAATTCTGGCTAATGGTATGGAACCGCTCTAAGTAAACTTTTCAGAACATGCCCCTAAGGCCTAGGGCATGTTCATTCTCCCCGTCCTTCTCGGCATCTCCTGCCAGGGCCAGAGATTTCCTTGGTGTCAGAGGCAATGTCCTAGCAATGACAGGAAAACAATCTCTTGGCCCCCAAGTGTTTATCTCTGGACAATTGCACAAGACACAAATAAAGTTCTGTCCTGTTTATGTCACTGTTAACTTGGGTTTCTATTGGATTTCATGCTGCCAATCCTATTTTAAACAACGCTGTATCTTTCATGAAGATGATGAGTGCTACACTCATTATCAGAGAACTTCCCTTGCTTGGGGCTGTTCTAAAGCTTGAGGAGGAATTTTATAGTATTGCGCTCACATAGTGTGCTAGTTACTTGTTGTAACAGAATACCTTACAAAAGAAACTTAAGAAAGGCTTTCTTTTCATTTATGGTTCTAGGAAGTACAGCCCATCATTAAGGGGAAGGCATGGCAGCAGAAGCCCGAGGTGGCTGGTCAAATTGCATCCATAACCAGGAAGCAGAGTGATAAACGCTTGTGCTCAGCTGGCTTTCTTATTATTGTTAGTCTTGGACACCAGTTCATAGTATGGTACTACCCATCTCAATTGGCCTAACCTAAACAACCCCTTACAGATATGCCAAGAGACTTGTTTCCATAGTGATTCTGGGATCCTGTCAAGTTCACAACGAAGATTAATCATCACTTGTTGTCATCTTGTATTCTTGTCTGTAAAGAGTCTGTACCTTGCAGAAACCTCGAACTTTATCCTTAGTAGATCAGTGATATGAGGCAGCCATAAAGTCCCTAATTTCCTGGTAGGAATTATAACAAAGTGCTTTGTGGGCTTCCAATGGTGGCAAAAGAGTTACTGTTTTTGAAGAGAAATGTGGATAGTTTAGGTAACTGAAACTCGGTGTGTCATCTCATACTTTACTTTAGAGAGTGCTTTGACCACTCCCTGTTCTCTATTAGACAAGGATAAGAGCTGTATGTTGCCACTGCTACTGTACTGTCAGATGTGGTATCAGATCCTTGTCAGAGCAGCCAGCTCACAAATGAATATGAGGCACTGAGTAATATGAAAATATCCATATTGCTTTAACAATAATTTTCTGTTTCAATTTAGTGTAAAGAACTGGAATATGTCAGTAGGAAAGTCCTTAAAGATTAAATATTAAATAGTTTACCCAGAATTACCATCAGTTGTACAGAGGCAACTACTGTCCTCCCAATGTCTTTGGTGCAGTAGTAAGGAAATTGTAGAGCTGAGGTTCACAAGCCAGTGACTTGACTTTTAGAAGCAGTAGTGGTGCAATGGGAATTTGCAAGTCATTATCAATTTTGCAGAAGTCTCCCAAATCATATTGTATTTAGTTTGCACAATATAATTGAAATGTTTACCCATTTCCTTTAGAATGAGTTTACTATATCAGTTTGGTGAGACTGTCTGCTAATGTTGAATGTTTGGTCTTTGGCAATCACACTTTTTTTTTTGGTCTTTTTGAGACAGGGTCTGCTCGTAGCCCCAAATGACCTGGGACTCCCTATGTAGACCAGGTTGGCCTTGAACTCACAGAGATCTGCCTGCATCTGCCTTTTGAGTGCTAGGATTACAGACATATGCCACCACACCCAGCTAATAAATAAAAAAATTTAGGAATATTATAAAACATTTGGAATAAAGGAGAATGAGATTTTGAAAGGGACTCTTGATATTTAAAACATTAAAAAACATACAGGATGAATACTGATCACGTGACTCACTCCTACTGCACACTGGAAAAGACAAGGCAGTCTACCAAATATTTGGTTCGATTTCTACTCAAGCTCATTAATTGACTTAATGCCTTTTAGCTATGACCTTCTAGAATTTCCTGTACAAAATATTTAGAATATAGTTGGCTAGTTGATTTTCTTAACAGCACAGCATGTCCTGCACTGTTTTATGACTATATGGACTGTGATTTTGTTCTCAGCACCGAAAGTAAGCAAAGCCAAAATGTAACAGAGAAGTTTATATATGTGAGGAAACCCTCGCATAGGCTACAGTGCTTTCATGATAGAACACATTAGAGGAAGACAAAGCCTGGGAGGGCAGCACCATTGTCCCTGAGAGATCTCAAACTCAAAATCATAATATGTTGCAAAAGAGAGGGTGATGTGTGGAGGCAGCTTGCTCTTCTTTCAGAGTAGATAATCCAACCAGGTTTTCCCATGCTCTCTGGCATCCCAGAGAACATCAGTAGAAACTATTTCTCCTGACCCTTTCTTCAGGATTTGTATTACCTTCTCTAAACTTTATGTTTAAATGATCTTATTCACCATATACCTGATCTTAAAATAGAATAGGCCAACGTAATAAAGCATTCTGTCCTCTGCAAAAGATGTACCCAGATATCGGCTTCAATTTGTTTCTTATTTCATCCAGTGGCTATATAATAAGCCACTGCTCACTGTTACTTTTCCTAACAACTTCCTTAAAATCATATTATTTTCTTTAAAGGAGGAAACACCCCATAACATCTTCTGTTAGGAAAATAACTCTGTATGTGAAATTTTGGATATAAATTTTTTTATGAAGCATAGCAACACACATACCAATATTAAACCAACATAAAGGATACAGCTGAGTGACAATACTGTTAGCTGTTTGTGGGACCATAACTAAAATATGAAATCATATTTTGCCAGCACCCCAAAAGCTTCTCAAAGGCCACCCCCAGTCACTCCCACTCTTCTCCACTTCAGAAGATAATTAGGATCCTGACTTCTGTTTAGATTAATGTTGCCTCTTTTTTTATGCTTGGTAAATAGGATTGGAGAGTACATACTCTCTTGTACCTGGCTGATGTTGAGTTGGCTAGAGAAACACTTTCTTTTTTATTACTGACTTATACCCAGTGCTATGAAAGTGCAACCATTTATTTTTCCATTTTACTACTGATGGACCTTTGGATGGTTTCTAACATTTGACCTAACAAAAAGCTTTAATAAATTTGTTGTTTGATCTTTTGAGAGCATGTGTGCTTATTTCTCTGGATTTATAACTACAAGTGAAATTTCTGGGTCATGAATAGTGTTGGGGTCACACAGGCTTCTCCAGCTCTGAAGGGCCACTGTTGGGGCTAGAGAGATGGTTCACCAGTTAAGAGGACCCAAGTTTGGTTCCCAGCACCCTCCTTGGGTGGCTGTAACTTCAGCTCCAGGGGCTCTGATGGCCTTTTCTGTCTCTGTGGGCATCAGCATGAACATATTCCCTCACATAGATACATGCACACAGATACGTTACTTATATAAGTAATCAATCTGTTTTATTAAAAAGAACTACCATTAAAGATTTAGGACATTTGCAAACTAGTTGTTAAACATACCTATTATTAAAAATTTAGTTGTATGCCAGGTGTGATGGCATACATCTTTAATCCCAGCACTCGGGATGCAGAGGCAGGTGGATCTCTATGAGTTCGAGGCCAGCCTGGTCTACATAGTGAGTTTCAGTCCAGCTGGGGCTATAGGGAGACCCTGCCTCAAAAAGACCAAAAAAAAAATGTTTTTATTTTTTTAATGATTAAATTATTTGTAAAATAGTCATATTCAAAACTCTTTGATTCTTAGCTATTTTACCAATATGCTCTTGAGATTATTTGCAAACATTATATCTGTGTTAGAAATATTATGTAATTATATGCAATTGTCTGCTTCTATCTTCTCTCAGTTTCATATTCAGAAACATCACAGCTCTACCATGACACTGGTTAGGATTTTAGTATCTAGACTATAAGACTGGTGAGTACTAAAAACTCAGTGTTTGATTTATTTAGTCAATTACTGAGACTTAAGAAAGAAATGTAGAAAACATTCATAGTGCATATTAGGTACAGAAGTGTATTGTATCCGTAGACATTACATTGTAAATAGAATACAGAATGAGGAAATATTTTCCAAATATTTGAAACTATTATTGAATTCAGCAAAGAATTTCTCACATAGTTCACAAGTAAATGAAGTTCTGAAGTATTTCTAAGCCACATTACAGTGTTGCTTAAAAAAGACAAAACCTGCTTCTTAGCATTCAAGAGTGGATCTGAACTGCCAAGCACTTGTTTCCTCAAATGCCTCTCAGAACTGTGCTCCTGAGCTACGACTTTGCTCATTCTTTTATTGAAACAGTATCTCCACCATGAAATGGGGAGGTAGAAGTCAGGACCCACCCTTATCAGAAAATCTAGCTCTTTGATCCCTAGACCTGGAATATCACACACACAACAACAATAAATGGATTTCTCTCACTGAGAAAAGGACTGGCTTTCAGCACTTTGATATGTAAAGCATGAATATGCACATTCACACTCTTACACTGTCTTGGGTGGAGGACAAGGAGGAGTCCTGAGGGACAAGGGGAGCACATGGCTCAGTGAGCTTATTTATATTATCAACAGTAAGTTTTTGGTTGCAAGGTTAGGTAAAAGTCTTTATTTCAGATTAAGTCCATATTGTAAAAGTCATTAGTACAAACTTCTAAAATGGGGACTGGAGAGATGGCTCAGTGGTTAAGAGCACTGACTGCTCTTTCAGAGGACCCGGGTTTGATTCCCAGCACCCACATTGTGGCTACGAACTGTCCTGAACTCTAATTCCAGGGGAATCCAAAGCCCTCTTCTGACCTCCGCAGCATTCCACAACATGGGTGGACTCACATACATGCAGGCAATACACTTATACACATAAAATAAAAATAATAAAATATAAAAAAATTTAAGTTCTAAAATGGATCTTTTGGTTTCATTTTTATCTTACTTATATGGGCAAAGAATATTGACATTAATATTGGCATTACACTTGGAAAAGTTAAATATTTCCCAACACATTGTTGATCAGAAAGTATAATTGTGGTCACTATAAGTAGAATGTGCCAGTTTTCCAATTTAAAGACTCATCAGCAGCGTGTGAAAGCTTCTACTTCTATTGTACATTACTTTTCATTGCAAATACTTTTATTTTTAATCATTTTTTTCTTTCTTAATTAAATTTTTGCAAATTTCATACAATATGTTTTGATTGTATTTAGATCA
>NW_008348795.1:824135-850910 GCF_000622305.1 Nannospalax galili
TCTAACATATATACATATATATATATATATATATGTCATTTTTCTGTTGCTGTGATAGAAACACTGAACCAAGCAATTTATAGAAGGAAGAGTTTATTTGAGCTTATGGTTCCAGGGGAATTATAGTCTGTCATGGCAGGGAGGCATGGTGGCTGGAGATGTCTGGAT
Organism: Nannospalax galili; assembly: GCF_000622305.1. NCBI lineage: Eukaryota > Metazoa > Chordata > Mammalia > Rodentia > Spalacidae > Nannospalax > Nannospalax galili. Next base: position 824,304 of record NW_008348795.1, read on the forward strand.
CAGGAGCAGCAGAAGTGAAGCTCTCACATCATCACGAAGGCACAGGAAGCAAGAGAGCAACGAGAGATCTGGCAAGGCCTAAGAATTCTCTAAGTCTACTCCCAGTGGTGTCCTTCCTCCAAGATAGCCACACCTTCTAAAACCTCCCAAAACAACGCCATCATCTGGGGACAAAATATCCAAACACTTGGAGCCTATGGGGGACATTTTAATTCAAACCACCACAATACATATATATAATCACCATCTGTTACACACACACACACACACACACACACACACACACATATATCATGTACTCAAATTTTTATTTATTTACTTTATTTATTATTTATTTATAAGCCTGTAGAGTCAAATTTGTGTTTCCAAATATCCTTCAGTGTGGGTCCATCCATAGAGCCCTGCCAACCTAGCAGAAGTCACGCCCTTAACAAAGGCTTACTCTCCCCTTCCCAGAAGCCATCAGTTTCCAACAGTTAATAGGTAGGGTTGGGGTCTCTTATCTGCTTTCCCATATCTATGCTGGAATTTTGTCTGAGTTGAGCTTATATAAGAGTTGTGCATGCTGTCACCATTGCTGAGTTCATATGAAATGTCTGGAAAATTCTGTTTCCTTATGGTCATCCACACCTCTGGCTCTTACAATCTTTCTACCCCCTCTTCTGCAAGAAAACCTGAGCCTTGAGAGGCAGAAGTTTAATATGGGTATCCTATTCAGGGATAAGCAGTCTGTAGTCTCTTATTCTATGCATGTTGGCCAGTTGTGGGTCTCTGTTAATCACCATCTGTTGCATAAGGAAGCTTCTCTGTTGAGAGTTGAGAGCTGTATTCATCTATGGGTATAGCAATAAGTTATTAGGAGTCAATTTGATGTGATAACTCTATAAAACTAGCATTAGGCTCTCCCCTCTGGCCTGTGGCCTGTTTTTAGGCCTGATATCAATATTAGGCATGGGCTCTGCCTTACAAAGAAGACTTTAGGTTCAATTAGAGAGTGATTGGTTACTCCCATAATATTCATGCAACTATTGCACCGTATCTGGTCATATCTTGCCAAGCCAGTTGTTGTGCTCTGAAACATGCAGAATTGACAGCTGGGTAAGGTTAATGATTAATTTTTTTCTTTTTTAAAAAATATTTTATTTATTATATTTATTTTATGCATATGCATGTATTGTCTGCATGTAGGTAAGTGCACCCATGTCATGCAATGCCCACAGAGGACTGAAGAGGCCATTGGATGCCCTGGAACTAGAGTTATGGACAGTTGTTTGCTGTCATGTGGGTGCTGGGATTCAAACCTGGGTCTTCTGCAAGAACAACCAGTGTTCTTAACCGCTGAGCCATCTCTCCAGCCTCTAATGTTTTTCTTTTGGTAGTTTGCATAGCCCCTTCCTATATTAAGAAAGCTAGCAGTAGATATGAGACTCTGAAATCAATACCAGTTTAATTCCTCTTTGTTTTTTCTACAGCTCATATATGTAGTGTCTTTAGCAACAGGGTCTTATCATCAAGTTCTGGTGGGTAACCAAGAGCAGGGTCAATGTCCAGTACTGTTTGAGAATCTATGGAACACCTGGTCAACAGCTTCTAAATAGGGAGTCCATCCCTGGCATTGAGCTTTTACTTTGCTAGCCTATGGTGTTTAGTAAAGGCAATGTCCTCCCAATAAAAGGTAACTCCTTTTAGTCTCTTTCTATAATGTATATGTATACACTTAAAAAATTTTTTTTTAATTTTATGTGTATGAGTGTATTGCCTGCATATATGTGAGTGCACCTGTGTCATGCAATGCCACAGAGGTCAGAAGAGGGCTTCAGATTCCCCTGGAACTGGAGTTCGTAGCCGCCAGGTCCTCTGCATGAACAGTCAGTGCTCTTAACTGCTGAGCCATCTCTTCAGCCCCATGTATATGTATATACTTTAAGAAGCTTCTATAGTAGTAGATTTACATATGGTTTTATATAAAGGCCTTTAGTGTTGGTTATCCCTCCCATATTCCTTCCTGTGTCCTGCCGTCCCACTCCCCACCCCAATTAACCTTTCCTACTCTATACCTTTATATCACTGCATTCTATTCCCCCCATAATTCAATCTCCCACCCTTGACTGTTTATTTCTTGATCTCTCTGGATTTTCCAATTGAAACATGTCTTATTCATCTAAAATGGCATCTTCCAATTTTTTTTTTACTTTTTACATTTTCTTACTGAACAGTGATGTTAGGTTCCTTGTCCAATGTTAATGAGTCATCCTGACATTCCTTTTAAAAAGGGAAGTAACTGTCTTTAAATTGTTTGAACATTTTCCTATTGGGATGCTTTCCTTACTTCATACCTGCTCCTTACAAAGCCACAGTCAGATGTACATCATCTATCTGGTGTTTTATACTTTTTTTCTCCTGCTTGTTGTCAAATGTACAACTGTTTATTTGTATTTGACTTTTTCTAGCTTAATGATGTCTTTTATATCTTAATTTTAACTACATCCATTGATTTTCCTTCATGGTTTTGATGTATTGTGTATTTATTTTTATCTTTTTATATTTCGTAGTGCTGGGGTGGTCATTTTAAAGACATTTGTCATGAGGATAGTCTCCTATGTTCTTATAATCCTAAACTCCCCTTCCAAAATTTTTCTTGTTCTTTCATATTTAGACTTACAATCCATCTAGAATTGATTTTTGCACACTACATGAAGGCTAAAATTATTTTTTCTATATAAGTATCCAAATATTGTCTGATTTTTCACATAGATAGGCAAATATTCAAAGAACATGGTTATCCACACATCATTGGTTAAAAGATTGCCTTACCTTATTGTAAACTATAAAACCCCTTGTTATAACTCAAACGATTACACATATGTGCAGTTTTATGGACTCTCTATTCTAACTTATTTATTAATTTGCCTATCCATGTACCAAAAGCATAATGTTCAAAAATAAGTCTTGAATATCAGGTTGTATAAATTATCTACATTTGTTCATATTCAAAATTATCTTTGTTATCCTTGGCTCTCTGCATTATATTTTCATAAAAACTCAGGAGCACTTATTTCTCAACTTCAGGGAAAGAGCAAAGGGGAGGATATGTCACATAGGAATCTCTTCATAGAGTGTGTGTGCATGTGTGCATGTGTATGTCGCTCCTAGATTTTTTTTTTTTTTTTGAGCCAGGGTCTCTTTGTAGCCTCAACTGGCCTGGAACTCACTATGTAGACCAGGCTGGCCTTGATCTCACAGAGATCAGCCTACCTCTGCCTTCCAAGTGCTGGGATTAAAGGCCTAGGCCACCACCCCTGGCATTTCTTGTAGATTTTGATGATGCATTGGGATTGTGAACTCTATCATTAGACTGGTATGAGATGCAGTAAGTGAAAATGTTTAATCAACTGGTCTAAGTTTTTTCAACTATGTTGTCCTCTTAGAATGAAACATTTTATAAGACATGGCTCCTTTTTTGATATGCTCAGTATCTAGGGGTCCACTTACATATGATTTAGTCCTCCCTGTGTCTTAGTTTTATCTTTATCCCCAGGATAATAAACGACAACTACCATTGTAAATGTCATGCCATAAACAGCAAAACCCAAAGGAAAAGCCTTGCTTCTTTCTCAAGACATACCCACTAGACTTATTAGCTAGAATTATAACTCATGTCTTCTCAGTTGGTGAATGAGAAAATCCAAATTGTCATTCACTCTTTAAATTCTTAGTTCTTTACTTCTGACACCAGCTATGGGGGTGTTCCCCCCCAAAAAATTTATTTCTCTGGACTACACCAAACAGATGTCATGTGATTCATTTCTTTTACAACACCAGGCTGAACACAGACCCCACAGGCTAGGTCTTAGTCCTAGGACACTTCCTGCATTCTCAACCCATACATTAATTATGACTGTGCCTTTGAGGAACCCTATGCTACTTGGCTATAGACTGCAGATTCTCAGGACACCTTCCTCAGATGGAAAGCGGGCTGCAGCAACTCAGAAGCCAGGAAAACCATTCACTCACAAGTAATTGCAGAGGACATATTAAAGAATACAAACTAATAGCCAAATGAAGGTGTGGGGGGGATGTATGTGAAGAGGGAGAGAGAGGGAGACAGAGCGAGAGAGTGAGAGAGCAAGAGAGAGAGAGAGCAGGAGAGAGGGAGGGAGAGAGAGAGAGAGAGAGAGAGAGAGAGAGAGAGATTCCTAAATAAATTTTTTGTTCTTTTGGAGTTTGGGAGTGCACCATAATCCTGGCATTTGGATGCATTCTGGTTCATCAACTGGGGAAATTTTCTCTTGAGTTTTGTGTCTGTTAAGGAGTGGGAAGGTAGCAAGAAAGTAAATGTTCTCTGCTGTATACATATCATCCATTGGTTACTATATATCCAAATATGTTTTTCTCTGTGACAAAATACCTGGGATGAACATCATAAGTGGATAGGAAGTTGTTTTGGTGTAAAGATTCAGCAGCTTCGGTCTGTTTGGCCTGCTCCACTGTTACATGGACAATGAAGCAGAGTATCACAGTCGCAAATCCCAAGAAGGTGTGGCAGAACAGCAGAAGAGTGGGCTGGGGCACAACTGGCCATCTCATAGTGGCCAGGAAAAAGAGAGAGGAAGAATGAGGGAGAAGCCAGGGACAAGATATACCCTTCTAAGGCACAGGGCCAATTAGCTATTCCTCCAATCAGGCCTCACATCATAGTTTCCACTCCCTGAAACCATGCCATTAAATTGAAACTCTATCAATGCAGTCATCAATGGATTAGGATAGAGCCCTCATGAATGATTGGAGCCAACACTTGAGGACCAAGTGGTCAATATATGAGTTGGTGTGTGCAGGGGAAAACTTTGTTTTTTAAAAATATTCCATGTACTATTTTTATTTTATGTGTATGTGTGTATTGCCTGCATGCATGTAAGTGTACCCATGTCATGCAGTGCCCATGGAAGTCAGATCTCCTGGAACTTGAGTTACAGATGGATGTTAACCATCATGTGGGTGTTAGGAATCAAACCTGGGTCCTCTGCAAGAGCAGACATTGCTTCTAAGGACTGACCCATCTCTCCAGCCCCTGGAGGCGGGGATACTTTGTGTCATAACCATAGCATTACTGTGACTGAATCAGGCTGATTTTTGTCTGCCACATAGTGCTGTGAGTCACTAATGCAATAGAGAAAGTTTATTCATAAGATGGCCAACAGAGGAGGGGAGCCCCAAACTCAAATCTCCTTCCCTAAGGAGGGAGTATCTATGGGATAAAAAACCAGGATGTCCGAGGGGTGGAGAGAGGTAAGGAAAGGCAATCAGTGTTCTGCACTGAGGTAAACACACCTCCTACCTCTTCCCAGGATACACATTCAGAAAATGGCAGTGGCTTTACAATCTGAAAGTACAGCTCTGTCCTTCCAACACAAAATGTAGCTTGTTGGATGCAAAGTGAGAGAGTCAGGGCTTCAGTGGGCTGAGTTAAAGAAAACTATGTCTGAATCCCTAAAACAAAGCAAGCAAACAAACAAAAGCTTACTACAGTCATTGCCAGGGTGACTACTTTATGCTTTGTTAAATGACTTCAAAATCCAGTAATGAAAACACCAAACCAAAGTCAAGAGAAGCTGGAGAATTGGTTCTGGTTTCCCTTGAGTTTCCAAAGGAAGAGTGTTCTCTGTGGTTTTCAAACTTGAACTAGGAAGAGAAAATGACTCATGTCTCTAACTAGAGAAAAATAATGTTAATTTCACCATAGGGGCTCAGGTTACACTACCCCATCTCTGTGACCAAGGGCATAATGGGAGGTAGTTTAACCAAACACGTTATCATTACAAAGCAAGAGTTATTTGTCTTAAAATAGTGGAGCCTTAACTCCCTGCTAAAATAATTGCATATGTTGGGGGTCTGTTCTTCACAGAATCTCACTGTGTTATATTTTATCATGGTTCATAGTTACCACAAAGGAAAACAAACACCGATATATAATTTCTACATAACATATAATATATTGCTGCACACACACACACACACACACACACACACACTCATGATTTGACATAGGCTTGGAATTCTGGGTAGGTCAGAGAACTAAGTAATTTAGCTTGAAACAAGTGCCAAATTCTGTTGAGCTGCATGTGAGACTGTTGCCTCCAAAAGAACTAGAGCTTTCACTGAAGCAGTGGGTTCACACTGGCCCAAGACACTTGACTGACAAGCTTTGTTGATACTTTGCAGAATTCTAGAGTATGGTCACAAATGCCCCACTCCTGTTTTGACTTTTTCACACCAGATCTAGTTCATATCTTCTCCGTGATGCTTCTATGGAGAGAGGAGAGGCCATGACAGAGACTGTGGGCCCTGTCTTCCTTTCTGCTGTCTCTGCTCCCCTTTTCTAGTCCATCTGACCCAAGAGGAACTGACCTTTCCTATGCAGTCTTCAATGGTTCTATATTCCCCCCGTTTTCTTTTGAGCTATTTAGCCTCAAAATTCAGCTTTCCTGTGGTAAATCACCCCTTCTATACCATGGAAGCAATTCTATGTCCTGAGTTGTCCATAAGTGATAATTGATAGGCTAGCAACTAAGTCATTTAAAATTATAGAAAAATGTATGACTTTCCCCTTCTTCTATTATTCCTTAGTCTTCTGCATAGATTTGTCAATTCCACAAAACATTCTATGAGAAATGGCCAATTGTTATTTAGGTTTCTGTATTGAATGACTGTAATTTAAACAGCACCCACCAGCCTGGTTGGAGGCTCTAAGAATGTTTCAGGTGGTTGATAGTATAGGTAACTGCTAGCAGGAAAATAATAAATATTACTGACATATCACATGATGCCCACAAGAATGTATAAATTTAATGTTTTTACTATCAGTTAAAAGCAACTTTAAAGGAAAATATAAAATAAAATAATAATAAATTCAGTACAGAGTGTTTTGGATTTTGTACAAGTTACGACTCTGACACATTTTTCTGGTTTGAGTATTGCAGAATAGAGATAGTAACCCTTCCAAAACATCCAGTCTCTGGTGCTAGAAAGTCTCTTTAGCCTTAAAAGTTATAATGTAGGAATGTATGGCTACAAATCACACCTGAAGAAGATCTTTTTGGTAAGACCCCAGAACAATACCTCACAGCTAACACTGTGAAGGATGATACAGATTCAGGTGCTGAGTGGCTCTTTCAGAGATTCGGTACTCTAAGAGAGGATGTGGCTGAACAGAGCAGCTGTAGTCCTGTAATCCAAGAAGGAGAGAAAGAGAAGGGGTTGGGGGAAGTGGACAGAGTGGGACAGGAGAGAAAATGCTTGTGTTACCAGCTATTGGGCTTCTTCCCTACCCCCCTTTTTTCCATCTGGACCCCTCTCCATTGGGTGATGCCACCCATACTCAAGGCAGGGCTTCCCAGCTTTGTTAATCCTATCTGGAAACACCATCAGAAACACCCAGAGTTGTATTTTACCGATCTGGATCTGTTTCTCTTTTCAATCAAGTTGATAATCAAGATTGGCTATCACAGGTAGTCACTTGGAGAGCCCCTGGGACAGCAAGTGTTTGTTTGGGTTCTACATCACTGTCACCCTAAGATGGCTAGGAGCTTGTTTAATACTTACCCATGGATGCCAGTGGCCATCTCTAAGCACTGTGAAGAAGACTGGGGAGGGACTGAGTCCAGGGCCTTGCACATGCTAGGCAAGCATTTTATTGCTGTGCTATACTCCATACCTGACTAGGGCCTCTTTAGCAGGCAGGCGATCATACCAGCATGTAACCCTATGGCAGGTGGCTGATGGCCAGTTACCGTGCAGAGGTTCATATTTTCCTTCTCCCTAATCTCCTATTCATTCTTTTCAGGGACAGATGAACCTCTCAAACAGAGCTCTCTTGTCTCTGGGTGACTCACTCTACCTGTCAGACACAGTTATCTACCTTTTTTCATTCCTCTGTTTTATCCCACTAAGCAGCTAAGTTTTACTGTCACAGGCTGAGCCCTGTTTGATCCACACAGGACCTGCAACTGCCATATCCCACTATCAAGGGGTTGTGAAGTAGACAGAAGACGTGAGGTTCTGGAGACCAGATGGTTAACACGCCACCTCACCTCCTCTTCTGCTTCTGTCCTTCTCTAACTTGGGGGCTCATGCAGCCCAGGACAGGCTGGTGGGCAACCAGACCCAGCATGTTCTCCTGGATGATGAGGTGCTGGGGCATGGCAAAGAAGAAGTGAGGATGCAGAGAGCGCTGGAAGCTTCTGGACCTGAGCTGAGAGATGGTTACCCTTAGTCACTTTGTGCAATCTGAAGTCAACATGTCAGAATGGATTGCAACTCAGAGCTTAGATAATGTTGGGACAGTCATAGCAAACAAAATAAAACATGAGTAACTTTAAAAATCAGCCAATGTTTACAAGTTACCAGAATGATTTGATGAACTTACACTCCAATTTTGTCACTTGACATAATCCTTTTATAAAATTCATGAATTTTTGTTAGATTTTATAGAGAATGTAAGGAAACGTATTTAAATATTAAATTTTAAGCAGGGCATGATGACTCATGCCTATAATCTCAGTATTTGGAGGGCTAAGGCAGGATGATCTCGAGTTTGAAGGCCAACTTGGGCTTCCTTGTGACTCCACGATCAGTCTAAGCCAAATGATAAGACTGTCTCAAAACCTAAACAAAACAGTGACCCCCATTAAAAAAACAAAAAACAAAAAACAAAAAAACACCAAAATCCAAACTAACCACCACCACCACAACAGAAAAACAAAGCCTGGAAATCTAACTCTGGAAATGTAACTCAGTGACAGAGTACTTGCTAATATGGTACAAAGCCCTGGGTTTGCGCTCCCAAATTGCAAATCTACTTACCAATTTATATCACTCTGCTGGTTCCTTAAATATTACTAAAACCGTCGTTAGCTGAAAGTTTATATCAGTGAAAATATTTTGCTTTTGGCATACAAGACAATTTTAAGCATCCCCAAAGTGTTGGAAATCAACCAAATGAATCCTTGAGCCCTAGCTTTTACAGCAGAAGCTTCATTATTGTGACATAGCCATAAAAATTAAGTAATTTCTTATTTCCTTTTGTTCCTCCCATCTCCCTCCCCCTTCAGTTCTATGGAAGAAAGCTACTGAGGGCTGTGGTTCCTGAGCGCTCCTGTGGCCTGGCTGTGCTGGGCCCCCAGTTGTTATCTGTAGGCAGTATCAGAGCAGATCCAGGGCTATGAACTGTGCTGGAATTATCAGAGGCCATGCTTACCAGCCTTGGTCCAGAATATCTAGTGTTCTGGGTGGTCCTTTCTTCACTTCCCAGAAGATTGCGTCCTCTGACCCTTTCTAGAATTTCTCTATAGTCATCTCTTTGAAAATATGTGCAGCAAATCTCCCTCCGGTTAGCCCCATGTTTTGAAGTCTTTAACTCCATTTGTCTCTCTCCTTTTGACATTAGTGTTAATATAAGAGCTCTCAGTCTGCGAGCAGAGCCAGGCATCATTCTGTCCTTGGACATATTTCTGACTCTTTCCAAAGTACAAACATTCAATGATTAATGAATATAATTTATGCCTCCCCAAACTCTAACAAATGTCATTTATTTTTGCTCATTTCCAATGCATTAACAATGCATTAGTAATGCTACTAAACTTTTATTGCAGATAAAATAAATTTATATTTATGATTTCTCTGGTTACTTCTCAAGGTAAATTTTACTTAATTTGTTCTTGGTATGAAATTTCTGTCTTCCTTTTAATCAATATTTCCTTGTTATCTGTTTTTTCAACTAGAACATCTGTAGTTTCAGAGCCTCTGTTATAGTCCAAATAATTTTAAAATGCAGTTTAAAGTGTTGTGAAACATTTGCCTATCTCCTCCTAAACTGTAATGCTTCCTGTGTAGTTTTGACTGCACATAATCTTTGCACATATCCAATGGAATAGGTTAATTTTCATTAATTTCAGCTTGATTGTAACATACTAAATTGCTTTGAAATAGACAGACATGTGTGTGAGAATCTCTGTGTGCATATGTGTGTGTGCATGCTTGTATGTGATATATTCACTTTAACTAGTTGTATGACCTCTGGGAAAAATCATAAAAAAATCTGACGCTCAATGTTAAGACTAGAAACTATTGAAGACTGTTGATTGATATGAAATTATTAAATGATAGCCCCTTGTACACATTGGACAGTATTAGTTGATGGTGACTTTATTTCCTGATTGCTGAAAATGTTGTTGTTTGTATGAAAGCAATACAACCATGCAAGCAGACTCAGGTTTCATAACCACAAATGATGTTAAATGCAATAAAAATTTGGAATTCACCCAAGGAACTGATAATCCAGTTCTGTGTAAGGCCAAACAATTGTCAGGCAAAAATCACAAATCATGCAAAATAAATAAATAAATAAAGACTTCACAAAGTGATCTTGGAGAAACTGCTGACAGAATGCATAAATTTCTTGATACTATTGTCAGCATCTTGTAGAACAGAATCAAATATGCTATGTGTGTTTTTTGGCAGAAGAATGTATGTCAGTGGGGCTCCAAAGCATTGCCATTAAACTGAACCAGGCTGTATTCCATCTTCCAGGAGACCCCAAGCCAGCCTGAGCTTTGGCTTCACAAACCAGTCTTTCAGGAGCCAACAGTGCCTGGATTGATCATGTTAAACGTTTTGAACTGAGAACAAGAAGAATTCAAAGACCTAAGAGCAACTGTCTTTCTGGGATGGCGAATGATGCCAGTATACAAGGCCCTCTCCTTCTCAGTCATTTTTTTTTATTGAGTTAAAATTCACATAATATATTTAAAGCATTTTAAAATATACAAGTTCATAATTTTAGTATAGTCTCAATATACTAAAATTGTACAAACAGAATGACTATTTAATTACAGAGTGTTTTCATCATCTTCAAAGGAAAATTTTCTATTAAAGTACTCATACATCTGGAGAGCAATTCATAAACCTAACATTAATATTTATATATTTTCTGATGTTTTAATTATAAAGCATAATACAAATTTGGATGTTCTAGAGTAAAGATCACCTGAAGCAGGCAGAGAGGAGCATTAAAGCATATATCAGTAGTTTATTACTTGAGGTAAGTGTGGCCCCCAAAGGACCTCTACCTGCTTCCTGAAACCCACTAGCTAGCCCTTATCCCTACCCCTGCAACCAGATTATGTCAGATTTAGTTGGTGTGAACTTAAAATGCTGTAGTAGTGAAGCTATGTGACTTCTGAAGGTTGGTTTTGAAGGAGGCTGTTCTTCCATGTCTTGTCCCTCAGATCATTACCCTCTGTGGAGAAAGCCAACTACCACATCATGGAGACACTGAGGCAACCCATACAATCACTCACATAATAAGGAGCTGAGATCTTCTTTTCTTCAATGAGGAATGAAAACTTCCTTCTGACACCTGTGTGAGTGTGCCATCTTGCAAGCAAATTCTCTAGCCCAGTCACGCTTCAGACAACTGTGGTCTTGGCCAACACCTGAATAACAGCCTCCTGAAAACCTGGGCCAGAACTACTTAGCTAGCCAATACTGGATTTCTGATCTTTATAAACTGTATGTGACTACCAGGTGTGGTGGAACACATTTATAATCCCAGAACTTGGGAGGCGGAAGAAGGAAGCTCAAGAGTTCAAAACTAGATTCAGCCAAAGAATGAGCTCAAGGCCAGTGTAGCCTACTTGAGATACTATCTCAGAAAGAATAATTAAAAGGAGGAGAAAGGGGAAGAGAAGAAAGAAATCTATGCCACATAATAAAGATCTGTGATCTCTCTCTCTTTCATTCTCTCTTTCAATCGCTTGCTCTATTTCTTTCTCTCTTTCCTAACAAGGTCTTATTTTTACGTAGCCAGGCTGGCCTTGAATTCTCCATTTCCCAGTCTCAGCCTCCCGAAAAGTTCTGTGATTTTATGTTGCCAACTTCACAAGTTAATGAGTCACAGAATAATAGAGAATTTACACTATGCATGAGGAAAATAGTTCAACCAAGCTGCTAGCCTGGTAGAAGAAAGTTTGTCTGCCACACAAGGCAAAAATATTGAAGCACACAGATTCATGATCAACGCTTACACCCTGCAACTGGCAAAAACCCTGAGCAGGTGGCCTAATTGTCTTTTGCAAGGTCCTATACCCATCACCATGATACCCTGTTAACACTTCCTTTTCTAATTTTTTTTTTTTTTTGCCTTCTTGAGACAGGGTCTCCCTGTAGTCCCAGCTGGCTTGGAACTCGCTATATAGTCCAGGTTGGTCTTGAACTCAGAGATCTGCCTGCCTCTGCCTCCTGAGTGCTGGGATTAAAGGCATGCACACCATGCCTGGCTTAAGTTTTATTTTTAATTATATGTATTTGTGTGTGTGTGTGTGTATAAGTAGTAGCGGAAGTCAAAAGATGTTATTGGATCCCTTGAATCTAAGGGCTGTTGTGAGTGACCTGATGTGGGTACTGGGAACCAAACTCAGGTCCTCTGTAATAGCAGTTGATGCTTTTAACTGCTGAGTTATCTCTCATGCCCCAACCATTTCTTTTTCTAATCAAGATAGTTCTTATTCAAACCAAGCCTATATCATATAGAACCAACACAGAAGCCAGAATATGTAGTTTTCTCTGGGTCCTATTCTTGGTTTGATCGAGGACTTTGATATCCTGAATTGTCACAGGGATGGGAGAAGGCTGACAGAAGTACTTTCTAGAAGGGACTTTCAAATCTGCTGTTTTTTGTTGAATTTTATTGAAAGAGATGAAAAATTTAAATAAGTACAAAAAATTAAATCAAGTACAAAGCAACTTAAAATAAAGAGAGTCAAGAAAGAGAGAGTTTGAAAATATCAAATCAATTATCAATATCTTCAATTTCCCCTACCCTTCTAGAAAGGACTGCTTTGTCCTTCTTTGCCTGGACACTTTCTTAGACCCTCTGTTCTTTGAGTTGTTTAAATCATTCAACATTGTTTTCTCTTGGCACCAAATATGTTTATATAATTCAAACCTCTGGTCGGTCACTTTTGATGAGATATTTGCCTGCTACTATCAATTTCTTGCCCCCTAGTTAGCAAATTATTGAGGACTGGGTTAATTTTCTTTTTTGCAGGAATACGGACCAAAAGTGTGTTTAATGATCCTGAGTTCCAGCTGCCCTGGATTTGCAGTAGCTTTCAGATAGCAACTGTGGGAAGAGGCCAGATGCTGCCCAGCTACTAATATCAACAGTTGGGAGCTAGGGGAGCCTGTCTCCTGCTTCATCAGATGAAAGTGTAGTACAAATACATTTGGCTAATTGGCATGAAGGGCAGACATCAGATCTATAGGCCCATTAGTTTTAAAAAGAGCCCCTCAAAGTAATCAAGATGAGCTTTGCAGCTACTGAAATCAGGTGTGCAGACCATGTGAGTCTGCTAGTAGGACTAGCCCCATCCCACAATGCCCTCCATCTATGCTTCTCTCTGTTCTAAACTGTCCTTTGCTTATTAATTTAAAAATGTGGCTTACATTTGGAATTTTTTCAATTAAAGAAAAATCCAGAACAATATAACAGATACCTGTTTCTATAGCATCAAAATGAGCAAATGTTAAGATTTGGATTTTTAAAAAATTTATTTTTATTTTTAATTTTGTGTGTGTGTGTGTGTGTGTGTGTGTGTCCTAGAGAGGCCAGAGGCATCAGATCCCCCTGGTGTTGGTGTTACAAGTGGTTGTGAGCTGCTATACCTGGGTACTAGGAATCAAACTGGGATCCTCTGCAAGAAGAACATGAGTTGGGGTGCCCACTGAGTCCAGATCCTCTGGATCCTAGAGTTAAATATTCTTGTGAGCCTACCGATGTGGGTGCCGTGATCCAAACTTAGGTCTGCTGTAAGAGCAATACATGCTCTTAACTGCTGAGCCAGCTCTCTAGTCCCTGGATTCTGTTTCTTAAAAGAAAAAAAAAACTTTATACATAATCAAGGTTCTTGCCCTGTGGTGAATGTACCCAAGGGTTGCTACCATAGTACATATCCGTGGATGGTGCCCTGCCCCTGAGCCACACACAGTGTGACTTGTTTCTGATCAATCGTAGGTGGCAGAGACGATGGAATGCCACTTTTTTGGTTAGGTTACATTATGTGGCAAAGGTGAAGAGATTTTCTTCTAAAATTAAAATCCCTAGTCAAAACAGTTTAGACTCACCAAAGGGGAAATTACAGTGATTGAGACTACATCGATCAGGGAGCCTTTTAAAGCAAGATCAGAGATCCACAATAGCAGACACCCTCTGCTCCTGTGGCTAGCTTAGGCAAATCAGGATGTCAGGAATTCTACAGTTGTGAGGGAATGCATTCCACCTGAAGGTGGTTGGAAGTGGACTCTTCCCCACTCGAGCCTCCAAATGAGAACACAGTAGGGCTGACATTTGCTTCTAACCTGTGAGAGCTTGGTGAGCTAACCCAGCCTTCTAACCTACAGAAACTGAGACAATGATTGCAAGCCATTTCCTGCTACTTGTGAGTGGGGACTTGTTCTTCAGAGACAGAACAAATAACACAACCTTAATCTCATTCTTTGTTCTGCTCTCCATATGCAATGATGGTCAGCCTTAAAAAATAAAAGGGAAACTCAAAATAACAAGATGCCATTTTACACCTATTACATTAGTAAAAATTAAAGTGTTCGACAGCCCAGATACTGGAAGTAAGTTTTACGCACTAGAAGTGAAGAAATTCTGAGACATTGTAACACTGATGTGACCCCGAGCTGCACTTCTAACTTATGCTCATGCTTTTTCTGCACACGTCCTGTATATGCTTTAAAATACATTATTTGTAATGAGATCTGGGTATGTTTTCAATGTGGTATGTTTCAATCTGGTATGTTTACAATAGGATATTTTTACAAACTGATTTTTTTTTTTGGTCTTTTTGAGACAGGGTTTCTCTGTAGCCCCAGCTGGCCTAGAACTCACTGCATATGTAGACCAGGCTGGCCTTGAACTCACAGAGATCCACCTGCCTTTGCCTCCTGGGTGCTGGGACTAAAGGCGTGTGCTGCCATGTCCAGCTACAAATTGAATTTTTAATAAAATGAATGGCATTTTATTTCAATTCTGGAGTCTAGGAAGCCCAAGATAGAGGGAATAACAGACTTAGCTTCAGATAAACCCCTCTTTATGGTCAGTAGAGGAGACCGTTCAGCTGTGCCTTTTACATTATTGAAATTATTTTAAGATTTCAGGGATTTAACCTAGAGCCTCACATGTATTAAGCAAGCACTCTACCACTGAGCTATTCCTCTAGCCTCCCCCACCCCCTTTTCTTTCTTTTTATTTTGAGACATGGTCTCACTAAGCTTGGGCTGACCTTGCATTAGCTCTGTAGTCTAGGCTTAAATTGTGATCCTCCTGTCTTAGCCTCATCAGGCCCAGCTAGAACTTACTTTTTTAATGCATATAGGTTATTGTTTTTTGAGACAAGGTCTTACTATGTTGTTTAGATTTGCCTGGAACTTGCTAGGTAGCCCAAGGCTTACCTCAAACTATGGATCCTCCTGCCTCAACCTCCTGAGTACTAGAATTACAGGACTGTACTACCATGCCCAGCTTAAGTTTTTCCTTTATCTAAGTAAGATATTGAATTATATTAAAATACTAAATTATATTTTCCCAAGCTTGCATGGAAGTGAACACTTCTGAACCTGTCTTGGGAGGCAGTCTGTCTAGGACCTGTACTTAGAAGTGACAGTACTTGGTCACACAGGCATTATAGAGTTCATCTCCAAAATGGCCCTACTATTTCAGTTTCAATGCCACTAGATGAATCTTCTTTTTACTCCAATATTTTAGATTGTTAGGACTTTTAATTATATATATATATATATATATGTCTTTTTGAGACAGGATCTCCCTGTACCCCTGGCTGTCCTGGAACACACTATGTAGACCAGGCTGCTCTTGAACTCACAGAGATCTGCCTGCCTCTGCCTCCCAAGTGCTGGGATTAAAGGCATGATTTTTATGGTTTGGAAAGGGCATTTCATTATTTTAAACTGTATTTCCCTTAATGCTAGTGAAGTGGAGCCTCGTTTCATGCATTCCTGATCACTTGGGTTCCTTCTCTGCTGGTTTACTCCCCTGTGGGACAGCTACTATGCTTACTGACATATGGAGTCTATTCATGTATTCCTATCCATCCTTCACTTGTTGTATGCACTGTTTTTACAGTAGTTCTCTTATTAATATGTTCATGGTGAACTTTGGTGGTCTCTACTACAAAACACAGATTATAGCATTTAGCTCACAGATAAACAAGGTAATACACATGAAAATTCCTGCCCTAGTGTCAAAGTGTAGGTGTTTGGTAAATTTAAGTTTCCTCCATCTCTCCTTTAAAGAACTTCAGAACATAGGAATCAGGCAGCAGACAAAGGAGGAAGCTCTGGAGTTAGTTTGTGGTCTTATTGAATCCAAGCCTTTGCATTTGCCAGCTATGTGACCTTGAACCAGTGCCTGAGCAATCTTAATGTCAGTTCTTTCTTCTGTAAAATACCTGGATTATTTTTTCTCTAGAACTTTCTAGAGGAATAAAGCACTAGCTAGCTAGTGTTTATTCTTGAAAGCAATGGTAGATGCTATTTTAGGTATCATTATTACTAGGGGGAATAGGAACTGTAGTTGTATAAAAATAATAAAGATGAAATTGGGTAGATAGCTTAGTCTAGGAAGTACTTGCTATATAAGCACAAGGACTGGACTTCAATTTTTAGAACTCAGGAAAAAAAAATCCAGGCACAGTAGTATACACTTGTAATCCCACATCTGGGGAGGGAAGGACGGGTGGATCCTTGAGGTTCATTGGCCAGCAAGCCTTTCCTAGTTAGTGAGTTTCAGGTTCAGTGAGAGACCTGGTCTCAAAAAGCAAGAAGGATCAACTGGAGAGAGCACTCACTTTAAGTTACTATATTTCTGTCACGAGTCCAAAATGCCTGCTGGTGCTGGATTCCCAGTGGGCCCAGGCAGAGCTGAAGGGGCCTTTGGAGAACCAGTGAATTTCCTCATTTTCAAGCAGGCATTTTATAATATCTGGAAGGATGGAAGTAAATATCAGGTGTGTTCTCCGCTGTTTGTGTCTTTTTGAGTACTGTGGCTTAAGCATTTCAATCCTTCTTCTTAGCCTAATCTAATTAGTAGAGAACATGAGATGCTTTTTGAAACAAGGTTATCATAATACAAATTTCTTTACCTGAGACTTTAAAAGCAAAATGATTAATTAATTAGAACCCTCTTTCCTTTCTAAAACTAGAACATAAAGAAGAACGTATTTTAAAAGACTATTTTTCTAGAGCAAAACTGAGATGCCTCTACAAAGTTATGCCATAGACTGCAACCCCATTACACGCAGAGCCGCACCTGTTATCCGCACCCCCACCGAAGGGATGCATCTGGTACTACTGATAAGCCTAGTTGACACATTATCAACAAAGTTGTAGTTCACTGTTAGGTTCACTTTTGGTGGTGAACATCCTATGGGTTATGATGCGAATCCATCCTTATAATATCATAAACAGTTGTTTTTTTGTCTTAAAATTGTGCACTGCCTATTCACCCCTCCTTTCACCTTAACCCTTGGCACCTGCCAATCATTTTTTTCTCCTTTTTATTGTTTTTGATTTTTCCAGGATGAAATGTAGTATCACACAGTATGAATTCTTTCCTCCTTCTCTTCTTTCACCTAGCAATGTGCATTTAACTTTCTGCATACTTTTTCATGCTGTGATACCTCATTTCTTCTTAGCATCAAATAATAGAGGCTCCAATGTCTGGGTGTACCTGTTTGTCCATTCACCTACAGAAGGAAATTTGGCAGCTTCCAACTTTGGCAATTGTGGGCTAAGATATTATAAGTACCTGTGTATAGGTTTGAAATTAACCTTAGTATAAACATCAAGGGGCATGCGTACCAGCTCATCCAAGAGTCTGTTTAGTTCTGTAAGAGACTGGCAAACAATCTTCCAGAGTGGCTACACCACTGCCATTTCTCTAGCAATGACACGGAGATCCTGGTGCTCCACGTCCTCATGCTGCTGTTGCCTGTGCTCTGGATGGTTTTCATTCTGATAGGTGTATAGTAGTGATGGTGGATACTTTTTACTTCCTTTAATAGATCTATTAGCTGTGAATTTTTAAGTTGTTGTTAAAAATCTGCTACTCCTCTGTTACAGAAAGGATACGAGGGTCTGAGAAGTTAGCTGGCCCCAATGGTACCACTGTGACCATGGTTCCAGGAAGAGATAGGTGTCTTGTGACTCTATTTCCTGTATTTCCTGTCTTTCAAATTGTGAATAATTGACATTTAAAATGCTGTTTTCATCAAGAGAATTTTCATTTTTATTGATGAATTAAGTGAGACATTTTTTTAAGATTTCTATCAATTTGCTGAAAATTTCCCCAAGTGTAACTGCTCCAGATGGCACATTAGAGACTGGAATGCAGGATATTAAGTGTCTGCAGCAGGCAATGCCATCTCTAATAACACTTTCTTCTAGATAACACAGCCAACCTTTTCCTTCTCGATACCGTCTAATTAACCAGATGAGAGCTGCCAGTAGGAATATTCCTATTTTCCCTTTAGAATTGGGGCTGTTTTTATATAGAATTTGGGACCTGCAAAGCCTGCCCAGAAAAGAGTGAGCAATTTGGCCTTGTTGGTAAATAAAACATATACGCTTCTAATCAGTTTCTTTTAAAATTAAACACAGCTTATCTTCCAAGCACATTAAAGGCAGCATTTGGCAGGGTATCTTCACCAGTTGAATCTCTGATATTTCATGACACAGCTCCAGGTCATACAAAGTAAACATTTAAGTCCAAACACTTTCCCTTCCTGTTTTGCTTTGTGTTTTATTTTGTTTTCTTCCTTTGAGCCAAGTTCTAAGAATTCAGTTAATCACAGGACTCTGCTTTAAAAGTAAGGCTCTATTAAAATGTGGGATATAGAATTTTCCCTGCTGTCATTTCCTGAGACACATAGAAATGAACTGGTTCATACTGTCCCACTGTAGACATTAGATAGAAGGTTTGTTAGCGTCACATAAGTAAAACTTCGTCGATAGCTCCATTTTCATGATATTTAACATGGTTGACACCATGCCCTTAAAGAAAAACGAGAGTCCTTTTAATTAGGAATGATCAAAGAAGGAAGTGCAACCTCCTGTCCCTCCCCTAGTCTCCCATCCTGAGCTACCAGCCACACACTCAGAGCTGGCAGAGGAGCCAATGACAGATGGGCTGTTAATAAGCACTCTTAGAACATGACTTAGCTGTGCTCGGCTCTGGTCTCAGTTTCTCGACTGCTTATTTTGGTGGAAGCCATTGGGACTGGACTGGGTCTAAATGTGGCCTGTGACCAAGCACTGCATGGACTGGTGTATGACCAAGCACAGATAGAACCTAAGAACCCTTCCTCTTTCTCCAACTCAGTAGTGGATGAAACAGATCTGCTAAATCTCTCTAAGCTGGTTAACCTTACTTGAACCCTCCAAATAAATAAGACCTTTTAAAATCGAAGATCTATTTATGAATCTCATTTTTTTGGTCTTTTTGAGACAGGGTCTCCCTGTAGCCCCTGCTGTCCTGGAACTCACTATGTAGACCAGGCTGGCCTTGAACTCACAGAGATCTGCCTGCCTCTGCCTCCTGAGTGCTGGGATTAAAAGCGTGCATCACCACGCCTGGCTATGAATCTCATTTTTATAAAAATACTCTGCCTCTCAGGTCACTCCCCTCAAAGGTAGGGAAGTTGGTATGGAAGGTGGTAAGATGAAGCTATACAACCTCTGGAATTTGGTGGAGAAGGGGTACTATGGTTTGGGGTTGAATTTGAAATGTTATCTGCAACATCTGTTGGTCTCCAGGGAGATGTTGCTTAATCAACTGCTTCTGAATGCTGTTTTTGGTTAATGAACTCATAGGTTATTGGGGGTAAAGTGGCAATGCTTCTGGGGTGGGCTCATCGGATATCCAGGTTGCCTCATGTTCTCCTCATGTCTCCGTGCCTATTGGCCCCCAGAAATCTCCTCTACATGGTGGTCTGGCTTGATGGTCCACCCTTGCCATCTGCTTCAGGTCACATTGCCTTATTCTGGCAGCCCACTGGCAGCTACTTTGGTCTTCCACAGTGTCCTCATCTCCTGTGAAGCTAAATTCAAGACATTGTTCTGGAAGACCATAGCGGACTGCTTTCTACTTGGTATGTGGCTACCTAGAAGGTATCCTTCTCCTAAGACTTAATTACACATGAGCCTGTGAGTTCAACTTCTGTAGTGTAGTATTTATCTGGCCATCTCACTCTGTCACTCTCTGTCCTTCACAGAATTATCTCAGGGATGGCAGAGAGAACGTTTGCCCTATTCCCTTGTTCACATAAAATTCTACTGTTCAGTTTACCACTTTGAAGACAAAGATAGGTGAATCTAGCTAATCCTTTTTTGTGTGACAAAACCCTTGCCGGAAAGCCTTTTATTTTGCTTCATTGAAACCACATTGCCAATGTTTCTCAGAGTTCTAAATGTTTTGCTTCGTAGAAACTAAATCATAGTCTAAGCCAAACCATAGTTTAAATGACAGAAGCTGAGTATTATTTGTCATTTTGTTGTTGTTAATTTTGCTTTGTATTTCTTTTATAGAAATCTTGATCTTCCTCCCTCAGGCAGCTGGACGTCTTGAGTGTTCTCGGATTAAAGCCATGTATTTATAAAGTCTTAAATTAAAAAAATATAAAAAACATAATTGTCCAACTATTTCCACCATTTTATACTTATGTCCTAATCCTCACAGGAAATTAGCAATATATATATAAATATTTAAAAATATTTTATTAGCATGCTTTCTTTAAGAAGTAACATGATGGGGCTGGAGAGATGACTCAGCAGTTAAGAACACTGGTTGTTCTTGCAGAAGACCCGTGTTCGAATCCCAACATGCACATGGCAGCTAACAACTGTCCATAACTCCAGTCCCAGGGGATCCGACAGCCTCTTCTGACCTCCGTAGGCATGCACAATGCGGGTGCACTTACCTACATGCAGGCAATACACATATACACATAAAATTTTAACAGGGATTACAGTGTGTTCTGCCATGTCCAGCCCGATTTATTTAATTACTTTTGTAATGTACAGAATAGCTGGTTTCACTATGACATTTTCACACTCAAATGTCATCATTACTTATAGATGAAAAAAAAAAAGAAGTAACATGATTACATTGAAAGACTGTATAGATTGAAGAATTTGGAAAGAGAGTGAAAGGCAAACACATTATAGGGACAACAAAGTATAATTTTTGAATAAGAATTTTTAATGCTGTTCTATATAGGAGAAAATAAAGTCTTATTTAAACAGAAAAAAATGTCATTATTACTTGCTCATGTTTGCCCCTCCCCTCACCCATTCCTCCTCCCTTCTCTTTTTCAACTGTGACTGGTTAGGTCTAGATCTACTTTCTTTTTAAAATTTTTTTTTTTTTTATGTGTATGAGTGTTTGTCTGCATGTAAGTCCACTATGTGTATGCAATGCCTGTGGAGGTCAGAAGTGGGCATCAGATCCCTTGGAACCGGAGTTACTGATGGTTGTTAGCTGCTCTGTGGGTGCTGGGAACTGAATCTAGGTCCTCTGTAAGAGCAGCCAGTGCTCTTAACTGCTGAGCCACTACATCCTCTTTCTTTCCTGCACATGGTATCTCTGGGGAGAAACTGGGAGTTCAGATACAGAAGCAGAAGCAGCCATGCACACCAGAAAGGAACCATAGAACTCTGTGTTGTGTACAGATTCTTAAATGTTAGGACAGAGAGTAGTGGTTTTCCATCATACATGCAGCAGTGCCATTGTGGGCTCCCAGCAGCCCCAGGACATTTTGAACAAGAAGTGAGCCATTCCGTGAAAAGACCCCATACATCCAAGTCCTTGATTAATAATAAAAATAGACGCTGTAGACAGCACCATTAAATTTGAGCCAGCTTGAAGCTCATTTTCTGGTTTCTTGATACCATCTAGAAACCTCATAAACCATTCTACAATCTAATGAAGCGGAGACAGCAGTTTCTGTTACTCTGCTTTCTGAATCTCATGCTATCTACTCGGTCTGCACAGCGTGGGCCTCAGAAAAATGCCATTTGGCTTGAGTTCAGAGAGCTTCTAGTTTAATGGGTTATTATCTTGATAACTAAATAATGCAAGCGGGCTGGATCAAAGCTTAGATATACTCTGCCATGTTTTCAGTTGGAAAATTTAACTCCACATGAATTTTGCTTTCCCTGGTAGGTTGCTTGATCTTAATAAAGAATGCTGGCACATGAACACATCTGTTGGAAGAGGGGCTTGTGCCCTGTATGGGGTGCAGGTGGTTTTCATGCAGGAGTGTGTTCTACGTGAGGGTATCAGAACCTGGTGAGGGCCAAAGGCAGTCAAAGCCAACTGAGGAAGGAAGTGACAGTTCAGGACAGTGGCCATGTGGTAGAGTCAAAGGCTTGAGAGCCTCAGGAGTGAGTCCACAGAAGGAGACTGAGTGGCAGCTAAATCCTGGAGTGTGGGCCCAGTGTGGAAGGAAAGCAACCTGTTCATGACATTGAGTGAGTGGCAGCAGCCATCTGAGATAACGTCATGCTGAAATATTAAAAGAAACAACTAATGGTATTTATCAGTATTGGAGAAATGCAGAAATAGAAATAAACTTAGTAGTATTAGATTGGAATCATTGTCATCAGAGTGTGATGAGATTTTTCAATCTGTGTATCTGTGGGGTACAGTCATGACCTGCCAAGCAAGATGTACTCACTTGTACAATAGTGGTATGACTGCTATAGGAATAATCAACTGCTTTTTGGTTAGACTGAGGCCTGCTTCATAGGAGGGACCCATCTGATTCCAAAATCCTCATATGCTCAAGTTCCTTATATACAATGGTATCATATTTGAATATAACCCATGCATATTCTTCCAAAGATTTTATTAAAATAATTTTGATTTATTCTTTGTTTGTTTGGGTTTTTTTGTCTTTTTGATAATATTATATGTGTGTGTTCCCCTCTCAGTCCCACCAAACATGTTCCCACCGCCCCCATCATCTGTTGAATTTAACTAGGATTGCTTGCATATGCATAGGTGTGTGGTTATTTACTGGATCATAGGCATCTTACCAGTGGTCATATTCCAGAAGAAAAATCACTCTACCTCCCTCAGCAGGCATTAATAGCAAATAGATCCTCAGTGAGGGGTAGAACCTGGTGTGTCCCTCCCTGACTGTGCTGGAACGTTGATGGGCTCAATCTTGTGCAGGTCACCACAGCAGTGAGTTCATGAGTCCAATGGCCATGTGAAGTCCAGAAGACCGTGTATTACTTACTTTTCTGTTGCCATGATAAAATGCCATGACCAAGGCAACTTATAGAAGATTATTTGGGCTTATGGTTCCAAAGAGTTAAGAGTCCATCATTGCAGGAGGTAACTGGAGCAGAAAGCTGAGGGTTCACATCTTCAAACATAAGCAGGAGGTGGAAAGAGAGCAAGCTGGAAGTGGAGCAAGGCTGTGGACACTCAAAGACCACTCGCAGTGATGTGCTTCTTCCAACATGGCCATACATCCTACAGGTTCCATAACTCTCCCCAAATAGGACCCCCTACTGACCAAGTGTTTACTTGAGCCTCTGGAGCACATTCTCATTCAAACCACCACAGACAATGTTTCATAGCACTCTACCCTATCCTCTTGCCCTCACACTTGTTCTGCCCCCACTTCTGTGATGTACCCTGAGGCATTGGGGATATGGAGAGGAGGAGAGGAAGGGCAGTATGTGATATAGATGTCTCATGTAGGTCTGGGCACTCAATAGTCACTTATCCTCACCACACTGACCAGTTATGAATCTCTGCATTAACCACTCCTACTGTTCCCACTGCTCCCACTGCAAAAAGAAGCTTTCTTCAAGCAAGGCTGAGAGAAGCACAAATTTATGGATATAAACATAAACGTTTTGAAGCCATTTTAACAACATATTCATTTAGCAAAACAACAATACTGTTTCCTCTTAGGGCTTGATTTCTGTAGCCATGGCCTTGAATTCCCTCCTATGAAGCATGCCTCAAATTCAATAAAAAAGCAGTTGGTTAGCCCCATATGTCATACCACTATTTCATAAGTACATCTTGCTTCGTGGGTTAGAACTGTACCCTGCAGGTTCCAGCATTGGGTAAGTCCATTGATGATTTTCTCCCTCAGTGGCTTATATAGCACCTTCTGGCACTATGAAAGCTAGCCAGCAGGGAGGAAACTCTATGCCAGCTCCAGATGTGTTTCTCTATGTCTTGCAAGAAAAGTATGTCATGTCTTCAGCAGTAAGGTCTTTCCATCCAGCAATGGTGGACAACCAAGGGCAATGGCAATACTCTGTGTTGTTCTCGGCCTTCTAAGGCCCCTCTGACCAATAATTCATAGGGATGTATTCCCCACTGGATAGTAAGATTTTAATTTAATAACCCGTGTCTTCTGAGGGAAGAACTGTCTATTGGTGTAAAGTACCTCTGTTCAAACTTCTTTCTTAATTATATATATATATATTTAAATTTTTATTTATTATTTTTATGTGTATGAGTGCATTGCCTGCATGTTTGTGAGTGCACCTGTGTCGTGCAATGTGGCGGAGGTCAGAAGAGGGTGTCGGATTCCTCTGGAACTGGAGTTAAGGATGATTCATACCCGCCATGTGGGTGCTGTTAATTGAACCCGGGTCCTCTGCAAGAGCAGTCAGTGCTCTTAACCACTGAGCCATCTCTCCAGCCCCTTAATTATATTTTTAATTAGCTTACAAAGAATTAGTTTTCCATAAAGCTTTCCCTTTTTGAAAATGCCTTCACCCACCCAGAGGCCCATTTCTTATTGCTTCTAGATCCTCAAGATTAACCGTTATAGTACCCAATATGTGTTAATTCAAATTTTCTTTGGGAAAATTTCTGGAATGTTTTTAATAAATACTTTTGGTCTGTATTTGGTGTAAAATGTAGATGTAGAACCCGTGGATGTGGAAGGCTGATATACACAGGGCTAAAGAATCCGGGTGAAATGATATGACACCAACGATCCAGGCACCCAGCACCCAGGTCTGGTTCTCACAAAATGTAGTCAGTTTCCTCCCAAAGCTGGGTGAAGAAGAGTGTGAGATAAGACAGAAGCATCTTTTGGGTCAGAAACCAAAAAAGCACTCAAAGAAAGATGGCATCATGCTAAAGCAACTAACTTTAAGTGGCCCCTGTTGGGTATATCTGGGATAATTTGCATTTCAGAAAGTAACATTAGTGAATTCAAATTTATTGAATAAAATAGGAAACTATAAATCCACATTGATTGCAATAAGTGATAAATCTGATGAGGAATGGCATACCATTCTCAAAGTACTTCTGCACAGAACACTGACTCATTACAAAGCCAAGGGAATATCTTTACATTGAGAAGGCTGCAGACACCAGACTAGTCAAGAAATCAACATCATCAATAATAGGACAAATCAGAACAGATAACACACCACCAGCATCTGTGATGTGCCTGCCAAAGACACGTAACTGAAATCAAGTTGTAAGGAAACAAGCAATGCAAAACCAAAGGATGTTCTTCAAAATAGCCTTGTAATCTTCAAAGGTGGCAAGGTCACAAAAGTGAAGGTATGGGGGAAAGTTTCAGCATGAAGAATAAGACCAGCAGCTAAAGCCAACATGTGGTTCTGATCTGGATCTATTCCTGATAAACTATTAGTGAGAATGGAGCTTGGGCTCAGATGATGAGTGTGTACTGGGTGTATCATTAATTTTCTGATTGGTCCTTTGTTATATAGGACAATGTCCTTATTTGTAGAAAATATACACTAAAATGTCCTGTTCTTATGGGGTGTCATTAGCAATGTTCTCTCCATGACTCAAAGGAAAAATGATCTTTGTATATATTGTTAACTTTTAAGAACAGTCCTTTAAAAAGACTATTACATTACAAATGAATACATAGATAAATTAAAGCAAAAGAGCCTTACTGCAAGCCTTGCATGCAGACCTAGCATACACATTTCTACAGCCATGATAGAGGAATAGACAAGAGTGCTGAACCATGCTAGTCTAGTTTGAAACAAAAAACTATAGCTACCGTTGAAGCTCTAAGTCAAGTGTTTCTGAATGACTACTGTCATTATTACCTTTAAATGTTAAATACTTGTAAATGTGTGGGAAAGTTGCAATAGTCCAAAGAACTGTACTTTTTAACTTGACCTAGATTCGACATTTGTTAATATTTTGTGGTATTCCATTTTTACTTCTCTCTTCTGTCTCTCTCTATATATAATATTGTCAATTATTATTTATTTATTTATTTGCATGTGTGTTGTATGCATGTGTGTGAGACATATGCATGCCCTGGCACATATGTGGAAGTTGAAGGACTATTTGCAGGAATCCATTCTATCCATGTAGGTCCTAGGGATGGAACTCAGGTCATCAATCTTGGTGGTAAGTATCTTTACCTGCTGAAAAATCTTACTGGATACACACACACACACACACACACACACACACACACACACACACACATGCAC
>NW_008348795.1:851064-868510 GCF_000622305.1 Nannospalax galili
TCGAACCCGGGTCCTCTGCAAGAGCAGTCAGTGCTCTTAACCACTGAGCCATTGCTCCGACCCCTTATATTTACTTTAAAAAAATGTGTGTATGTGATATATGTAGGTATGGATGTGCAGGGGCAAGATGAGGATGTTGAGTGTCCTGTTGTATTGTTTGATCCCTTATTTCTGTGAGGCAGAGTCTCTCACTGAATCTAGAACTAGATTGGCAGTCAGCATACCCCAGCAATCCTTCTGTCTCTTCCCCTCTCCCATAGTGCAAGCAATGACAGGTGCATGCAATTGCAGCCCTTTTTATGAGGGTGCTAGGAATCTAAACTCATGGCCCTATGCTTTTTCACAAGTTCTATAACCCACTGAACCATCTCCCCAGCCCCATATATGTTTTTATTCCTAAATGATTTGATGATAAATTGCCATCGTCAGTCTTTTTTCCCTTAAATATTTCCATCTATATGTATTGCTTACTGTTCCTATCACCGTGACAAAATATCCAATAAAAGCAGCTTATATTTATTTTGGCTCACAGTTTCAGGACATCCACCATAGGAAGGAAGATCTGATAGCATGTACGGTGGTGGGAAAGGGTGGCAGAGGTTTCCTAATATGGTGTGGACCAAGAGAAAGGGAACACAGGTGAAAACCAAAAGCAGGAGCGATCTTCAAAGGTCAACCCCTATTAAGTAACTTCTTCTAGGCCCCACATTCTAAAAGCTGCACAGTCTTCAAAATAGTGCCACAGCTGGGGAGCAGGCATTCAAAACACAAACTTGTGGGGGACATATCAGTCTAAGAATGAGAATATTCCTTTACATAATTATAGTGGAATGATCAAGTTCTGAAATACAGTATGGATATAATACTTTAGTATATGGCCCATATTTAAAATTTGTCAATTATTTCAACTTTTCTTTCTTAAGACAAGGTCTAGCTACATAGCCCAGGCTGATCTGGAACATGAGATCCTCTTGTTTCCAGCTCCTGACAGCTGGGAGTACAGGTGTGCACCACTATGCCTTGTTCAACTTTAAAAAAAAAATTATTTATTTAAAAATTTTTTTTAATTTAATAGCCACATGGCTAGAAAAAGCTTTCATTACAGCTTTAACATATTCAGTAACACATTCCAGAGCAAGGATACATCTCTTTTAAAGGTGGCTGTAAATTTTTAGGCTCAGAGTTGAATGAATACAGTCATACAATATTGAACTCAGTATAAACCCTGTAAGACATAAAATTGAATGAATTTTTACCCTGTAAGAAGGTCTCCATTTCATTTTAAGATATGCTGTTTCCTACATTTTAATGCTACTAACACTTACATGTTTGTACATGTGTCTTTAATCTTTATGTATCTGATTATTACTAGTCAGTCGGTTACACTTGGATCCTTAGTACATGAGTATGGATATAAAGTCATCAGGTAGATTTCTCTGGTAATGTTTATTACCTCTAATATTTAACATGAAGTAAATAAAATTTTTTTTAATAACTACATGATTAGAAGAAGCATTTCATTACAGCTTTAACATATTCAGTAACATACTCCAGAGCAAGAGTACATCTCTTTCACAAGTGGCTGTAAGTTTCTAGGTTCACAGTTGAATTAATACAGTTATACAATATTGACCTCAGTACAAGCCCTATAAGACATAAAAATTGAATGAGGTTTTAACCTTGAAAAAAGATTTCCATTTCATTTTAGAATATATTTTTCCTTGCAAAAGACTCATTGTTTTTGCTACTAACACTGAGATGTTGGCACATGCATCTCTAATCTGTATTCATCTGATTATTACTAGTCATAATCGGTTGCACTTGGATCCTTGGTGCATGTCTATAAAGCCATCAGGTAGATTTCAATGGTAATGTTTATCACCTCTACTAATTAGCATGACATAAATTTCCATGCTTCCTCCTCAAATACACATTTTTTAAAAATTTGTTTGGTCCCTCCACTAGGGTCCTTATACTCTGATATCCCTGCTACTGTCTGCTGTGTTGTCGGCACCCCCAGCAATTCCCCACTACTTGCCCTTCTGGTGAATCTAGTCAGCCCATCTAGAGGTCTTGGTTTTAGGAGGGTCATCTGTTCCTCATCTAGCGGCAATCAGTTGTCAATATTCCTTTGGATAAGATTGGGGTCTGCTGTTCATTTTCCCAGTTCTATGCTGGGTTACTATCTGGGAGTCCCTTTGGCCACCCTGGCCAACAACTCAAAAGAAGGTGTCTCCTTTCTGGCATTGTTGCTTGTTACGTGGTCTTCAGCTGTACATATGGACTCTTAAAAAATTATATTGGCCCCTTTCATCTTTGGTTATACTTTCCTTTTGGGTGTTTAAGGCCATACAGTTGGCCCAGATAAACCAATTTATTTTTACTCTTAAGGCCATTAAAGGATCTGTTCTTCAGAGGTCATATGGGCTTGGGAGGGGCCCCTGGCTCCTTTCTTTTACCTGTTCTGCCTATGTGAAGATAAGTCAAAGGTCCTTTTGGCCATGGTTGGCTTCATTTGGAAGCATGGAGGAAATGAGTCCTCTGTGTTGGCCCTCCTCTTTGTAGACTGGACACTGGTTCGAGTCCTTCTCATGGGGTCTCCCTAGCCTCCTTGATCAAGAGGACAGGTGACCCACCACAATTACAGGACATTTTGAGAGATGCTCATAGTCCCCTGGAACTAGTCGACCTAGGAAGGCAAGGAGCAAAGACTGTCCTTTATGTCCCTCTGACCAAATTATTATAGGCCTCAAAGTATGTCTGTTAAACATCCAAGAAGGTTAGTTCCACCAGTCTGGTACTTTTAATTACTCTGTGTCATGTAGATAAATCTTGGGCAAAGACCAGTTGTTCTCAGATAAACCTTACCTAGACATATATTTCTTGATCTGGTATATATAAATTGTCAGTAGGTTTTTGGAGTAATATGGTTCCCTCTGATTTTTAAAACCAGCTAGGCATTATTTATCTCTCACATTGTCTCACCCCTCCATCATGATTTTCCCACTTAAGGTGCCCCCATTTCCCTGCTTTCTCCCTTAATAATACCCTCCGTCTATGGTCCTACCACTCTTGAGCTCCTTCTTTCCCTTTATCCCCTAGGTTCCTTGTATACCCTTCCCTCCCCGCTCCCTTAAACTAACCCAATTTTTATCCATATTTCCCTTATTAACACCTGTTTCCTTCTGTTCTTCTCCTTCAGGTTCTTTCTTTTCCTTTACCTCCCTGTTTTCTTTCCATTATCCTGGTTCCTGTAGTTATGTCTGGTTGCATACTCATTAATCAGATTTTGGTTTTAGGATCCACATATGAGGAAGAACATATGCCTTTCTTTTTCTGACTCTGTGTTACTTCACTTAGTATGACAGTTTCTAGTTCCATCCATTTACCTGCAAATTTCATGATTTCATCTTTCTTTACTGCTGAATAAAACTCCATCATATAAATGAACCACATTTTCATTATCCACTCATCAACTGAGGGACACTTAGGTTGCTTCCATCTCTTAGCTATTGTGAAAAGAGCAGCAAAAAATATGGATGTACATATGTCTCTGCAATAGGATGAGTTCTTTGGTTATATGCCAAAGAGTGGTATAACTGGGTCAAATGGTAGGTTCATTTGTAGTTTTTTAAGAGTTCTCCGCACTGCTTTCCATAGGCGTTGAACAAGTTTGCAGCCCCACCAGCAGTGGATGAGTGTTCCTCTTTCCCCACATCCTCTCCAACATTTGGTATCATTTGTTCTCTTGATCTTGGCCATCTGACTGGGGCAAATGAAATCTTAAAGTGGTTTTAATTTGTATTTCCCTAATTATTAGTGATGTTAAACATCTTTTAAAATGCTTCATAGCCAATGTTTACTTCTTCTTTTGAGATCTCGGATCAGCTCCTTAGCCCATCTTTTAATTGGGTTACTTCTTGTCTTGATTCTCTGTTTTTTGAGTGTGTTATATATTCTGGGTGTTAAGTCTCTGTCAGATGTGTTGCTGGTGAAGATTTTCTCCCATTCTGTGGGTTTTCTGTTCACTTCCCTGGTTGCCTTCTTTGATGTACAGAAGCTTTTTAGTTTAATGAGGTCCTGTTTGCTAATTCTTGACCTTGTTTCTTGAGCTGGCTGGGAGATAGCTCAATAGGTGCCTTGTTCAACTTTTTAAATAACATCTTTTCCTGTTTTGGGATCATCCATCACATTTGGTCATTTTGCGACAAATGTGCAGCAGTCCTTCAGGCTCACTTTGCATGATGTTGACAAACGTTTTATGCAACATATACAATGTTCCTTTCCTCTGGATGTTTCTCTCTGGGTTACTTTTGCTTTTTCTCTCTCCTTTGTGTCAGTTTTGCAGCATGTATTTTGTCAGCCTTCTTCACTCCATCCAAGTCCAAGTAATAGACATTTGTGTAGATTGATGGATTATGATATAAGCTTCTTCCAATTTTTAATACATTTTACTTTGTTGTATGTGCTATGGATCAATACCTGAAGAATTTCAATGACTTAAAATTAGGCAAACAAATTGGCAGGGCTAGTACTATTGATTGGAAAATTAAGAATAATGTCATACAGCAAAAGTCAGACTCTGGGTTTACAACCCATCAAATGCCCAGCATGAACCTGGCATTAATTGCCAATGGCATCTTTCTAAAGGACTTGAGACACTGTTAGCTTGGAGGGGTGAGCATGCTGTTTCTGTCACACAGGGATTTCCACCAGCTCTTCCTCCATAGTTCTGGCTCAGTGTTGAGCTCTCACACCTGCCACCTGCCCCCTCCCTAATGACAGATCAGTTGTTACTGTAGGATGCTTGTGGGAATTTCGAAGGCAGGGAATGAATCATAAGAGAAAGATGAAACAGCTTTGGAACAATGGGGTTATTAAGTGCATTGACTGTCAGGTGGGATGGAAAGCAAGGCCAAGTGATTATGCTAAATAGGAAAGAGATGGACCCAAAACATGGAAATGCAACCTGTTATTTATGTAAAACACATGTAACAATAAGAAAACCTCAAGATTCTCAGGTACAATATTTTTCATTCCTGCCCTCATGGGTAGCCATTATTTGAACATGGTGGTATGCAATTTAATAACACTTTCTGGAAGACAGTGACCCTAATAATACATATTACTTAAGATTTTGATTAACTAAATATGTAAGAATTAAGCAATATTTGTTTACTTATTCAGTTTTATGTATATGAGTGTTTTGCCTACATGTAAGTACATCCATGCATGCAGTGCCCACAGACGCCAGAAGAGGGCATCAGTTCCCCTGAAGCTGGAGTTAGGAATAGTTAGTTGCCATGTGGGTGCTTGGACCTGAACCTGGGTCCTCTGCAAGTGTAATCAGCACTCTTAACCACTGAGCCATCTCTCTAACCCCAGCCAAGCAATATTAGTACACCTGTTTTACTATTTGAATCATCCAGAAAGTTTGTATTTACACAAATCTTTGAATGAGTTAAGATTATGTCCAGTTCTTTAAGTACTCACCCCCTCCCTCCCAAAATAGTATTTTAATAGGTTTCAGATGCAAAAAAATAAAATAAAATAAGACTAGATATTAGTTGACTTTCTTTTAATTGTTAAACACATGCTGCCCCCCGGTGTTCTATGGGCACCTCTGTCTTTTAGGCCGGTCCAGTTGCTCTTACCTGCTGCCTGCTGGACATTATACTGCAGGTCTCTTCAGGTTTGCAACACCCCATCTTCTCTCTCATTCCTGACTTTTCCCTTCCTGCTACTTTTCTCAGCACTTGGCACGATGCCCCACATATAGAGCTCATCAAAGCATTAACTATTAGATGAATGGGTGAGTGATGCCTGTTACTCAAATTAGAAAACTTGGTGCCATTTCAAATTCTCTTTACCACCTGCTCACCAATTACCACTGCCACCCCCTCAGTTCAAAGCTTCATCGCTTCATGTCTAGACAAGTTCTCACATGTCTCCTTGTGAATTGAAATCTCTTCTCTCCTTTCTCTTTGAGTGATTCTGTGAATATCACTTTTCTTCAGCACCTTTAGCCCTGGCTTTTTCTATCAGACATGTGTAAGTGGTAGAGTGAATAAAGCTTTATTCTTTTATTTTGGCAGTGCTGGGGTGTGGAAATGACTTCTGTTAATAAACTTAATCTGGACTAATAACTCTTAATTAAGCCCAGGAAAACCATGTGCGTTTATGTCTTGTGACCTTGGCACACGATCTGGTTTCCTAGGCAACCTCAATTTGGTACTCTACCTAAAAAGATAATAAATGAATGAATGTGAGTATGCTTGAGAATTAAGATACAAAAGTGGTGAAAGGCAGAGCCCCATCTCCATTGGACACAGTAGAGATTTGGAAGGATACATGGCCTTGTATGAATGAGATATTCTAGATCTAGGGATGAAAAGTCTGGATCTAAGATTAGGATGGAGCCCAGCCTGTAGTTCCTAAATTGAAGTTGGAGAAGTCATTTTGAGTAAAATTACGGGTGGGACTGGACTCCCCAAATAGTTCCAGAGACAGAGTTCCAACAAGACGGTTCCATTAGCATAATTCCAGAAGACAGATGGTTCCAAGAGATCTCTAGGGGAATAAGCAAGCTCAGAGTTCAGGCCCATCTTAAAAACTAAAATTCAGTGTCAGGCTTTTCCTTATTCAGGTAATTATAATGCAGGTGTAGTAAGGCCTCACTGGGAATGGCAACCCAGGATCTTTCTTTTGCTAAAGAAATGTTCTCCTACTAAACTGCACCCCAGCCCCAGATAGAGCTGAAGAAGCGATGTATATGGATCTTCGTCCAGCTTTGTCAACTGCTAACTCGGTAAACTGCCGTACTTGTCTTCTTAAGCTCAGTTTCTTCACCTATAAACCTGAAGATAACAATCTCTTCCACAGGAGCTGCACCTAGCTGTGGGATAACAGCAATTTGTTGTCGTTGTTGCTGTTTTCAAAGGTTTGTTTATGTTTTGGAAATATTCTTGCTAATGTGACCAGGCTGGCCTTGAACTCAGTACACCTGTGTCAGGTTTCCAAAGGCTGGGGTTGCAGGTATGCACCAACATAACCAGCTAAGGGTGGTATTTTGAAATATTGCTTCCATTTGAGTCATTGATCAAGGCAAGAATACTTAAGGCAAGAATTACCTTTGGGTTAGAAAAGATCTTAATGTGTCTTTCTGGTATGAAGGGCAAGGCTGCTTTCCTTCATGTAAGTCTAAATCACGGAAAAAGATGGAATTCAAAGGGAGAGAATTTTCTCTATTTAGTAAGGTATTTTAAGTCCACATGACTTCAGTTACTGCAGGAAAGAGGACATATGTTTGAGGAAATTTGGAGAAAAGGAAAAATAGACCGAACAGTTCTTTCAAAAGAAGAGATGCATTCAACTTTAGCATTCATTTCTCTGTGTACTTAGTGGACTTTGTCTTTTCCTCCTGCTGCTCAGAAAAAGTATGCTGCCTAAATGAGCTTGAATGAAGTTTAGGGGAATAAGCAAAAGGAAGGGCTTCCCACAAAGCAGCAGAGAAAGGAGCATTCAGTGGACAGTGCAAATCAGCATGGAGAATAAATCTAGAGGAGGAGACAGGAGCAGACAGCACTCACCACCACCCTCATCCTTCACATACATACTTCCCAGGAAACTCTAAAAGTATTGTGATAGGTGTTAAACTGAGGCTTATAAGGAATGGAAGCTCATGGCATTTTGCCTCAATATTAAAATAGACAGACCCATAGAGAGCTGAAGGACTTGGAAGTATCTGGGTTGCAATTGAAACGCACTTTGCACCAGGCCTTAGACAAAGTAAACCCAGACTGGTGAGAGGTAGAGTATATCTCCCAGAGCCCAAAATGAGTTTCTGTTTCTTTCTGATGCATATCAGCTTCTCATCTTCACCTGTATTTCTCTCTAATGCAGGGTAAATTCTGCATGACCAGGACCAATGACTGGTTGTTCTGGGTATGTCTCAAAGCTCCTAGTTTGCTGTTTTCTTTTAAAAAATTTTATTTATTATTTTTATTTTTTATGTGTATGCATGTATTGCCTGCATGTAGGTAAGTGCACCCATGTTGTGCAATGCCTGCAGAACTCAGAAGAGGCTGTCGGATCCCCCGGGACTGGAGTTACAGACAGTTGTTCGCTGCCATGTGGGTGCTGGGATTTGAATCTGGATCTTCTGCAAGAACAACCAGTGTTCTTAACAGCTGAGCCATCTCTTCAGCCTCCTGATGTTTTCTTCTGCACAGTAAATGCAAAAACAAATCTTTTTGAGGCACTGGGTATTAAACTCTGGACTTCACACATGCAGCAAGCACTTTGCTGCTGAGCCATGCTCCCAATTCCCCTTTCGCTTTCTTTTAAAAATTTGAGATAGGGTCTTGCTTATTTGCTCAGGCTAGCAATAACTTGTACTCCATCTGCTTCAGCCTCCAGAGCAACTGATACCACAGGCTTGCACCACCATGGCCAGCTCAGGCTCTTTGTTTTTGTAATTTTTTTTTAAGAATCAAGGATCACACACATGCTTAACAGTTAGATATTTTCCAGTTCTCAGTTCCCTCTCTGCCAAAGCTTTAATGAGGAACTTCCCGCTTGAAACAGAAAGAGATGATTTTGGATCAAATTCCTTGTCATTTTTCAAAATGTAGACTGTTCTCTGAAGTTTTAATTATCTCTACCATGCCTGCCTTCCTGAAAACACTCTGGACCAAAGTACAAATATTAGTCTACAGGGTCTTAGCCTATCCAAGACAGTCCATGAGCAAAAAGACCTCCTCTACAGCAAGTAACTCGGGCAGCCAGCCAGTACCTGGACCCCAGGTTCTCTTGCTAGCATGAGGCCCCAGTGTACACATTCTATAGCTGAGATGGCCTCTATCCAACCAGTTCTCCTCATGTCTTCTGTGCTGTGGGGTGGTTCTTTGACTTACAGCGGGAATCATCAGGCATGACACCATGTATACTAAAAAGCAATGACAGTAACATTGAAATAGGGGTCAGAAAGTGATGGAGAGGATGGGCGAGAGGTGATGGACGTGTCATCCCTAGAGTATCTGAGAAGCACGGTTTGATAAAATGTGCAACATAGAGAGTCTCAAGTTACATTCAGTTTCTTATAATTGAATAACAAATTTATAATCATAAAAATTAATGTTGTGAAGTGACATGCTCCACCCTCAGAAGAGTGCTTACCTCTGTCTGAGAGGAAGGGAATGGAGAGTAACGATGGTGGCTCTCTGTAATGGGAAAGTTGTATTTCTCAGAAGGCAAGTCATAGTCAGGTGGTACAGTCCAATACGAGGAGACAGAGGCAGTAAGATCAGGATTTCAAGGTCATCCCCAGCTAAAGGGAGTTGGAAGCCAGCCTGGGCTATATGAGACCCTGTCTCAGAAAATGGAACAAAATCTGTGAAATGTGATTTCACCATCATGCTTGTAAAATGAAAAGGTGGGCCTGTTAAGGAGGATAGGACTCAGTCGGTGTAGCATGGTAGGATCATGGACCAAGTGATTGCCAAGATTGCTTCAACTACGATTTTCACTTATAAATCTGCAAAATTGCATTTATACATAGCCACTAAATGATTTTTCTCTACTCAGTCTTATTTTGGAATTTATCATGTCAGTACATATTTCTTACTCATTCAAATGAACTGTTGCACATTCCTTGTTATAAAATTATGTCTGTTTCAATTTGGTTTGTTATCACAAACAGAGCAACAAGGCTATGTTTCTGGACTCCACTGCCACTGCACTATGGACCTTGTGGATGGGATGATCCTTCTCTGTGGGTCCTGTGGCATCACAGCTTATTCAGCAATATCCTTGCTCCCTGTGCATCAGAGGCCAGCCACACTACCAGTACCATAGCATGACAATCCAAAGTATTCCTGGCTACTGCCTAATATACTCTAGGGGCAAAATTGCCTATTTGAGGACCACAGAGCTAGACCACACATATGCTTGGGAGTGGAATTATTGAAACCCTAGGTGTACATCTTCTACCCTCCAGATATTGTCAGACTTTTCTCTAATGTTGTGCTAGTTTTCATGCCATCAAATAACAAGGGTTCCTGCTACAGAGTAGCATCAGTGTCTTAGTTTCTTTTCTATCGATGTGATAAAAATTCTCTGAGAAAATCAAAATAAGGGGGGAAGGGGTTACTCTGGCTCACAGTTCAAGGGTACAGTCCATTATGGAGGGGAAGTCAAGGTGGCAGGAGCTTAAAGCACCTGGTCACATTGCATTCGCAATGAGGAAGCAGAAAAGTATGAAAACACAGCACTCCTTAGCTTCCTTTCTCCACTTACACAGTCCAGGATCCAAGCCAGGGAACGGTGCCACCAACAGTAGGCCAGTTTGCCACCTCAATTAATGCAATCAAAATAATCTCCCACAGGCCTGCCCAGAGGTCTGACTCCCAGGTGATTCTAGATTCTGTCAAACTGGTAATTAGCATTAACCATTGCAGTCAGCAATCCTTCAAGTTAGGTTCTGTCTTGCTGTTTTTGTTGCTGGCTTCACTTCTAGTAGGGCTGAAGTTGAATATTTCATGTTTGCTGACCATTGCAGTTTCTTTCTCTGTGAACTCCTGCCCATGTGTTTTGCTCATGTTTATGCTGAGCTCTTTGATTTTATTTGACCTTTTCTTATCTATTAGCAGGACTTCAAAAATATTTCATTTACACCTCCAAGTATTTGCTGAGAATGTACATGGATCTGAAATCCTTCTAGGTACCAGGACTAAAGCAATGAATCAAACAAAAATTCCTATCCTCATAGAATTCATATTTTAGAAGGGAGATGTAAGCAATAAATATAATAAATAAACCATGTATCATAGCATAGCATAGTGTATCAATCATACCTTTTGTTACTGTAGCAAAATATCTCACAGGAGAACTTAGGGAGAGAAAAATTTATTTTGATTCAGTTTCAGATGGTTTGGACCATGGTTTTTATTCTTTTTCCTTTGTTTGCAGTGCTGGGGATTGAACATAGGGCTTTGTACATACTAAGCAAGCACTTTACCACTAAGCTACATTCCCAGCCCTCCAATCTATCTTGAAATATTTTGTGACTGGGATACAGTAGGGATCTAATTTAGCTTTCTCCTAATGCCTACTCAACACTGCATCATTTCCCAATTGATTATTATAATGTCACCTGTGAATGTCCTACCTTTATTTTTCTTCAAAATCTTGATTACTCTGAGCTCTTTGTTCTTGCATGTGAGCTTTTGAATTATCTCATCAAGTTCTATGAAATAAAAAGATGCTGATGAAAGTTCAGATGTTGAAAGTCTCAATGAATTGATTGGTATTAAAGGCTTAGTATAAGACTTGAGTTCCATCTCACCGTAAATCTCCATTCCATTCATTTCAGTTTTGTTTTATGGTATTTAAGAATATTTGTAATTTTCTCTTAAAACCACACCATCTAGGAGACTATAGAGGTGGCTCAACAGTTAAAGAGTACTTGCTGCTTTTAGAGAGGACCAGAGTTCAGTTCCCAGCACCCATATCATATGATTCACAACTGCTTGTAACTCCAACTCCAAGGGATCCAACACCCTCTTCTGGCCTCCAAGAGCACATTCAGGCATGTACACACACACACACACACACACACAAATCTTTTTCTTTAAATGCACAATCTGCTCATATTTTGCTAGATTTATCTTTTGATTTTTTTAGTTGTGTCTCTATTCTAGATCAGATTTCTGTCTTGAGTTGTACTTTCTCACTGCAAGTTACTGATGCCTCAGAATAGCCTTAGATTTTGTGTTCATCTCAGTACTGGTGAACTCAGAAATTCACAACATTCTTGGTTTAATCACTTGGAATTTCTAAGTAAACAAATATGTTTGGTAATAATTTTGTGGAATTTCTTTCTTTTGTGTCTTTATCACTTCTCTTTAATTGCTTCTCTTATTGTACCATACTAACAAACTAGAGGAAAATGTTGACTAAAAATGGAGATTGGAGAGCCTGTCTTATCCCTAAATTTACAGAACTTAAAAAATTCCATCAAGTTAGGTTTCTGCTGAAGGATTTTCATAAACATTAAAAATTTTTTATTTATTTTTATTTTATGTATATGAGTGTTTTGCCTGCATGTATGTAAGTAACTGTGTCATACAAAGCCTGCAGAGGCCAGAAAAAGGTGTCAGATCCCCTAGAATGGGAGTTATTGGTGGTTGCTAGTCACTATGTCAGGGCTGGAAATTGAACCTGGGTCTTCTGGAAGCACAGCCATTATGCTTAACAGCTGAGCCACCTCTCCAGCCCCTCATAATCATATTTTAAACTCAGAAAGGTTTCCCTATTCTAGATTTGCTAGGGGCTGTGTCACAAATGGGTATTGAAGTTAAACAGACTAATTTTTTATGAATCTATTGTTTTTCTCCATGTCTGTGACCTGATGAATTTTAGCATATTTTCTAAAGATGACTTTTTTTTTTCTGAAGAAATTGTCTATTTGTTCCTAATGAGTTTTAAAAAAAATAAAATGATCACAGCAATACATGCCTTTAATCCCAGCACTTTGGAAACAGAGGCAGATGGCGCTCTATGAGATTGAGGGCAGCTTAGTTTACCTAGTGAGTTCCAGACCAGCTGGGGCTCCTAGAAGACCCTGTCTCAAAAATAAAACAAAACAAAAAAAGATTTTAGCTTCCTTTCAGTTCAAAAGTGAGATTTCTAATAATTTTCCTTCTCTAATGTTCTTGTCTAGTTTTGTATCAAGGCTATTTGAGCCTAACAACATGACTAGAGAGGGGCTCTCCCTCTCTCTTACTCAGTGCCAGAGTTTGTATAATATTGAGATAACCTTTGTTCTTAAGATTTAAATAAAAGCCACTGTGGGACCTTTGCAGACTACCTAAGAGTGCCTGAATCTGGCCTCCCTATGGTGGTGAGCCTTCCCATTGCTGCAGGGCAGGGGTTTTCTGTGCTTTAATAGGGGCCCAGATCTATGCAGATTGCCTGAGAGTGCCTGAATCTGATCTGCGCTTAATGAGCTTCCCAAATTTTGCTGTGCCTGCTGGCTAGTAGGGGTCCAACTTTAGGAGGAAACCTAAGAGTATTTGATTTGGTGCCTGACTCAGGCCTCTATGAGGCCTCAGTTCCTGAGTAGCTAGACTAGAGACATCAGATCCCTCCAATATAAGATCAAAAGAGAGAACCGGAAGCCTAGACAAACTAGCTTTTCATACCCAATAAGACAACAGTCAAGGAACATGAGTCATACAAACAGAGTCAGACTTCAACTCAACAATGGAAGACTTGACTTCCAGAATCACAAAATCACAAAAGAAATCCATATGCCAAAATCACAACGAAAAAATAATAATATGAAAAACCCAAATAATATGTCCCCACCAAACGCCAGTCCCATAGAAGAGTTCTACAAAGAAACCCCCTAGAGAAAATCCAGGACACAGAATTTAAAATAATAAAAACACGATGAAAGAACTGAACGAATTTAAAAGAACACACAAACAAATCAAAGAACTAAAAGAAGCTAGGGATAAACTGGCTGAATTCATAAAAGAGATAGAAATGTTGAAGAAATATTTCATTCTTCAGTAACTCATAAAAGAGATAGAAATGTTGAAGAAATATTTCATTCTTCAGTAACTCATAAAAGAGATAGAAATGTTGAAGGCTGAAATGAAGAAGGAAGCGAAAAACTCAATAAGCCAATTTGAAACAACAGGAGAAAGATTCACCAATAGAATGAATGAAATGGGGTGCCAAGACAAGAAACGGGCCTGTACCCAGCCTATGAGGAGAGACTGGTGGGGGGGAACTTGGAGGGTTAAAGAGGCTTGGGAAGTCAAGGCACACTTGGCATACTGGACTTCCCCAGGGAAGGTGCTGTTACCAGGACGCTGGAGGCTGTGCAGCCCAGGAAGCAAAGGGATATGAGGGCAGGACCTGGTCCAGAAGGCTCCTGTGGACCAGGAAAGGTGCTGGCACCAGGCCACCCGGAGGCTGTGCAGCCCAGGGAAGTAAAGGGAGGTGAGGATGGGACCAGGCCCAGAGGGTTCCTGGGGATGGTAGGAAGGAACTAGTTGGTTCAGATGCAGAGGATCAGGAAGCAGTGGTGGCTCTGGGCAGAGAGGTTGGCCCAGGCGCCTGGGGTGCCAAGACAAGAAATGGGCCTGTACCCAGACTAGGAGGAGAGACTCAGAGGGGGACCTGGGAAGGTGAAAGAGGCTGGGGGAGTCAAGGCACACTGGCCACCTGTGCTGGACTTACCCAGGGAAGGTTCTAGGTACTGAATGATGAATGGGTCAAAGGAGAAATTAAGAAATAAAAGTATTCCTGGAACTAAATGAAAAGGACAATACAATACAACAAAACCTCTGGGGACACACTGAAAGCAGTCCTTAGAGGGAAGTTTATACTCTAAGTGCCTACATAAAAAATCAGAAAGAACACAAAAAAATGACAACATTGCACCTCAAGACACTTGAAAAGCAACAACAAATGAAACCCAAACCTAGCAGACAAGCAGAAATAACAGAAATCAGGGCAGAAATGAATGCAGAAATTAATGAAATAGAAACAAAGAAAACAATACAAAGAATCAATGAAACCAAGAGCTAGTTCTTTGAGAAGATAAACAAGATTGACAGACTGCTAGCCCAGTTAAGCAAAAGAAAGAAAGAGCACCTCAAAATAAAAAAAAATCAGAGATGAAAGGGGAAACATCACAACAGACACCAAAGTGACGCAGAAAATTATAAGGGAATACTTTAAAAACTTGTATGCTACTAAATTTGAAAGCCTAAAAGAAATGGACAGGTACCTAAAAGCATGGGAACCACCAAAGGTAAACCAAGAAGAGACTAACAGCTTAAACAGACCTATAACACATAAGGAAATTGAAACAGTAATACAAAACCTCCCGACTGAAAAAAGCCCAGGACCAGATGGATTTACAGTGGAATTCTACCAGACATTTAAAGAGGATCTACATCCAATACTACTTAAGTTATTCAAAAAGATAGAAATCGAGGGAGAACTTCCAAATTCCTTCTATGAAACCAGCATCACTGTAATACCAAAGCCAGGTAATGATAGAAGCCAGTATAACCAAAAAAGAATACTGTAGACCCATATCTTTAATGAACATAGTTGCAACAATTCTCAACAAAATACTTGCAAACTGAATACAGACACACATCAAAAAGATCATCCACCATGATCAAGTCAGCTTTATCCCAGAGATGCAGGGATGGTTCAATATACGTAAGTCAATAAATGTCATAAATCACGTAAATGGGCTCAACGACAAGAACCACATGGTCATTTCAATAGATGCAGAGAAGGCCTTTGACAAAATTCAACAAGGATTTTTGTTCAGAGTCGTAGAGGGAATTGGACTGGAGGGAACATAGCTCAACATAATTAAAGCCATATATAACAAACCCACAGTCAACATCATTCTAAATGGAGAAAAACTGGAAGCATTCTCTTTGAATTCAGGAGTCCTTTTGGCAGATGATATGATATTATATCTAAGAGATGCCAAAACTTCTGCCAGAAAACTCCTAGAAATTATTAACACGTTCAGTAAAATGGCAAGTTACAAAATTAATCTACAAAAGTCTGTAGCCTTTCTATATAACAAGCAATCAGAGAAAGAGTATATGGAAACACACCTCTTCACAATAGCTGCAAAAAAAAAAATCTTGGAATACGCCCGACCAAGGACATTAAAGACCTCTACAAAGAAAATTTTAATTCCTTAATGAAAGAGATTGAGGAAGATATTAAAAGGTGGAAGGACCTCCCATGCTCATGGATTGGTAGAATTAATATTGTGAAAATGACCATCCTACCAAAAGCCATTTATAGAATCAATGCAATGTCAATCAAAATTCCCATGCCACATGACATTTTTCACAGAATTGGAAAAAAACATCCTAAGATTCATATGGAAGCACAAGAGACCTCCGATAGCCAAAATAACCCTGAGCACTAAGCACAATGCCGGGGGGATTGCTATACCAGATTTTAAGCTGTATTACAGAGCTTTGGTCATAAA
This sequence comes from Nannospalax galili, assembly GCF_000622305.1. Classification (NCBI taxonomy): domain Eukaryota; kingdom Metazoa; phylum Chordata; class Mammalia; order Rodentia; family Spalacidae; genus Nannospalax; species Nannospalax galili. Next base: position 867,110 of record NW_008348795.1, read on the forward strand.
AACAACATGGTACTGGCACAAAAATAGACCCATAGATTAATGCAACAAAATTGAAGACCCAAATGTGAGTACATTCAATTTCAGCCACCTGATATTTGACAAAGGAGCCAAGAACATTCACTGGAGTAAAGACAGCATGTTCAGCAAGTGGTGCTGGCAAAATTGGATTGCCACCTGTAGAAGTATGAAACTAAATCCCTATCTTTCACCTTGCACAAAAGTCAACTCAAAATGATCAAGACCTCAATGTGAAGCCTGAAACTCTGAAAGTGTTAGAAGAAAACATTGGCAATAACGTACAAGATATAGGTGTAGGAAAGGATTTTCTAAACCGGGCATCAACTGCCTGGGAAACAAGGTCAAGAATCAACAAATGAGACCTCACTAAACTAAAAAGCTTCTGTACACCAAAAAAAGCAACCAGGGAAATGAAGAGAAAACCCACAGAATGAGAGAAATTGTTCACCACTGACACATCCGACAGAGGTTTAACATCCAAAATATATAATGAACTCAAAAAAGAAAGTATCAAGAAAGGAAGTAACAAAATAAAAAGATGGGCTAAGGAGCTGTATTAGTCAGGGTTCTCCAAAGAAACAGAACCGGTAGAATGAATATATATATGTATAGAGATTTATCAGCTTAGCTCACAAGATAGAATCTGAGTAGTCCAACAATGGCTGCACCACACTGGAGAGGCTGAGAATCCGTAGTTGCTCAGTCCACAGGCTGGATGTCTCAGGTAGTCTTCAGTCTACAGTAGCAAGACAAACTCACCAGTGAGAGAGAAGGCAAGCAGCAAGAAGCCAGGTGTTCTCCTCTGCCTTGGCCTTTTATATGGGCTGCCATCAGAAGGCAAAACCCACATTTAGGGTGCAGATGATCCAATCAAGAAGATCTCTTTCATTTCAGTTAATCCCAGATCCAGCAAGTTGACACCCAGGATTAGCCATCACAAGTCCACCTCTTGTCAACTTGGCACACAATAACATCTCTCTATGTCATGCTTAATTTTCAAATGAAAACAATGTTGAGGTCATAATTTCACCTAACATGATATAACTATCCCATCATACAATGAGCAATGCACTATATATCTTAGAGTAAGTGATAAGGTCTTTGAGGAATCCTTTAGTGTCTCATAACCATTACTATCATATAGGTTCACAACACTTAACCACTTAACACATCTCAATTACACATTCAAAAAACAATAACTCAAGTATCTGCTTAACATATGCGTATACATGCACAATCCTATGCTTAATCAAATAGGACAAAAATACTCATGTCAATTACAATCCACGTTTCTGCAACTGGTCATGTGGCCTAAGTTGGTATTTGTAACTACCTTCCTCTACTACCCATTCTGTATTTCCTCCACCATCAGCAAGCACCTGT
>NW_008348795.1:868696-869792 GCF_000622305.1 Nannospalax galili
GAACAATCCAATTTCCCCCTGGTAGTCTGGGTCATTCACCTCTCCTAATACTGTTATTCCTTTCTTAGCCTGCTGACTTAAGGGCATCAGAAGCCCAAAGAGTGCAGGGGGGATGTCTTAGCTTCCAGTTCAATGGAATGTTTGTAGTGTTGCCTGGCAGTAGCACTCCCTCCTCTGGAACCAAAACATCCAAGCCAGTAGAGTGCAAAGTCGAGGGTACAGGAAGCAAAAATTTTCCTAGTGGGTCACCAGGGGTGATAGTGAGTGGAATCATTCCCACTTCCACCCCTTGATTCCTGGACCTGTGAATCCTGGCTATAGGAGAAATTGTACTTGGATGCTGATTCAAAACATACACTGTCTTCTGGAGGACCCTGCCCCAGCCCTCCAGGCTATTTCCACCTAATTGGCACTGTAACTGTGTCTTTGAGAGGCCATTCCATCGTTCTACCAAGCCAGCTGCTTCAGGATGGTGGGGAACATGGTAGGACCAGTGGATTCCATGACCATGGGCCCACTCTCACACTTCTTTGGCTGTAAAGTGAGTTCCCTGGTCAGAAGCGATGCTGTGCGGAATACCATGATGGTGAATAAGGCATTCTGTAAGTCCCTGGATAGTAGTTTTGGCAGAAGCATTATGTGCAGGAAAGGCAAATCCATAATCAGAATAAGTGTCTATTCCTGTAAGGACAAAACACTGTCCCCTCCAAGATGGAAGTGGTCCAATGTAGTCAACCTGCCACCAGTTTGCAGGCTGGTGACCACAGGGAACAGTGCCATATTGAGGGCTCAGTGTTGGTCTCTGCTGTTGGCAGATCTGGCACTCAGCAGCAGCTGTAGCCAGGTCAGCTTTCGTGAGTGGGAGTCCATGCTGTCAAGCCCATGCATAACCTCCATTTCTGCCACTATGGCCACTTTGTTCATGGGCCCATTGAGCAATGAGAGGGATAGCTGAAGAAAGAGACTGACAATCCAGAGTGGGTTATCATATCTACTTGATTGTTGAGCTCATCTGCTGAAGCCACTTTTTGATGAGCATTTACATGAGACACAAGTATGTTCACATCCTTCGCCCATTTGAAGAGATCTATCCACA
>NW_008348795.1:870654-872563 GCF_000622305.1 Nannospalax galili
CACATGGTGACTTGGTGGCCCATTGTCAAACATTCAGTTTCCACTAAGGCCCAATAGCAGGCTAAGAGCTATCTCTCAAAGGGAGAATAGTTGTCCACAGATGAAGGCAAAGCCTTACTCCAAAATCCCAATGACCTCCGCTGTGATTCCCCTATGGGGGCCTGCCAGATACTCCAAACAGCATCTTTATCTGCCACTGATACCTCAAGCAGCATCTGGTCTGCTGGATCATAAGGCCCAAGGGTTAGAACAGCTTGTACAGCAGCCTGGACCTGTTGAAGGGCCCTTTCCTGTTCCAGGTCCCACTCAAAGGTATCTGCCTTCTGAGTCACTTGATACATGGGTTGTAGTAACACACCCACATGAGGAATGTGGTGCCTCCAGAATCCAAACAAGCCCACCAAGTATTGTGCTTCTTTCTTGGTAGAGGGAGGGGCCAAATGCAACAACTTATTCTTCACCTTAGAAGGAATGTCTCTGTGTGTTCCACACTACTGAACTCCTAGAAATTTCTCTGAGGTAGGAGGCCCTTGAATTTTGGTTGGATTTATTTCCCATCCTCTCATGTGCATATGCTTAACCACCAAGTCCAGATTGTCTGCTACCTCCTGCTCACTGGATCCAATCAGAATATCATCAATATACTGGACAAGTGTGATATTTTGTGGAGGAGTCAGACAATCAAGATCCCTTTGAACCAAGTTATGGCACAGTGCTAGAGAGTTAATATACCCTTGAGGCACGACAGTAAAGGTATACTGTTGGCCTTGCCAGCTGAAAGCAAATTGCTTCTGGTGGTCCTTATGAACTGGTATCGAGAAGAAAGCATTTGCCAAATAAATAGCGGCAAACCAGGTACCAGGAGATGTATTAATCTGCTCGAGTAAGGAAACCACATCTGGTACAGCAGCTGCAGTTGGAGTCACTACTTGATTAAGTTTTCGATAGTAAGCTGTCATTCTCCATGACCCATCTGTCTTCTGCACAGGCCAAATAGGAGAGTTAAAGGGAGATGTGGTGGGAATCACCACCCCTGCATCTTTCAAATCCTTGATGACAGCACTAATTTCTGCACTCCCTCCAGCGATGCAATATTGTTTTTGGTTCACTATTTTCCCTGGCAGAAGCAATTCCAGTGGTTCCCATTTGGCCTTTCCAACCATAATAGCCCTCACTCCACAGGTCAGGGAACCAATGTGGGGATTCTGCCAATTCCTAAGTATGTCTATCCCAACTATACATTCCGGTACTGGGGAAATAAGCACAGGATGAGTTCGGGGACCCACTGTCAGTCAGACTTCAGCCAAAACTCCATTTATCACCTGACCTCCATAAGCCCCTACTTTAACTGGAGGGCCACAATGCTTTTTAGGATCTCCCGGAATCAGTGTCAACTCAGAACCAGTATCCAATAGGCCACAGAATGTCTGATTATTTCCTTTCCCCCAATGTACAGTTACTCTAGTAAAAGGCCGCAGGTCCCTCTGGGGAAGGATGGGTGAGAGGCAAACAGCATAACTCTTTTACTGTGACAAAGTCCTTTCTCAAGGGCACTCGGCCTTCCCTTCATTCAAGGGGCTCTGGGTCTGTAAACTGTCTGAAGTCTGGAAATTGGTTGACTGAGCGAGATTCTCTATTGCTACGATCCAATACTGACTTCCTGTGATGCATCCTAGAGCTTTTCTGCTTATACAGATCAAAGAAAAACTTATTAGGCTTCTTATGAATGTGGTCCCTGGAAACACCATGATTGATTAGCCAGTATCACAGGTCCATTTGAGTCATGCCATTGTAGGTATTGTTTTGCCTTTGCTGCCCATTACAATAAGTATACTCACCTTGTCTTTGAAAATTCAATACTGCCACCTGACCCCTACTCTGAGGTCCTGTTACACCTATTATATTTACA
>NW_008348795.1:873061-880973 GCF_000622305.1 Nannospalax galili
CCTCATGGACCACACTTTCTATCTCTCCTCTAGGGGCCTGCTTAGCTTTGAGTCTGGTTATAGGTCTAGAGGCAACCATAACTGGGCCCTGAGGGACATCAGCTTCATCTTGCTGAATGGGATTAGCTTCCTTAATGGGATTAGTTGCCTCAGACAAGGGTGGGGAGATTAATTCATCAGGTGAATCAAATTCCTCAGAGTCTGAGGATTCTGAATCCTCAGCCTCCTCAGGGTTCTCCCACACATCTCCATTCCATGTGTCAGGATTCCAGTCTTCTCCTACCAATGCCCTCACCTTTACTGCTGACACCCTTTGTGTTGTAGGTCAGCCAAACATATAATAAGAGCTCCAGCTTGATTTTCTGCAGCTTTAGCTCTCTGGCTGTTAGAGAGAAGATTCTCTTCCAGGGCACACTTGGAAACATTTAAACTTTTGATTCGAATATGGAACTTGTCAGTTTTATTATTAAGCTCATTGTTTATCTTCATCACTTTATCCAGAGATGCTAGAAGTAACAAGCCAGCATCATTATTTTTCTTATTTTTCCACAAATTGTCAAATGTTTTACATATAGAGTCACTAAATTACTTGCTCTTCACAAGAGATGAGTGAGGAGATTGAAATGAGTCTCTCTCCATAATTGTTTCAAATAGTCTACACCATGGATTTTCAGCTCTCCATGCTATCTGAAGACTCTGAGTTAGAGAGCCTGCTCCAAATACCAACAAGACCATTAAAGAAATTCATCCTTTCAATTCTGTTTCTCTAGAACACAATCTGTACCACAATCTGTATTAGTCAGGGTTCTCCAAAGAAACAGAACCGGTAGAATGAATATATATGTATAGAGATTTATCAGCTTAGCTCACAGGATAGATTTTGGGTAGTCCAACAATGGCTGCACCACACTGAAGAGGTTGAGAATCTGTAGTCACTCAGTCCACAAACCTGGATGTCTCAGTAGTCCCAATCTGGTGCTGAAGGTCTGACGAATTCCAAAACATCAGCTAGTCTTCAGTCTACAGCAGCAAGACCAACTCACTAGTGATAGAGAAGGCAAGCAGCAAGAAGCCAGGTGTTCTCCTCTGCCTTGGTCTTTTATATGGGCTTCCATCAGAAGGCAACACCCACATTTAGGGTGTGTCTTCCGGCTTCAGATGATCCAATCAAGAAGATCTCTTTCATTTCAGTTAATCCCAGATCCAGTCAAGTTGACACCCAGGATTAGCCATCACAGGAACTGAGCAGAGAGTTCTCAAAAGAAGGAAAAAAGATTGGCTAAGAAGCATCTTAAAAGATGTTCAATGTCACTAGTAATTAGGGAAATGCAAATTCAAACCACTTTAAGATTTCACCTTACCCCAGTCAGACTGGCTAAGTTCAAGAAAACAAATGATACCAAATGTTGGAGGGGATGTGAGGAAATGGGAACACTCATCCACTGCTTGTGGGGCTGCAAACCGGTTCAGCCCCTATGGAAAGCAGTGTGGAGAACTCTTAAAAAACTACAAATGAACCTACCATTTGACCCAATTATATCACTTCTTGGCATATACCCAAAGAACTCATCTTATTGCAGAGACACTTGTACATCTCATTAAACTGACAAATGAATAATGAAAATGTGGTTCATTTATATGATGGAATTTTACTCAGCAGTAAAGAAAGATGAAATCATGAAATTTGCAGGTGAATGGATGGAACTAGAAACTGTTATACTAAGTGAACTAACATAGACTCTGGAAAAAAAAATGGCATATATTCTCCCTCATATGTGGATCCTAGCACCAAATCCTTATAAGTGAATAGTATCCAGACATAACTACAGGAACCAGGACAATGAATAGGAACTAGGGAAGTAAAGGAAAAGAAAGAATCTGAAAGAGAACAATAGGAAACAGGTGTTAACAAGGGAGACATAGATAATAGTGGGGTTATTTTAAGGAGAGTGGGGAGGGAAGGTTGTACAAGGAACCTAGGGGATAAAGGGAAAGAAGGAGCTCAAGAGAGGTGGGACCATAGGAGAAGGGTATTATTAAGGGAGAAATGAAAAAAATGGGGCCATCTTAAAGGGGAAACCACAGTGGAAGGGTTAGACAATGTGAGAGATAAACAATGCCTAGCTAGTTTTAGAAAGAAAACCAGAGGGAACCATATTAGGTGAACAACCTACTGACAAATTGTACATACAACCAGATCAAAGAATGTAATATATGCCTAGGCAAGGTTTATCTGAGAATGTTTGGACTTTGCCCAAGCTCTATCTACATGGCATATGGTAATTAAAAGTACCAGACTGGTAGAACTAACCTTCTTAGATGTTTATAACCCATAGTTTGAGGCCTATACTAATTTGGTCAGAGGGACATAAAGGACGGTTTTTGCTACTTGCCCTCCCTGGTCGACTAAGTTCCAGGGGACTATGAGCATCTCTCAAAATTTCCTCTAACTGTGGTGAGTCACCTGTCCTCCTGAGCAAAGGAGGCCTTGGAGACCCCACCAGATGGATCTAAACCAGTGTTCAGTCTACAACAAGGAGGGTCAACACAGGAAACATTTCCTCCATGCTTCCAATTGAAGCCAGCTATGATCGAGCAGGACCTTTGACTTATCTTCACATAGATGGAACTGGTAAAAGAAAGGAGCTAGGGGCTCCTCCCAAGCCTGTGTTACCCCTAAGGAACAGATCCTCAAATGACCTTCAGAGAAAGAATAAATTGTTTTATGGGCCAACTGTAGGGCCTTAAACACCCAAAAGGAAAGTATAACCAAAGATTAATGGGGTCAATATAATTTTTAAGAGTCCATATGTATAGCTAAAGTTTAGATAACAAGAAACAATGCCAGACAGGAGATACCTTCCTTTGAGTTATTGGCCAAGGTGGCACAAGAGACTCCCAGACAGTAACCCAGCATAGAACTGGGAAAATGACAGCAGACCCCAATCTTATCTAAAGGAATATTGACAACTGATTGCTGCTAGATGAGGAATAGCTGATCTTCCTAAAACAATGATCTCTACATAGGCTGACTAGATTAGGCAGATGGACAAGCACTGGAGAATGGATGGGGGTGTTGACAACACAGTGGACAGTAACATGGATGACAGAGTATATGGGCTCCAGTATGTGGGAGAGGGGAGGCTATGGGAGGGTACAATTTGGGAAGTGGGTATATAGATGAATAAGATTGTGTGGAATGGTCTGTATGATATGCACACAGAAAAATCAACAAATTAAAATAAAAGACATATTTGAGGAAGAAACATAAAAGTTTACTTCATGTTAAATAGTACAGGTGATAAACATTACCAGTGAAATCTACCTGATGACTTTATGTCCATACTCAGGTACTAAGGATCCAAGCGTAACTGACTGTGACTAACATTCATCAGATACATAGAGACTAAAAACACATGTGCAAACATCTAAGTGTTAATAGCACTAAAATGTAAGAAACAGCATATTTTAAAATGAAATGGAGATCTTCTTTAAAAGGTAAAAACTCATTCAATTTTATACCTTACAGGGTTTATACTGACTTCAATATTGTATAACAGTATTAATTCAACTGTGAACCTAAAAATTTACAGCCACTTTTGAAAGAGATATATCCTTCCTCTGAAGTGTGTTAATGAATATATTAAAGCTGTAAAGCTGTAATGAAATGCTTCTTCTAATCATGGGTTATTAAATAAAAAAAAGAATGAATGAAATGGATTACAGATATCAAGACTGGACAATAAAGTTGAAGAACTGAACTGCTCAAGCAAAGATTATGAAAAATTCTCTAAAGCACAGGAATGGAATATGCAAGGAATGTGCGACAACATGAAAAGACAAGGTTTACACATCATAAGCATAGTGGAAGGAGAAGAATCTCAGGTTAGTGGTATTGACCAGATCTTCAACAGGATTGTAAAAGAAAATCTCCCCAAATTAAAGAAAGGTATCCCCATACAAATGCAAGAAACACATAGAACATCAAATAGATACAAAGGAAACTCCCACAGCATATCACAGTAAAAGCATTAAATGTACAGAACGAAGAGAGAATACTGCAAGCTGCAAAAGAAAAACAACGATCACATATAAGGGAAAACCCATCAGAATTGCAGCTGACTTTTCAGTGCAAACTGTGAAAGCCAAATGAGACTGTACCAAAGTATTCCCAATTCTAAATGACCACAGATGTAAACCTAGAACATTTTACCCAGCAGAAATGTTTATTGTATTTGAAGTGGGAAGAAAAATGTTCTACAACATGAATAGGCTTAAAGAAAACCAGCCCTTCAGTGAATACTTGAAGCAATACAAAGAATTGAAGAAAGGAATACCCAAGGGGCAACAGAAAGAAGCTAAATAAAGGTATAACTGTGGAAACACAAAGCTAGACCAAAAATACAAACAGAAATTAAAATGACAGCAACTAATACACATTTTTTAATAACTTTAAATAAAAATGGACTGAACTACCCAATCAAAAGACACAGCCTAGTTGAATAAATTAAGAAACAAAATCTGGGCTGGAGAGATGGCTCAGGAGTTAAGAACACTGGTTATTCTTTCAGAAGAACCGGATTCGTATCCCAGTACCCACATGGCAGCTAACAACTGTCTGTAACTCCAGTTCCAGGGGATCTAACAGCCTCTTCTGTCCTCTGCAGGCATTGCACAACATGGTGCACTTACCTACATGCAGGCAATACACTAATCCACATAAAATAAAAATAATAAATAAAAATTTAAAAAAGAAACAAAATCCATCTTTTTGTTGTCTACAAGAAACTCATCTCACCTTGAAGGACAGGAACTACTTTAAGGTGAAAGAATGGAAAAAATATTCCAAACAAATAGCATGAAGTAACAAGCAGGGTTTGCAATTCTAATATTTGACAAAAAGACTTCAAACTAAAACTGAAGTGAGAGGGTTGCTTCATTTTGATTAAGGGAACAATTGACCAAGAAGATATTATAATCATGAACATAAATGCAGAAAATTCTTGTACACCCAATTTCATAGAAACAGTACTACGGGACTTTAAGACACAGAGTAAACTCAACTCAGTAATAGTTGGGGACTTCAATACCCTACTGTCTCCATTAGACAGGTCAACTAGAAAAAGAATAAACAAAGACATCTGAATCAAATGATACCATAAATCAAATGGACCTAACAGACATCTACCAAATATTCCACCCAAACACCAAAGAATGCACTTTCTATTCAGCACCCCATGGCATGTTATCAAAAATTGATTGCATACTGGGGCACAAAATAAACCGCAACAAATAAAAAAAATTGAAACATTCTGTCAGATCACAGTGCGATAAACACTGTGATCAACAGCAAAAGAAGCCCTAGTAACTACGCGAACTCATGGAGATTAAACAACATACTCCTGAATGATGAGTGGGTCAAAGGAAAAATTAAGAAAGAAATAAAAGTGTTCCTGAAACTAAATGAAAAGGACAACACAACACAACACAACAAAACCTCTGGGACATGCTGAAAGCTGTCCTTAGAGGGAAGTTTATAGCTCTAAGTGCTTACATTAAAACTTCCCTGGGCTGCACTGCCTCTGGCTTCCTGGCACCAGCATCTTTCCTGGGTTAAGTCCAGTGGTGTCGACCATGCCTTGACTCCCTCAGCCTCATTCGTCTTCCCAGCTCCCCCACTCTATCTGTCCTCCTGGCCTTGGTATTGGCCCATTTCTTGTCTTGGCACCCCAGACACTGGGGCCGACCTCTCAGCCAGATTCCCCACTGCTTCCTGATCCTTTGCATCCAGATGAACCCAGTTCCTCCCTGTGGTCCCCAGGAGTCCTCTGAGCCTGGTCCCTTTCCCACCTACCTTTGCTTCCCTGGGCATCTCAGCCACCAGCTTCCTGCTGCTAGCATCTTTCCTGGGTGTTCACGGTGCCTTGACTCCCCCAGCCTCATTCATCCTCTCAGCTCTCCTGCCCTGTCTCTTCTCTTAGCCTGGGTACTGGCCTATTTCTTGTCTTGGCACCCCAGACCTCTGGACTGACCTTTTGGCCCAGAATCCCCACTGCTTCCTGATCCTTTGCATCCAGCCAACCCAGTTCCTCCTAGTAGTTCCCAGGAGGCATAGGGGCCTCTTCCCACCCCCACATCCCTTTGGACCCTGGGTGGCACAGCCACCAGCTTCCTGAGACCAGCATCTTTCCTGGGTCCTGCTCCCAGGCCATTCCAGCTCCCAAATTAGTGAGGGCAGGCAGCATCTTTCCTGGAGGGATCTAGACCTTAGGAGAAAGCCTGAGAGCATCTGATCCTCACCTGACTTGGGCCTCTGTGAGAAATCGTGAAGATGAAAGCAATTTGGCCACTCCAATATAAAAGCAAAAGAGAGAACTGAAGCCTAGACCAACCAGATTTTCATGCCCAACAAGGAAACCACAAAGGCACATAAAGTTTACAAAAAAAAAAAAAAAAAAAAAAAAGAAGCAGACCTAAACTCAACAAAGGCTGGCTTGAGTCTCACACAAGAATCAGAAACTATAAAGGAAATTGACATGGCAAAGTCACAGAGCAAAAATAATAACAAAAACCAAAATAATATATCCCTGCCAAGTAATAATAGTCCTCTAGAGTAGTACAATGAGAAATCCCTAGAGATAACACAGGACATGGAACTCAAAAGAACAATTACAAACATGATAAAAGAATTCAGTGAATTTAAAGAACACACAAACAAAGAAATCAAAGAAATGAAAGAAGATAGGGATAAACTTCTGAATGAATTCAGAAAAGAGAAATATTGAAGAATATCAGGCTGAAATGAAGAAAGAAGTGAAACACTCAATAAGTCAATTAGAAATGACAAGAGAAAGCCTCACCAATAGGAAGAATGAAATGGAAAATAGAATATCAAGACTGAAAGATAAAGTAGAAGAATTAGACCCCTCAAGCAAAGATTATGAAAAATTCAAGAAAAAAAAAGAATGAAATATGCAGGAATTGTGTGACACCATAAAAAGATCAAACTTATGAATCATAGGCATACAGGAAGGAGAAGAATCCCAAGATAATGGCATGGACAAGATCCTCAACAGAATCATGGAAGAAAATTTCCCAAAATTAATGAAAGACGTGCCCATACAAATACAAGAAGCATATAGAACACCAAATAGACAGGACCAGAAAAGAAACTCTCCATGGCACATCATAGTAAAAACACTAAACATGCAGAACAAAGAGATAATACTGAAATCTGCAAAAGAAAAAACAATAAGTCACATTAAAAGGAAAACCCATCAGGATTACAGCCGACTTTTCAGTGCAAACTATGAAAGCCAGAAGAGCTGCGACCAAAGTATTCCCACTTCTAAATGACCACAGATGGCAACCCAGATTACTTTACTCAGCCAAAATGTCTATTATAGTCAAAGGGGAAAGAAAAATCTTCCATGACACAAATAGGCTGAAAGAATTCATGTCCACAAAACCAGCTCTTCAGAGCATTCTTAAAGCTCTGAAGAAAGCTCTGAATAAAGGAATGACTATACCCAAGGGGTTACAGAAAGAAACCCAATGAAGTTATAACTGTGAAAATGCACAGCTATACCAAGAATGTAAACAGAAATAAAAATGACAGGAGTCAATACACATCTTTCATTAATAACTTTAAATATCAATAGACTGAACTCCCCAGGCAAAAGACACAGACTAGTTGAATGGATTAAGAAACAAAACCTATCTTTTTGTTGTCTGCAGGAAACTCATTTCACTTTCAAGGACAGGCACTATCTTAAGGTGAAAGGATGGAAAAAATATACTAAGTGAATGGCACTAAGAAAGAAGCAGGCATTGCAATTCTAATATCTGATAAAATAGACTTTAAACTAAAACTAATCAGAAGAGATAAAGAGGGCCACTTCATTCTGACCAA
>NW_008348795.1:881057-890929 GCF_000622305.1 Nannospalax galili
AGAGAATTAACAGAGTCATCTGAATTAAACAATACCATATATCAAATGGACCTAACAGACATCTACCATATATTCCACCAAGCTCCAAAGAACATATTTTCTATTCAGTGCCCCCCCCATGGAACCATCTCCAAAATCGACATATACTGGGGCAGAAAACAAACCTCAATAAATATAAAAAGACTGAAATAATTCCATACATTCTATTAGACCACAATGCAACAAAGCTTAAAATCAACATCAGAAGAATCCCTATTAACTTCATGAACACATAGAGATTAAATAACACACTCCTGAATGATGAAGGGGTCAAAGGAGAAATTAAGAAAGAAATCAAAGTATTCCTGGAACTAAATGAAAAGGACAATACAATAAAACAAAACCTCTGGGACACGTTGAAAGCAGTCCTCAGAGGGAAGATTATAGCTCTAAGTGCCTACATTAAAAAAATCAGAAAGAACACAAATAAATGACTTAATATTGCAACTCAAGACACTTGAAACATTATAAGGGAATACTTTAAAAACCTATATGCTACTAAATTTGAAAACCTAAAAGAAATGGATGGGTACCTAAAAGCATGGGAACCACCAAAACTAAACCAAGAAGACATCAACAGCTTAAACAGACCCAAAATATATAAGGACACTGAAACAGTAATACAAAACCTCCCAACTAAAAAAAAGCCCAGGACCAGATGGATTTACAGAAGAATTCTACTAGACATTTAAAGAGGATCTACATCCAATACTAATTCAAAAAGATAGAAATGGAAGGGTACCTAAAAGCATGGGAACGACTATAACAAGAAGAGATTAACAGCTTAAACAGACCCATAACACATAAGGAAATTGAGACAGTAATACAAAAACTTCCCAACTAAAAAAAGTCCAGGAACAGATGGATTTGCAGCAGAATTCTACCAGACATTTAAAGACGATCTACTTCCAATACTACTTAATTTATTTTAAAAAATAGAAACAGAGGGAGAACTTCCAAGTACCTTCTGTTAAGCCTGCATCACTCTAATACCAAAGCCAGGTAAAGATACAACACAAAAAGAAAACTATAGACACACATCCTTAATAAATATAGATGCAAAAATTCTCAACAAGATACTTGAAAACTGCCTACAGACACACATAAAAAAGATTCACCATGATCAAGTCAGCTTTATTTCAGAGATGAAGGGATGGTTCAATATACCTCAAGTTAATAAATGTTATAAATCATATAAATGGGCTCAAAGACAAGATCCACATGGTCAAGTCAATAGATACAGAGAAGGCCTTTGACAAAATTCAACATGCATTTATGTTCAAAGTCCTAGAGGGAATTGGACTAGAGGGAACATACCTCAACATAATTAAAGCCATATACAACAAACTCACAGCCAATATCATTATAAATGAAGAAAAACTGGAAGCATTCCCATTGAATTCAGGAACCAGACAAGGCTGTACACTATCTCCACTCCTCTTTAGCATAATGCTGGAAACTCTTCCAAAAGCAATAAGACAAGAGAAGAAAATTAAAGGAATAATAATTGGAAAAGAAGAGATCAAATTGTCTCTTTTGCAGACAATAAGATATTATATCTAAGAGATGCCAAAAATTCCACTAGAAAATTCCTAGAAATTATTAACACATTCAGTAGAGTGGCAGGTTGCAAAATTAATCTACAAAATTCTGTAGTCTTTCTGTATACTAACAACAACCAATCAGAGAGAGAGTACATAGAAACACTCCCCTTCAAATAACTTAAAAAAATCATGGAATAAACCTGACCAAAGACATTAAAGATCTCTACAATGAAAATTTTAAATATTTAAAGAAGGAGATTGAAGAAGACATCAGAAGATGAAAGCACCTCCCATGCTCATGGATTAGAAGAATATTTTGAAAATGACCATCCTACCAAAAGCCATTTATAGATTCAATGTAATGTCAATCAAATCCCCATGACATTCTTCACAGAGATGGAAAAAAAATCCTAAGATTCATATGGAAGCACAAAAGGCCTCAGACAGCCAATGCAACCCTGAGCACTAAGAGCAATGCTGGGAGGATTACTATACCAGATTTTAAACTGTATTACAGAGCTATAGTCATATAAACAACATGGTACTGGCACAAAAATAGACCCGTAGATCAATGGAACAAAACTGAAGACCAAATAGGAGTACATGCATTTTCAGCCATCTGGTATTTGACAAAGGGGCCAAGAACATTCACTGGAGTAAAGACAGCATGTTCAGCAAATCGTGCTGGCAAAACTGGATCTCTACCTGTAAAAGAATGAAACTAAACTCCTATCTTTCACCTTGCACAGCATTCAACTCCAAATGGATCAAAGACTTCAATGTGAATCCTGAAACTGTGAAACTGTTAGAAGAAACATTGGCAATAACCTACAAGATATAGGTGTAGAAAAGGATTTACTAAACTGGACATCAATTGCCCAGGAAATAAGGTCAAGAATCAACAAATAGGACCTCATTAAAATAAAAAGCTTCTTTATCTTAACGGAAGCAACCAAGGAAGTGAAAAGAAATCCCACAGAATGGGAGAAAATCTTCACCAGTGACACATCTGACAGAGGTTTATCATCCAGAATATATATCAAACTCAAAAAACAAAGAATCAAGAAAGGAAGTAACCCAATTAAAAGATGGGCTAAGGAGCTGAACAGAGAGTTCTCAAAAGAAGAAATAAAAATGGGTGAGAAGCATCCTAAAAGGTGTAGAGATTGCATTGTAGATGTGTTACTTAGGCCTGGGCAATTCATAGACAATATCCGTGTGTGACCAGTTGTGGTACTTGGTAATAGTCTCTGACTGGTGCAAAATGAGCTTCTTTGATGAGTGGTGACTGGGATATTTATCTTTAAATATAAGGATACATATTTTGCACATAGTAAGAAACACATTAGTCTAGTGATGTGACATCTTGGAGTTTTCTCTAAGACCTAAGACCGCACAAGCCATGTGTGTTAGGTTATGTTTACAGTACCAAACTTTAGTTTCCTCCCTTTGAGTGGGCTTTTAGTCAAATTAGGTAGCTGTTGATTACCCCCAAGATAAAAGTGCCACTACTGCACCAATGATGTATACTGTAATGGCCATTTATGTGGTTATTTGGTCTTGAAGCTGGTGTTGGATCATCCATTGATGTTTTCCCTTGGCACTTTCATAGCACTCTCCAAAGCTATGAGAGCTAGCCTTCATGGGAAGTGGTTTCAGGTCAGTTGTCACTCTATTGCTCCAAATGCTGTGTCTGAAGTATGCTCTATCTTCAGGAGTAGGGACTTACCTTCAAGTTCTTGGAGGAGATCAAGGGCAATGTCAATAGCCTGAGTAATTTTGGAAGTCTCTTCGACCACTCTGGCCAACAACTAAAAGGAAGGTATCTGCTGCCTGGCACTGTTTCTTGTTATGTAGCCTTTAGCTATATACATGGACTCATGTAGAGACAATGTGTGTATAAGTTGTCAGTAGGTTGTGGGACTAATATGGTTCCCTCTGGCTTTTTAAGACTAGGTAGGCATTCTCTCTGTCTCTCTCTGTCTCTCTCTCTCTTACTAAATGCCCTGCCATGGTTTCCCCATTTAATGTGCCCCCATTTTCTCCATTTCTCCCTTGATAATACCTGTCTCCTATGGTCCCACCCCTCTTGAGCTCCTTCTTTCTCTTTATCCCCAAGGTTTCTTGTATATCCCTACCTCCTCTCCTCCCATTTAAATATTCCCATTTCTATCCATTTCTCCCTTAGTAACACCCGTTTCCTACTGTTCTTCTTTTTCAGGTTCTTTCTTTCTCTTTACCCCTCCCACCCATCAGGTGGCCTTAGCTGCATGTTGGTGAGGAGTTAAGGATATACAAGCTGAGAATACCATAAGGTACTTCTCTGGCCATTTTTGTGTGGCAGTCTGGAAGTCATAGGATCTATAATTGAGTGTGGACTTTCCAGCACAGCTGTAAATTGGGTGGGGGGGATGCCCAATCTTGTGTAAATAAATTCTTACCCTATGTTCTGTTAACAAGCCCAGTAAACTAGTTAGGATTATAAACAACAACAACAACAAAAAGCTTCTAAGACAATGAATGAAATCTAGTGTCGAGATTTTGGGGGAATGCAAATGGGGGAAGGGTTGAAATATGATTAAATCTGTTGTATAAAATGCATAAAATAAAATAAAAATATACATAAAAAAGAAAGAATTTGGCATTGGGCTCAGGGTTATCTTGGGCTTCACTTTAGTAACCCTAAATGTTAGTTTGGCTAATGAGTTAGACTTAGTGTGAGGTTTAGAATTAGGGTTAAGGCTATCACCTGGTTAGAATAAAGATCAGAGTTATGGTTATGGTTTAGGATTAAGGTTATGGTTAGGGTTAGAGTTATGGTTTAGGGTTATGCTTAAGACTAGGATTAGGAGTTAGGTTTAGGTCAGTTTTAGGAATGCATTTATGGTTATGATTATGATTAGGATTAGGCTTAGCATTAGATTTAGGATTAGGTTATGGATATGGATAGTATTAGGAGTAGGTTTGAAGTTGGGGTTATTAGGATTAGGTTTATATTTAGGGTTAGGACAAGGATTGTGGTAGAGTTATAATTGGGGCTACGGTTAGTGTTAGCTTTAGGGTAAGGATTATTATTAGGTCTAGAATCAGGGTTAAGGTTAGGGATAAGATTATATATAAGGCCAAAAATGTCAAAAGCATTTGGGAGCTTGTATCTAATCCTTAAAAGATTTTAGGGTTACTTCTTCAGAAGGAGGAATGTTAGAGTACCCAAAAGCCCCATAAAAATAAATAAATGAAAGAAGAATAAAAAGAAAAGAAAAAGGAAAAAGTGATGGGGAGATATGGAAGGTGTTGGAAGGCAGGAAGTGAGCATGGATTTGATCAAAACACCTCATTTGAATGTATGAAATTCTCAATAAAGTTTTTGTAAAAGTTAAAAAAAGGATCATATATAAGAATACTGTTAGGATTAGGGACCGATTTAGGGATACCGATACTGTTAGAGTTAATGTTAATATTTAGCTACATCTAGAGCTAGGTCTAAGGCTAGGGCTAGGTTTAGATTTAGAGCTATTGTTATGGTTAGGGTTAGTGTTAGTGCTAGTGCTAGATGGTCTATGGCTATTGTTGGAGTTAGGGGTAAGCCTGAAAATAGCAAAGAGTATGCTTTAGGGTTATTGCTAGTGTAGAAGCTACTGATGATGCTAGAATTAGGGTTTTGGTTAGGAGTAGTGTGAATTTTAGGGTTAGGGTAAGAATTGGGGTTAGAGTTAAAGGTTAGAATGAAGGTTAGGGATTGGTATAGTGTTAAAAGGGTTATGTTTAGCATTACATTTTGTGTTGGAGTACATGGTGGCTTTGGAGGTGTCCTTGGTGTCAGAGTTAGGTTAGGTTTAGTGGTAGGTTAAGGGCTGGGTTTAGGTGTGGAGTTAGGGCTAGCCTATGGGTAGGACTAGGATTAGAGCTAGGGTTAGGGCTATGATTACAGTTAGGGCTTTTATTTGGTTTAAGTTTGGGGTTAGTACTAGTGATAGTTTTAGGATAGCTCAGGTTAGTGTTTTGTGTTAGTGTTAGAGCAGGGTTGGGATTTTGGTTATCTTTAGAGTTATTGTA
Organism: Nannospalax galili; assembly: GCF_000622305.1. Lineage (NCBI taxonomy): Eukaryota > Metazoa > Chordata > Mammalia > Rodentia > Spalacidae > Nannospalax > Nannospalax galili. Next base: position 886,697 of record NW_008348795.1, read on the forward strand.
GTGTTAGGTTAGGTTTAGTTTTAGGGTTATGGCTAAGGCTAAGTTTAGGTATAAGGTTAGGGTTAGGGTTTAGTGTTTGGGCTACTTTTAGGGATATGGCTATGAGAGGTATAAGTTTATGACTAAGGTTAGGCTTAAAGTCATGGTTAGGTCTCTCTCCACATGCTGTCCCCTATGTGTCATTTTCCTAAGCTTGCTCCTGCTCTTCCTGCCTCAGTTGTGGATTAGACCCTGCCCACTGAGACCTGATCCCTTTCAGGAAAAATAGCGGCATTCTTCAGCTTCAGGACTATTGGGTAGGTGTGTCCTCCAAGGGAACTAGAGATAGTCACCTCTCCCAGCCATCAATTGGATTCAATTGCATGGGGGCGGGGAGGTCCTAAGGAAGCACTGAGGAAGCAGGGAAGCAATGGAAAGTAGCCATCTTGGCGACATGCTGGCAGGGGACGGTACTTGGCATGTGTTGCGGGTTCTCCTCAGGCCAGCTGTGAAGACCCTGACCTGGATCAAGTCCCCTGCCAATTGGGGGGGGCAAGAGGCATGGAGTCATGACACACAGGCCCTGGGAGTCAGGTAGAAGCAAGCACTAGGTGAGGTGCTGGAGGCTCGTTTAATGCAGGAGGGGGCAGGCCTTATATTTCCCTTTTCACTGCCCCCAATTCCCTTTAGTCAGCATATTGTTTTCTGATTGGCCACACCATGCAGTCTGTCAGCAGTCACTGGGCTTGAGAGCAGGGTGTGGAGGCATGGGCTCCTTTTGGCGGGCTATTTGTGGACCAAGAAGTGAAGTGAATTCTCGCTGAATCCCAGGGCTCTGTGTCCGTGCCATCTTTGGAGGCCTCCTGTTACATTTCCTGTGAGCATGTCCAACATAATGTTGAGGCCATATTGGAGATTTAGGCATGCCTGGTTTTCAGCCTGATTGTCACAGGCTGCGCTCCAGTTTAGAAAGACTGAGGGTTCTAAGACTGCCTTTAGTAAGTTATACCAATCATAGTGGGTTTGTAAATGTAAGGACCACTGGCGAAGAACCTGTTCAAAACATGGGGAGCCAGGACCCGATTGCTCAGCTGCCTTGTGGATAAGAACGAGGTCAGCAAGTGAGGTGGGCAGCCATGGGCACTGCACCACATCAGGGCCGATGTTAACCGGAAATGCGGACAAAGGTGGGTGAGGCTTTAAGGATGGCAGCCTAGGAGGGAGGGGCACGGTAGCAGGGGAAGGGGCAGGATGGTTATGGGGGGGAGAGAGTAACTCCTTCCATGGGTAATGGGGCAGGGGAATTTCTGGGCATGGTAACTCTAGGAGGGTATCCTGAGATATAGGCAAAGGAGCTCCTTCCTTATTGGAAGTGGGTGCAGAGGCTGCATCCACCTCTGGTTCCGGGAGGTCCAGGGTCGAGGTAATAGCCAGATCTACACTAGATTGCTCCCGCAGTGTTTGTTGTGGGCCGAGATGACTTCCTCAGGAGAGGAGGATTTAAGGCTAGCAATGATGGCTAGGAGGATTGGTACAAACGATGCGGAGGCAGTGATCCCTGAGCCGACCTCGCTTTTTCGGACCAGGAAGAGGACCCTCATCCATGTGTCAGGGTCCCACATGTTTTCAGGGGAGACCCACGGAGCTAAATTAGTGGCTTCATCCCAAAAGTGTTCGATATCTTTTGGTTCCACTTTCAACCCTCTGGTTTTAAGGAGCACCTAGAGTGCTACCATTTATGGTTCCCTGCATTGTGGTGGTAAATTTCTCATTGTGGGAGGGTCTTCCAAAGGGGAAATTCGCCACAAAAGTAGAAGACAAGGGTAACTACCAAGAGGGCACAAAGGAAGCAAAGAACCACTGTAAGCCCCTCAGATGTAAACCACCCCAACATGTAAAGGTGTATTGGATCCAAATGTCTTGTGCTCAGTGAGGGACTTCTGGAGGCCATGACACCTCCAGCAACATGCTCATACAGTGTCTCTGGGACAGGCAACAGGGTGACCCAAAGCCTAGGCTCTGAGTTTGGGGTGGATCAGCCCTTATGAGAACTCACCGGGATGAGCGGGGGGGTGCCGACATGGGCTTTGGGACCACATGGTGGAGTGTGCCTCCCTGATCTAACAAACTAGTCCAACAATAAAGATGACAGACAGGGTGGAGGGGACAGAGGACGGGGCTACTCACCCTTGAGCAGCCAAAGAAACAGACAAATCCAGGGGCCCACTTACCAAACGAACTGAGGTTCTGAGTGTCGCCAATACCATGGGCAGGAGTCCCTGTTCAGGCACCAAGTGTTGTGGGTTCTCTTCAGGCCAGCTGTGAAGACCCTGACCTGGATCAGGTCCCCTGCCAATTGGGGGGGCAAGAGGCAAGGAGTCACAACACACAGGCCCCGGGAATCAGGTAGAAGCAAGCACTAGGAGAGGTGCTGCAGGCTCGTTTAATGCAGGAGGGGGCAGGCCTTATATTTCTCTTTTCTCTGCCCTCAAGTCCTGTTAGTCAGTGTATCATTTTCTGATTGGTCAGCGCCATGCAGTCTGTCAGCAGTCACAGGGCTCGTGAGCAGGGTATGGAGGCATGGGCTCCTTTTGGCGGGTTATTTATGGACCAAGAAGTGAAGTGAATTCTTGCTGAATTCCAGGGCTCTGGGTCCGCACCATCTTTGGAGGCCTCCTGCTACAGGCACAGATCTCAAAAGCTTAGCCGAGATGTAGGGAAAGAGCCCGTGAATGTATGCCTTTGTAAGTAACTTTCTTTCAGACTTTAAAAACTTTATCCAAAAACCCAAATGGAATGCATAGTATTGGTTTTGTCAGTCCACACTGCTGCTTGGCTCTGGAATCTCAGAGAGTGAAAGCGGGCCCCCACAGGGGAGAATTTGGTGTTACAAGGGCTCACACCTACTCTGTTTTGTTAGACTCTCCCCCTCCCCCACTCCTTGCCCTTGGCCTCCTGATCTGTCTGCCATAGACCTGCCTGCTACCCTGGTAAATCAAATTCTGTTCACTGCATCTTGTTTCCCCTGCATCCTGAGAAGCTCCATTCTTGCTTCATAAGCTCCCTCACTTTTAGACTTGGCCTAGGTCCACTCCTGGCATAGGTCTGCTCCTGCTTTTCCTGCCTCAGATCTCTGAACTAACCTCTGGACTAACTGCATCCCACACCAGACTTAGCACTATGATACTGCTCCTGATCTTCCTGCCTGAGACCTCCTCACTAGCCTTCCAGAACTCAGCCACTGGACTCCCATAGCCTTGAATTCCCTTTGCTCCACCAGAGTGAACTTCACTAATCAGCTTGGAACCAAACAATATAAAATCAAAACAGAGAAACTAAGCACACACCAACCAATTGTCCATACCTGAGCAATAAGCAACCAAACCACATCAACAATATAAACAAAGCAAAACTTCAACTAAACAAAGACAGAATAGAATTTCACATCAGACACATAACATCTAGGACTATGGCTAGGGCCAGACCCAGGTTTAGGACTAGATTTAAGATTTAGGGTTAGGGTTGGGCCTCACACTAGGTTTAGAGCTATGGTAGACCTAGGGTTCAGTGTTTAGGGTTAAAGTTAGGGTTAGAGTTAGGGTTAGAGCTGTGTTTAGGGCTAGGGCTAGGGCTAGGTTTAGTGATAGGATTAGGCTAGGCCTTGAGTTAATTTTAGGGTTAGGGTCAGGGCTAGGGCTACATTAAGGTTAGGACTAGGTTTACGAAAGGTGTTAGGGCTAGGCCTAGGGCTTGGATTAGAGCTGTGGTTAGGGAAATGGCTAGGGATAGGACTAGGTTTAGGGCTAGGGTAGATCTAGGGTTAGGACTAGGGCACAGTCCTAGGTGTTGGGGACCCCTGTTGTGTAAAGTAGCAGTCTCTCCATGTCCAGATAGCCCACAGGCTCAGCATTCAATGCAGAGGCTTCTTTTATCAGCAGGGTGCCTTCCTACTCTCTTCCTGACTCATCTTTTGAAGTAGCCATGGCCTCTGGCTCTGGAACTGCCAGCTTTTCCTGTGTGATTTTCAGGCAGTCTGACAGCCTGGTGGGAGCCCACTCCCATATGTAAATAGGGCATCCCACAAAGTACCTATCAGCTAAGGCTTTTACCACTACCCCCATGGTATAAAGTATCCTGGTTTTCCCTCAATAATCGGAGCTGGATCAATGAGACTTGGAGCCGAGCTAAGTCACTGAATAAAGGGGCTGTACCACTGACTGAGCTGAGTTCTGTGTCTTACTGCCTACTGCCTAC
>NW_008348795.1:891253-896017 GCF_000622305.1 Nannospalax galili
CGACGTGGTGCAGGACCTGCTGCACCCCAGGGGCGTGCAGGAGACTGTCGCCACCCCCAGCAGCTGGCGCCCTGAGATCCCCGCACGCCCATACTAGGGACTATGGCTAGGATTAGGGTTGAAGTTAGGCTAGAGCTAGAAATAAGGTTATGGCTAGGGCAGGGGCTTGAGCTAGGGGTAGGACTAAGTTTAGGACAAGGGCTAATGATGTGTTAGGGTTAGTGTTAGGGTAGGGTTAGGGTTAGGGTTATGGTTAGGTTTAGGGTTAGGGATAAGTTTAGGTAAAGGGATAGGTACTTACTGTAGTTAAAATGAAAGAACAGTAGCATTTCACGTTAAACCAAGTTATTTTTGAGTTTTATGTAAAAATGACTTGCCATGAATGTCACTCATGTTGCTTTACAAAAATATGTTTGGCATATGTATCTATGTGCTTGCATCCTGTACAAAGAACAGTGCTTCTCGCAATGTATTTATTATAGTGAAAATGAATGAACGGTAGTATTTCACGTTTAACCGTGTTCCAAATGAGTTGTATGTAAAAAGAAATTGCCATCAGTGTCACTCAGGAACCTTGAGAAAAATAAGTGTCTCTTCTGTATCTAAGTGCTTGCTTCCTGTTGAAAGAACTGTACTTCTAGCATTGTATTTACTATAGTGAAAAAGAATGAAAAGAAGCATTTTGTGTTTAAACAATTTCCTGATTAGTTGTATGCAAAAGTAACTTGCCATCAATATCAGTCAGGTTGCGTCGCTCTGTATCTAATTGCTTGCTTCTTGTTGAAAGAACACTACTTCTAGTGTTTAACCATCACCTACTTTCCACAGTGTTCTTTTTCAGAAGTGAAATGGAATATATGATGCACAGATCCATTCTTCTTTTTAATATTCCTTGTACTTGATGCTATGATAGAACTATATTCTATACCAGCAAAAAGCAGTTACAAACTCATGTGAAATATCTTTTCTAAGACCTTGAATGACCTACTTGGCATAGCTTTCTCCCTTAGAAGTGAAATAGAATGTGTAATATAGATACCGTTTGTGATGGTTTGAATGAAAATATCCCCCATAGGCTCCATGTATTTGGACATTTTGCCCCCAATTGGTAGCACTGTTTTGGGAGATTTTGGAGAGTGTGACCATGCTGGAGGAAGCACATCACTGGAGGTGGGCTTAGAGAGTTCTTAAGCCTTGCTGTATCTCGAGTTGCTCTTTTGCTTCCTGGGCCTACTTGAAGATGTAGAACTTAGCTTCCACTCCTCTTCCAGCCACCTCTGCCACCGTGTCTCCCTGCCATGATGGACTTGTGCCCCTTCAGAGCCATAAACTCAAATAAACTCTTCCTTTTATATGTTGCTTTGGTCAGTGTTTCTATCACAGGAACAGAAAAGTAACTAATACATCCATCCATTTATTTTCCATTGTACTCTGTGCTTAGAACTGGCTTTCACTAAGGGACAGGAAACAGCTACAAACTCAGGTGATTTGTCATCTTTCTTGAGACAAGGTCACCCTGAAGCTCCAGATGGCCTGAAATTTGCTATGTAGACCAGGTTGGCCTTGAACTCACAGAGATCAACCTGCCTCTACTTCCCAAGTGCTGGGACTAAAAGTGTATGTCAACACACCTGGCTTGAGTTGTCATCTTCTTAAACAGTTTGATTCAACTACTTGGAATAACTTTCTTCCTCGGCAGTGAAAAGTGATATACACAGCCATTTCTTCAATTTCTTATTCATCATATTCAATAGTGTATTAGTCAGGGTTCTCTAAAGAAAAAGAACGAGTAGAATGAGTGAGTGTGTGTGTGTGTGTGTGTGTAGGGATTTATCAGATTAGCTTACAGGATAGAATCTGAGTCATCCAATAATGGCTGGACCACACTGGAGAGGCTGAGAATCTGGTAGTTTCTCAGTCTACAAGGCTGGATATCAGTAGACCCAATCTGGTGCGGAAGGCCTTATGAATCCAAGAAATCTGCTGGTCTTCAGTCTACATTGGAATCCACAGAAGTTGGTCATTGCTAGAACTAGCCTTAACTCTAGCCCCAGATAATGAGGCTAGGAGTAGGGCCATGTCAAAGGTTAAGCCTAGGGCTATCGCTATAGTTGAGGCTAAGTTTCGGGATAGGGTTAATTCTAGGGTTAAGGTAGGGCTAGTTTTAGGGCTAGAGTTGGTGTTTAGTGTTACGCGTAGGGTTAAGAATATGCTTAGGTTTAGGGCTAGGTCTAGGACTAGGTTTAGTGCTAGGTTAGGCCAAGAGTTAGGGTTATGTTTAGGCTTAGGGTTAGAGTTAGGCCTAGGGCTTTATCTATGGCAAGGGCTAGGTTTTGGTATAGGCTTAATGTTATTGCTAGGATTAGGACTACAGCTAGGGATAGGGACAGGCCTAGGGTTAGGGACAGGTCTAGGCTAGGGCTTGGGTTAGGGCTAGGGTTAGGGCTAGGGCTAAGGCTAGTGTTAGGCCTAAGGCTATTGTCATTAGATCTAGGGTTAGGAATACGGTTAGAGCTAGGGTTAGAGCTAGGGTTAGAGCTACAAATATGGCTAGGGCTAGGTTTAGGTCTAGGTTTATGGTTAGAATGGGCTAGGGATAGGAACAGGGCTATGACTAGGTTCACAGATATGATAAGGTTATGTTTAGAGTTAGCATTAAAGCTAGGACTAAGTGTAAGGTAAGGTTTAGGGCAGTGCTAGGATTATGGCTAGGGCTAGCACTCAGGCTAGGCCAAGGTCAAGTGTTAGACTTAGGGTTATGACCATGGTTAGGCATAGGTTTAGGGCTAGGTTTATTGTTTGGGTTCAGGTTTAGGTTTGAGTTAGGGGTTGGGGGTAAAAATTAGAGTTTTGGTTAAGGTTAGAGTTGGGGATAGGGATAGGGTTAGGGCAAGGGCTAGTAATATGTTTAGGGTTAGGAATAGGGTTAGGGCTAGGACTAGTGTTAGGACTAGGGTTAAATTTAGGATTAGAGCTAGGGCTAGTCCTAGGGTTAAGGTGAGGCTTAGGATTAAGGCCACAAATATGGCTATGGGTAGGTTATGGTTAGGTTTAGGGTTGGGTGTTAGTGTTAGGATGAGGAAAAGGGCTAGGATTAGGATTAATGTTAGTGTTAGTGTTAATGCTACAGTTAGGGATAGGGGTATGTTTATGGCTAAGCCTAGGGCTTACATTGGAGCTATGGTTAAGGCTGGGGCTAGACTTATGCCTAGGGATAGGACTAGGGTTAGGTTTAGGGCTGGGCTAGGGCAAGTTTAGGTTTAAGGGTAAGGCTAGGGTTAGGGCTGAGGTTAGACTAGAGCTAAGGATAAGATTATGGCTAGGGCAAGGGCTTGGGCCATGGCTTAGGGCTAGGTTAAAGTGTCTAGGGTTAGAAATAGTGTTAGGGCTATGACTAGGGGTAGGGATAGGGATAGGGTTAGGGTTAGGGTTAGATTTAGGACTAGTCCTAGGGTTGTGGTCAGGATTAGTTTTAGGACTATGGTTAGTGCTAGGGGTAGGTTAGGGTTATGCTGAGGGGTAAGGTTAAGGTTAGGGTTAGAGCTAGTGCTAGGATTAGAGCTAGGACTATGGCTAGTGCTAGGTCTCAAGCTAGGATTAGGATTAGGTTTAGGGTTCATGTTATGGTTAGGGTTAGGGCTACTGTTAGGGCTTGGGCTAAGTTTAGGGCCAGGTTTAGGGTTAGGTTTAGGGCTAGTATTGGGGCTAAGACAAGGGCCAGGGGTAGGGGTAGGGGTAGGATTAGGGTTAGGGCTAGTTCAGGGGTATGGCTAGGTTTAGGGCTAGGGCTAGGGCTAGGGCTAGAACTAGGATTAGGGTTAGAGTTTGACCTATGGCTAGGGTATAATAGGGCTATGCCTGGGACTGGATTGAACGTTAGGCCTAGGGTTATGGCTATAGTTGGTGCTAAATTTAGTTACATGTTTATGGGTAGAGTTTGGGTAAGAATTAGGGTTAGGTCTAGGTGTAGAGTTACGTTTAGTGTTAGGGTTATGTCTATTCCTAAGACTAGGTTTAGTGCTAGGTTAGGCCTAGGGTTAATGTTACATTAGGTTTAGGATTAGGTTTAGGGTTAGAGTTAGGGCTAGGGTTAGGGCTAGGCCCTAGGTTAGGGTTAGAGCTAGGGTTAGAGTTAGGATCAGCACTAGGCCTAGGGCTAGGTCTAGGTCTAGGTCTAGGTCTAAGGTTAGGGTTAGGGCTAAGGTGATATCTAAGGTTAGGCCAAAGTCTATGGCTATGGTTAGGGCTAGGTCTAGGTTTAGAGCTAGGTTTATTGTTAGATTTATGGGTAGAGCAGGAGCTAAGGCTATGGTTATGGTTAAGGTTAGATCTAGAGTTAATGTTAGGCCTAGGTTTAGGGATAGATTTAGGTGTAGTGTTTAGCCTTGGCCTAGGTCTAGGTCTAGGGCTAGGGCTAGGGTTAAGCTTAGGCTTAGGGTTAGGGTTGGGGCAGGGCTAAATTTTGGACAAGTTTTAGGGCTAGGACTGAGACTAGGCTTAGTTCTAGGTTTAAGGGAGTGCTAGGCCTAGGGTTATGATTAGGATTAAGGCTAGGACTATGACTGACTATGACTATGGATAGGGTTAGGTTTAGGTTTAGGTTTAGGTTTAGGGTTAGGGTTAGTGTAGTGCTAGGTCTACGACTAGGTTTATGGCTAGGACTATGACTGACTATGACTATGGATAGGGTTAGGTTTAGGTTTAGGTTTAGGGTTAGGGTTAGGGTTAGTGTAGTGCTAGGTCTACGACTAGGTTTATGGCTAG
>NW_008348795.1:897803-916910 GCF_000622305.1 Nannospalax galili
CTGCTATGTGGCCCAATGAGCTGCCACTCTGCCTGCCTGCTGCGGTGTGTGTGTGTGCCCTGATTGGTCCTGGCTGGGAGGAGGGCTGTTGGGAACAAACTATATAAGGACTGAAGTGCGTAATAAAGAAGAAGAAGCCTGAACCTCACCTTGGTGTCTGTGTCGTCTTTCCTCGGCTCTGCTGGACGGAGTTGTGGTTTGTGGCAGGGCTACATCTAGGTTTAGGGCTAGAGCTATGACTAGAGCTAAAGCAAGATCTAAGTTTAGGCCTAGGTCTATGGCTATCTTTAGTTAGGAATAAGTTTAGAGCTAGGGTTAGGGTAGGATTAGGCTAGGGTTGTGGCTAGGATTTTGGCCATGGTTAGTGCTAGAGTTGGGTTTAGGGACTGGTTTATTGTTAGATTTAAGGGTAGGGCTAGGATTATTGTTAGGGTTAGGATTAGGGTTAGGACTGGGGTTTCAGCTTGGACTAGGGTAGGGCTAGGGTAGGGCTAAGTTTAGGGCCATATTTAGGCTAGTTTTAGGATTTAGGGATAGGTTTAGGATTAGCACTAGGCCTAGAACTAGGTTTAGTGCTAGGGCAGGCCTAGGTTTAGTGTTAGGCTTAAGTTATGGTTAGGGTTAGAGTTAGGGCTAGGGTTATTTCTAGGCTAGGGCTATGTTTAGTATTAGGCCTAGGATTATCATTAGGGTTAGGGCTAAGTCCAGTGCTAGGGATAAGCTTGGGTTTGGAAATAGGCTTGGGTTAGTTTTAGGGTTAGGGTTAGGGCAATCTATGGTCAGGGCTAGATTAGGGTTAGGGCTAAAGTTACGTCCAGGGTTAGGGCTAGGGAAAGGGCTAGTAATATATCTAGGGTTAAGAATAGGGTTAGGGTAAGGGTTAGAACCTAGGGTTACAGTTAGGGTTATGCTAGGTTAGGGTTAAGTTTAGGTTTAGGGTTAGTGTTAGGGCTAGAGCCAGGTTTAGGGCTAGGGTTATATCTAGTCTAGGACTAAGGCTAGGGACTGGTCAAGGATTAGGCCTAGGGCTATGGTTATGGTTAGGTCTAGGTTTAAGGCTAGCGTTAGGAATAGATTTATTCTTAGGGTTATGGTTACAGTTAGGGTTAGGACTAGGTTATGGTTATGGCTAGGCTTAGGTTGAGGATTAGGTCTTGGTTTATTGCTAGGGCTAGGGTTATGGCTAGGGCTAGGAAGAGGCCCAGGGTTAGGCATGCGGCTAGGACTAAGTGCTAGGGTTAAGGTTAAGTTTAGCGTTAGGACTATGGTTAGGCTTACCTAACCATACCTAACCTACCTAGGTTAGGTTTAGGATTAGGGTTAGTGTTTAGGATTGGGTTAGGGCTAGCGCTAGGATTAGGGCTATGATTATGGCTACTGCTAGGACTAATGCTCCTGCTTAGGTTGAGGATTAGGTCTTGGTTTATTGCTAGGGCTAGGGTTATGGTTAGGGCTAGGAAGAGGCCCAGGGTTAGGCATGCGGCTAAGTGCTAGGGTTAAGGTTAAGTTTAGGGTTAGGACTATGGTTAGGCTTACCTAACCATACCTAACCTACCTAGGTTAGGTTTAGGATTAGGGTTAGTGTTTGGGATTGGGTTAGGGCTAGCGCTAGGATTAGAGCTATGATTGTGGCTACTGCTAGGACTAATGCTCCTCTGACTAGTGCTAGGCTAGTGATTAGACCTGGGGCTTTTGCTAAAGTTAGGTCTAGCGTTAGAGATAAGGTTAGGGCTAGGTTTATTGTTAGGGTTGGGGTGAGGGTTAGGATTAGGATTAGGGCTAGGGCTAGGAAATGGGCTAGGGTTAGGATTATCCCTTAAGTTTAGGGGTTAGTGTTAGTGTTAGGGCTAGGCCTAGGACAAGGTTTAGGGCTACTTAAAACCTAGGGTTAGTGATAGAGTTAGGGTTAGGTGTATTGTTAGAATTAGGGCTAGGGCTAAGTTTAAGGCTAGTGCTAGAACTAGGCCTTGGGCTACGGCTTTACCTAGGATTATGCTTAGCGCCATGGCTATGGTTAGGACTAGGGTGAGGGCTATCATTTGTGTTAAGGTTAGGGTCTTTTCTAGGGCTTGAGCTAGGGTTAGGTTTAGGCCTAGGTTTAGGCTTAGGCTTAGGGTTAGGGGAAGAGTTAGGATTATATTTAGGGCTAGGGCAGTGCTAGGATTAGTTATAGGTTTAGTTCTAGGGCTAGTGCTAGAGTTATGGCTCCAACTATGGCTAGGGCTAATGCTAAGACTAGGATTAGGCTTAGAGTTATGGATTAGGGTTAGGGTTCGGGTTGTGGTTAGTGCTAGGGCTAGGAATAGATTTAGGTTTAGGGTTGGGTTAGGACTAGGGATAGGGTTAGGGCTATATTTAGGTTTAGGGCTAGGTTTTGGTAGGGTTAAGGCTAGGTCTATGCCTAGGGCAGGGCTAGCAATAGGGCTTCGGTTAGGGTTAGAGTTAGGGTTAGGATCAGGGTCAGGGCTAGGTCTAGGGCCAGGACTAGGGCTATGCCTAAAGGTTAGGGCTAGGACTAGGGTAAAGGTGAGATCTTAGGGTTATGACTATGTCTATGGGTATGGTTAGGGTTAGAGTTAAGAATAGAAGTAGGGCTAGGGTTAGGGATAGGTTTGAACTAGGGTTAGGGCTAGGGCTAGGTTTATGATTAGATTTAGGAGTAGGACTAGATCTAGGACTTGTGTTAGTGGTAGAGTTAGGTCTAGGGGTAAGTGTAGGCCTATGTTTAGGTTAGGCTTAGGAGTAGGTTTAGGGTTTGGCCTGTGTCTAGGGCTAGGGCAAGGGAAGGGACTAAGTTTAGGGTTAGGGTTAGGGCTATAGCTAGGTATCGGCCTAGTTTGGGGCCTAAAGATAGGGCTAGGGCTAAGGCTATGGTTAGTTCTAGGTTTACAAGATGGCTAGGGCTAGAACTATGACTATGGTAATGGCCTGGGCTAGGGCTATGGCTGGGGTAGAGGTAGGGTCAAGGCTATGTATGATAGGGTTAGGTTTAGATTTAGGATTAGGACTATGGCTAAGTCTAGGTTTATGACTAGTGCTAACAAGAGCTAGGGCTAAGGCTAGGGCTAGGGCTAGGCATAGGTCAAGGATTAGACCTAGGGCTATAGCTATGATTAGGACTAGGTTTAGGTCTAGGGTTAGGGATAGGTTTATTGTAAGGTTTATGATTAGGGTTAGGACTAGGGTTAGGGCTTTGTCTAGGGCTAGGGCTAGGGTTAGGGTTATGGATAGGGCTAGGCCTAGGCTAATATCTAGGGCTACATCTAGGCCTAGGACTAGGGGTGGGGAAAGGGCTAGGGTTAAGTTTAGGTTTAGGTTTAGGGTTATGGTTAGGGTCAGGCTTAGGACTATGTTACGGCTAAGATTAGGGTTAGAGTTAAGGTTAGGGCTAGGGCTAGAATTAGGCCTAAGGATAGCAATAGGCCTAAGATAGGGCTTGGGTTAGGGTTAGGTTTATTGTTAGGTTTAGGGCAGGGTTAGGGCTAGAATTATGGCTAGGGATAGGGCTAGGTTAGGAATAGGGTTAGGCATGGTGTTAGGTCTTTGCCTGTGCTAGGGCTAGGTCTAGGGTTAAGCCTATGCTTAGTACTAGGGTTAGGGATAGGTTTAGGACTAGCATTAGGGTAAGGTGAGGATAGGGTTAGGGCCTGGGCTATGGCTATGTGTAGGGTAAGGATTAGGGCTAGGGTTATAGCTAGGGCTAGGGCTAGGGCCAGGGTTAGGTCTAACATTAAGGCTAGGGCTAAGGCTAGGGTTAGGGTTAAGTCTAGGGTTAGGGTTAGATTTATGTCTATGGTTAGGGCTAGGGAAAGGTCTAGATTTAGGGCTAAGGTTAGGACTAGGTATAGATTTAGGGTTAGGGCTAGTGTTAGGTGTAGGGTTAGGCCTAGGGCTATAGCTATGTTTGGGGATTGGATTAGGTCTTGATTTAGTGTTCCTCTTAGTGTTATGGACAGAGTTATTGCTAGGGTTAGTGCTACAGACAGGGCTAGGGTTAGGCCTAGAGTTAGGGATAGGGTTAGGGCTAGGGTTAAGTTTAGGATTATGGTTAGATTTGGTGCTGTGGTTGGGACTAGGGTTAGGTCAAAGTTTAGGGCTAGGGCTAGGGTTAAGTTTAGGTTAGGGTTTGAGTTAGGGTTGGGACTGAGTTTACACAAGGCCTAGATTTAAAGCTAGGGTTAGAGTTGGGGATTGAGTTAGTGCTATGCTAGGGCCAGGGTTAGGGCAAGTGCTAGGGTTTGGTTTAGGGTTAAGCCTAGGGTTAAAGCTTTACTTAGTACTAAGGTTTGGGATAGGTTTAGGCCTAAGTTTAGGGCTAGGGCTAGGGTTAAGTTTATGGTTATGGCTCGAGTTACGGTTAGGACTGACTGAGGTTAGGGCAAGGTCTAGGTTTAGAGCTAGGGTTAGAGTTAGGGACTGAGGTAGTGCTATGCTAGGGCCAGGGCTAGGACAAGTGCTAGGGTTTGGTTTAGGGTTAAGCCTAGGGTTAAAGCTTTACTTAGTACTAAGGTTTGGGATAGGTTTAGGCCTAAGTTTAGGGCTAGGGCTAGGGTTAAGTTTATGGTTATGGCTCGAGTTAGGGTTAGGACTGAGGTTAGGGCAAGGTCTAGGTTTAGAGCTAGGGTTAGAGTTAGGGACTGAGGTAGTGCTATGCTAGGGCCAGGGCTAGGACAAGTGCTAGGGTTTGGTCTAGGGTTAAACCTAGGGTTAAAGCTATCATTCGTGCTAGGTTTTGGGATAGGTTTAGACCTAGCGTTAGGGTAAGGTGAAGGTAGGGCTAGGGCTAAGGTTCGAGCTAGACCTGGACTTGGTCTATGGTTGGGGGTAGGGTAAAGTTTAGGTATAGCGTTATGGTTAGGTTTAGGGTTAGGGTTAGGTGTAAGGTTAGGGCTAGGTCTAGGGTTAGGGGTAGGGCTAGGTTTAGATTTAGGGCTGGAGCTATGGCTATGTACAGGGCTAGGATTAGGTCTAGATTTAGTGTTAATATTATGCTTACAGTTAGGGTTAGGACTATGACTAGAGCTAGAGCTAGGTCTAGGCTTAGGTTTAGGTTTAGGTCTCAGGTTGGGCTCAGGCTAGGAGTAGGGTTAGGCTTAGGTTCAGGGTTAAGGTTAGGGTTAGGGCTAGTATCAGGATTCAGCTAGGTTTAAGGTTAGTTTTAGGACTAGGGCTAGGGCTAGGGGTTCATTCTAGGTTTAAAGGAGGGCTAGGGTTAAGGTTAAGATTAGCATTAAGACTAAGACTATGGCTAGTGCTAAGATTATGGTTATGTACTAGGCTAGGGCTATGACTAGGATTGGGGTAGTGCCAGAACTACAGTAGGGTTACTTTTAGGATTAGTGTTACAGTTGGGCTTAGGGCTAGGGCTAGGGCTAAGTTTATTACTAGTGTGAGGACTAGGACTAGGGCTAGGTCTAGGGCTAGTGCTAAATCAGGGATTAGGCCTAGTGCTTTGAATATGGTAAGGTCTAGGTTTAGGGCTAGGGTTAGTGCTAGGTTTATTGTAAGGGTTAAGACTGGGTTTAGGGCTATGGCTAAGTCTAAGTCTAGAGCTAGGGCTATGTTAGTGCTAGGGTTGGTGCTATGGTTAAGCTTACTTTTAGGGTTAGTGTAAGAGAGTTAGGGTTACGGTTAGGGCTACAGTTAAGGCTAGGAGTAGGTTAAGGTTAGGGTTAGTGTTAGCATTCTGGTTAGGGATTGGTTAGGGTTAGGTTTAGGACTAGTGTTAGAATTAGGGCTAAGGGTTGGGTCTAGGGCAAGGTCTAGGGATAAGGTTTTATTTATGTTTAAGAATAGGACTAGGGCTAGGGATAGGATTAGGCTTAGAGTTAGGGTTATGGTTAGGGTTAGGGATAGGGTTAGGTTAGGGCAAAGGGTTAGGAATAGGGTTAGGTTAGGGCAAAGGGTTAGGAATAGGGTTAGGGGAAGGGCTAAAGTTAGGACTAGGGCGAGATATAGGGTTAAGTTAGGGTTAGAGTTAGGGTTAGCATCAGGGTTAGCTTCAGGACTAGGTATAGGGTTAGGGCTAAGTCTGGGGTTAGAGCCAAGACTAGGGCTATGGTAAGATCTAGTGTTAGGCATAGGTCTGTGGTCATGGTTATGTTTAGAGTTATGATTTAGGGGTAGGGCTAGGGTTAGGGATAGGTTTAGAGCTAGGGTTATGGCTACAGCTAGGCCTAGGGCTAAGGTTTAAGGTTAGATTTAGGACTAGGTCTGGAGCTAGGGCTAAGTTTAGAGTTAAGTCTAGGGTAAGTGTTAGGCTTAACTTTAAGGCTAAGTTTAAGCATAGGGTTAGGGCTTGTTGTAAGCTTATGGCTAGTATTAGGATTAGGGCTGGGGAGGTTTAGGGTTAGAGTTAGGGCTAAGTTTAGGATTAGTTTTAAGGCTAAGGCTAAGGTTAGGTCTAGGTTTAGGGGAGGACTGGGGCTAAGGTTTGTTCTAGAATTAGGGCTAGGACTATGGCTAGTGCTAGGGCTATGGTTATGTCCAGGGCTAAGGCTATGGCTAGGGTTAGGGCTAAGGTAGGGTTAGGTTTAGTATTAGGGTTATGGTTACGGTTAGGCTAGATCTAGGGCCTGGGCTTGGCCTAGGGCTAGGACTCAGAGCTAGGTGAAGGATTAGACCTAGGGCTATGGCTATGATTAGGTCTAGGGTTAATGCTAGGTTCATTGTTATGGTTAGATTTAGGCTTAGAGCTAAGGTTAGGACTGGGTTTGGGCTAGGGCTAGGGTTAGGGCTATCCCCTAGGTTTAGGGTAGGTTTAGGGATTAGTGTTAAGGTTATGATTAGGACAGGGTTAGGATTAGAACTAGGTCTAAGAATAGCTAACGTTTTTAGGCTTAGAGCTAAGGTTAGGACTGGGTTTGGGCTAGGGCTAGTGTTAGGGCTATCCCCTAGGTTTAGGGCTAGGTTTAGGGATTAGTGTTAAGGTTATGGTTAGGGTTATGATTAGGACAGGGTTAGGATTAGAACTAGGTCTAAGAATAGCTAACGTTTAGGCCTAGGTAAGGCCTAGGGTTAGTATTAGAGCTAGGCTCAGGTTTAGGGTTAGAGTTAAGGCTAGTCCTAGGAGTAAGTTTAGGGCTAGATTAGGCCTTGGGTTGGTATTAGGGTTAGGCTTAGATTTAGGGTTAGAGTTAGGGATAAGGGCTATGGCTATGGCTACGGCTATGGCTATGGCTAGGGTTAGGTTTAGAATTAAGGCTGGAGTTATTGCTAGCGTTAGGGCTAGTGCTAGGGCTAGGAGTAGGCTTAGGGTTAGGAATAGGGCTTTAATTAGTTTTAGGGTTAGGGTTAGGGTTAGGGTTAGGGCTAGGGATATGTTAGGGTTAGGGTCAGTGTCAGTATTAGTGTTAGGGTTAGGTTTACTGATAGGGTTAGGGTTAGGGCTAGGCCTAGGAGTAGGTTAGGTCTAGGATTAGCATTAAAGTTTGGCTTAGTTTTGGGGTTAGAGTTAAGGGTAGCACTATGGTCAAGTTTAGGATTAGGGCTAGAGTTATTGTTCAGGTAAGGACTATGGCTAGGGCTAGGAGTAGGTTAGGGTCAGGAACAAGGTTAGGTTTAGAGTTAGGATTAGGGTTATAGTTAGGGCTAGTGTTAGGATAGGACTGGGGTTTGGGTTAGGGTTAGGGCCAGGTGTAGGGTTAAGTTTAGGACTTGAGTTAGGGCTTCAGATAGGTTTAGGTCTAGGGCTAGGGCTATGATTAAAGCTAGGGTTAGTGCTGGCATTTTTTGTTAGGGTTAGGGTTAGTTCTAAGGGCTAGCATTAGGCTTAGGGTTGTGGTTACACTTAGGGATAGGGTTGGGATTGTTTTGGGGGCTAGGGCCAGTGCTAGAGTTAGTTCTAGTTTTAGTTCTAGGGCTAGGGCTAGGGTTAGGACTAGAGCTAGAGCTATGGCTAGGGATATGGCTAGGGTTAGGGTTAGGGTTACGGTTAGAGCTTAGGTTAGCTTTACCTTTATGGTTAGGACTTGGGAGAGGGCTAGGACTATGTTTAGGTTTAGATCTAGGTTTATGACTAGGTTTAGAGTAGTTTTAAGACTAGGTCTAGGGATAGGGTTAGGAATAGGGCTTGGTTAAGGATTAGGGCTACATCTAGGGCTGGTGCTATTTCTAGGTTTTTGGTGCTATTTCTAGGTTTAGGGCTAGAGTTAGGACTAAGGTAAGATCTATGGAAGGTCTAGGTCTATGACTAAGGTTAAGTTTAGTGTTAGGAATATGTTTGGGGTTAGGTAAGGCTAGGTTTAGAGCTAGTGTTAAGGGTAGGATTGTGGCTATGGTTAGGGCTGGGGTTAGGTTTAGGGCCTGGTTTACTGTTAGATTTAGGTTTAGGGCTAGAGCTAGTGAATAAGTTAAGTTAGAATTAAGTCTGTTGCTGAGGTTAATCCTAGGTTTAGGGCTAGGGTTAGGCTTGATTTAGGGCTAGTTTTAGAGCTCAAACTAGGGCTAAGGTTAGTACTGTGTTTAGCGGAGAGGTCAGGCTAGGGTTAGGATTAGGATTAAGTCTAGGACTAAAGCTAAGGCTATGGTAGGAGTAGGGTTGGGTCTGGACTAGGGATAGGGATATGGCTAGGGTTAGGGTATGGGCTAGGGCTATGGTTATGAATAGGGTTAGGGTTAGGGTCAAGGCTAAGGTAGGGTTAGTTTTGGGGTTAGGGTTATGGCTAGATTTATGGCTAAGGCTGGGGTTAGGGTTATGGCTAGCATGAGGACTAGGGCTAGGCCAAAGGCTAAGGCTACATCAAGGATTAGACCTAGGGCTGTGGCTATGTTTAGTGTAGGTTTAGGGATAGACTTATTGTTAGGGTTAGGATTAGTGTTGGGACTGTGGTTAGGGCTACAGCTAGTGCTTAGGGCTAGGTTTAGGGTTAGCTTACATCTAGGGGTAGTTTTAGGGTTATACTTAGTTTTAGGGTTAGAGTTAGGGATAGGGCTAGGGCTAGGTTTAGGATTAGGGCTAGTGTTATTTCTAGGGTTAGGGCTATGGATGGGGCTATGGGTAGGCCTAGGGTGAGGCATAGAGCAGCATTAGGGTTAGGTTCAGGTTTAGGTTAGAGCTAGGTTTAGGACTAGGGTAGGGTTATGGCTGGAACTAGGGCTAGGGCTAGGGCTAGGTTCAAGGCTAGTGTTAGGCTAGGCTAGGGCTATGGTTAAGGTTATGTTTAGGGCTAGGACCAGTGCTAGGGTTAATTCTAGGTTTATTGCTAGAGCTAGGACTAGGGTCCTAGAAACAGAACCGGTAGAATGAATATATATGTATAGGGATTTATCAGCTTAGCTCACAGGATAGAGTCTGAGTAGTCCAATAATGGCTCCACCACACTGGAGAGGCTGAGAATCCGTAGTAGCTCAGTCCATGAGGCTGGATGTCTCAGTAGTCCCAACCTGGTACTGGTGCTAGTTTATTGCTAGAGCGAAGACTAGGGTCCAAAGAAACAGAACCGGTAGAATGAATATATATGTATAGGGGTTTATCAGCTTAGCTCACAGGATAGAATCCAAGTAGCCCAACAATGGCTCCACCACACTGGAGAGGCTGAGAATCCCTAGTCACTCAGTCCATGAGGCTGGATGTCTCAGTAGTCCCAATCTGGCACTGGAGGTCTGATGAATTCCAAAAGATCAGCTAGTCTTCAGTCTATGGCAGCAAGATGAACTCACCAGTGAGAGAAAAGGCAAGCAGCAAAAAGCAAAGTGCTCTCTTCTGCCATGGCCTTTTTTACAGGCTACCATCAGAAGGTAACACCCACATTTTTTTACAGGTTACCATCAGAAGGTAATACCCACATTTAGGGTGTGTCTTCCAGCTTCAGATGATCCAATCAAGAAGATCTATCTCATTCAGTAAATCTCAGATTCAGTCAAGTTGACACCCAGGATTAGCCATCACAGTTAGTTTTAGGATTACTGTCAGGGCTAGGGCTAGGGCTAGGGTTAGGGCTGGTGCTAGGTCTAGGAGTTTGGCTAGGCCTAAGTCTATGTCTAGAGTTAGGCCTTGGTCATTGGCTACCTTTAGGGCTAGGATTAGGGCTAAAGTTAGGCATAGGGCAATGTTTAGGTTTAGGGCAAGGGTTAGGGTTACTGTTAGGGTTAGGGTTAGGGTTAGGTTTAGAACTTGGTTAGAGCTAAGGTAGGGTTAGGGTTGGGATAACATTTAGTTTTAGGGTTAGGGTTAAGGTTATGGTTATGGCTATAGCTAGAGATAGGTTTAAGTTAAGGCTATGGCTAGGGCTAGAGATACACTTAGGACTTTGGCTGGGGTCAGGTTTAGAGTTATGCTTAGGGCTAAGGTTAGGGTTAGAGTTAGGGTTAGGGTCTATGGCTAGGGCTAACTCTAATAGTAGGACGAGGGTTTGGGTTAATTTTAGGGTTATGACCAGGGCTAGGGCAAGGGATAGGGCTAAGTTTAGTAATAGATTTAGAGTTAGTTCTAGATTTATGGCTAGGTTTAAGGCTAGGTTTAGGGCTATGGATACCCTTAGGGTTAGAGCTAGGGTTTAGGGTTAGGGTTAGGGCTAAGGTCAGGGGTAAGGAAAGGATTAGATTTGGGGCAAGGGTTAGGGTTAGGGTTAGGGCTAGGGTTAGGACTTGGTTAGGGCTAGGGTAGGGTTAGGGTTGGGACAGCATCTAGCGCTAAGGTTATGGTTAAGGGCAATTTTCACACTAGTGCTAGGGCTATTGTTAGGAATAGGGCTATCACTAGGGGAAGGGCTACAGTTAGGTTTAGGTTCTTGGTTAGGTTTAAGGATAGAGTTAGGGTTAGGGTTAGGCCTAGGGTGATAGCTGCAACAAGGGTTAGGATAATATTAGGATTAGTGTTAGGGGTATGGTTAGGCCTAGGGTTAGGGTTAGTGCTGGGGTTGGGTATAGTGCTAATGCTGCAGCTGGGGTTAGGAATATGGATTAGAGAAGGGCTAGGGTTAAGGTTATGTCTAAGGTTAGAGCTGTGTTAGTGTTATGATTAGGGTTAAGTTTCCAGTTAGTGTGAGAGTTAGGGCTAGGTTTAGGGCTAGTGCTAGGTGTACTTCTAGGGGTAGCGCTAGGGCTAGAGTTATGGTTAGCACTAGGAAGGACTAGGGATGGGGATATGTCTAGGGTTAGGTTTAGGGCTTATGGTTAGGGTTATGATTAGAGATAGGATCATGGCTAGGTTTAGTTTTAGGGCTACATTTAGTGTAAGGGTTGGTGATAAGTTTAAGTTAAGGGCAATGGTTAGGGCTAGTGTTAACCATAAGTTGAGGGTTAGAGATAGGGTTGGGGTTAGAGTTATGGTTATTGTTAGGATTAGGGCTGGGATAAAAGTTAGGTTTGGGGTTACTTCTATCGTTAGTGATAGTGTTATGGTTAGGTTTTGGGCTAGGGCAAGTTTAAGGTTAGGAATTAGAGTTTGGTTTAGGGTCAGTGTTAGAGCTAAGGCTAGGGCTTAGGTTAGGTTTAAGGCAAGTTCTAAGGCTAAGGCTATGGCTATGGTTATGGCTAACATTTGCATTAGTGTTAGGTCTAGTTCTAGGGCTAGAGTTAGAGTTAGGGTTAGGGTTAGAGTTATAGTTAGGATTAGGGCTAGGGCCAGTGCTAAGGTTAGTTCTAGCTTTAGTTTTAGGCCTAGGGCTAGAGATAAGGCCAGGATTAGGGCTATGACTATGACTATGGCTATGGTTACAGTTAGGCTTAGGGTTAGGATTAGTGTTAAGGCTAGTGCTAGGGATAGGTTTAGGGATGGTGTTAGGATTGGGGATACGGTTAG
The DNA here is from genome assembly GCF_000622305.1 of Nannospalax galili. NCBI lineage: Eukaryota > Metazoa > Chordata > Mammalia > Rodentia > Spalacidae > Nannospalax > Nannospalax galili. The sequence goes on from NW_008348795.1 coordinate 909,547, forward strand.
GTTTAGAGCAAGTTTTAGGGTAGGATTAAGGCTAGATGTAGGTCTAGGGCTAGGGATAGGAATAGGGGTGGGAATAGGGTTTGGGTTAGTGTTAGGATAAGGGTCTAGGTCTAGGTCTAAGTCTAAGTCTAGGTCTAGGTCTAGCAACCCTAGGGGGTCAGGGCTGGTCCTAGGACTGGGATTAGGGCTATGGTAAGGGATAGGGATGGACTTAGGCCTAGGGATAGTGCTAGGTTTAGGGCTAGGGCAAAGACGAGATTTGTGATTAGGGCTAGAGTTAGGGCTAAGTTTAAGCTAGTGCTAGGGATAAGGTTATATGTAATATAGACATTCATTCTTTTCATTTCTATTGTACCTACTGCTAAGATAGAAGTATAGAGGAAAATTGTTGGGAGCTATTAATCCATTATGTACATTGAGCTGTTGCAGGCTTGTTTACTGAGTTTGTGTTTTGCACACTAGTACCTAATCTGCCAAGTCAGGAGGAATGTGTTTATATGGTGGAGCTCACAACACGTATTTGACCACTCCTTGACCCTCAGATACAGGTGGGAAAAACAGCTGTTGAAATTAATTGAGTTAAGCAAACAGTGGCTATCTCTGATGTTCTTTTGTATAAAAAGGCAGAGCTAAAATAAACAGGGGCTGCAGTATCTACTGACAGTACTCCCAAGTATCTTTTCTGTCTCTTGTTTTTTCTTTCAATCCTCACTCCCCCTTTCAGGTACTGTCCATCTTGGCCGGCTCGCACCAGCAGAAAAGCATACACTTATGAACTGAAGTGATATGTCATCCTCTTTAACACATTGAATTGCCATAGTTTTCTTTCTTAGAAGTGAAATGGAAAAGTATGATACAGATGCCCTTCCTTCCATCTCTTTTCCATGTACTCAATGCTTAGATAGAGCTGTAGTTTTTGATAAAAGAAAGTAAACAGCTACAAAATCAGGTGATTTGTCATCTTCTAAACACCTTGATTGAACTACTTGGAGTAACTCTTCCTTAGATGTTTAAGGAAATGTGTTACACACACAGCCAATCCTTCGACTTCTTATCCATTGTAATGAAAAGATAGATGAAACTATGGTGTTTACTAAGAGAGAGCTAACAGTTACAAACTCATGTGATATGTCATCTTATTTAACATCTTGTTTGAACTACTTTGCATAGCTTTCTTCCTTAGAAGTGCAATGGAATGTGTAATATAGATATCCATCTTCTTATTTAATTTCCAGTTTACTGAATGCTTTGATAGAACTATAGTGTTTACTAAGAGAAAGGAAACACCTATACCCTCAGGTCATTTGTCATTTTCTTTAACGCCTAAAATGACCTACTTAGCATAGCTTTCTTCCTTAATAGTGAAATAGAATGTGTGATACAGACAGTGATACATTTGATTACTTATACATTGTACTCAGTGCTTAGATAGAACTGTGGTAATCCCTAAGAGTAAGTAAACAGTTACAAATTCAGTGGATTTGTTATCTTCTTCAACACCTTTATTGAGCTATTTGGAACACCTTTCTTTCTTATAAGTGTAAAGGAACATGTGATACACAGAGCCATTCTTCCTTTTAACTTCCTTTGTGTTTAATGCTATGATAGAACTATATTGTATACCAATGGAAGGCCAGCAGTCACAAACTCATGTGATAGGTCATCTTCTTTAACACCTGGAATGGCCTACTTGGCATAGCTTTATTTCTTAGAAGTAAAAGAGAATGTGTGATACTGTTTCATTTCTTTTCCATTGTTCTCAATTCTTAGAACAGTCATCTTCACTAAAGGAAAGTAAACAGTAACAAACTCAGTTGATTTGTCATCTTCTCTAACACCTACTTGGCAATGCTTTTATCCTTAATCATGAAGTGGATGTTGTGATATAGATAGCCATTCTGGGATTTCTTATCCATTGTACTCAGTGCTTAGATAGAGCCCCAGCCAGTCCTGTTTTACTTGATGCACTCCAAAAGACTCCAATTGAATCACAGCAATAGCATGGAGCTGAAACACTCCAAGTTTTACAAGTCATCATTCTTGCAATACAGGAACGAGTGTATTGCAAAACCAACAGAACCTTATGAAATAAGCTGTAAATGCAAAAACTTTCAAAGTAGTATGACAAGCCATCATCTTACCAATTCAATAGAAATTTGCTTCTTACCAATGAACAGGAATCTGTTATGTGCATTGACTTTCCATTGTATAACTTCTGTTGAACACAGTTGTTGGAGAGTTGTCAATGAATACCACAAAGGTGAACTTCTTTCAAACATAAAGTGTTTTCCTTGTTAGACTCCAAAAGACATGTAACTTAGGCACTGCATTGGGGTAGGTGAATCACACTCAGGGTTAGAAGCTTCCATTTAATGTAATCTGAGAACAAGTTTATTACCAAAAAAGAGAATCTTGTTGTTTAAAAAGAATAGGCAAACAGGGGCTGGAGAGGTGGCTCAGCAGTTAAGAACACTGGTTGTTCTTGCAGAAGACCCTGGTTTGAATCCCAGCACCCACAGGGCAGCTAACAACTGTCCATAACTCCAGTCCCAGGGGATCCAACAGCCTCCCCCAAGCTCTGTGGGCATTGCACGACATGGGTACACTTACCTACATACAGGCAATACACACAAACACATAAAATAAAAATAATGAATAAAATATTTTTTTAAAAAAGAATAGTCAAACAGTTAAGAACTGAGTTAACATATTTTCCCATTTCTTAACTTGAAAATTCTATGTTACATAATTTTCAACATAGCTGTGAAAATAAATGTGGTATACAAAAGCATTTCTTCCATTTCAATTTCTATTGGACTCCATTCTTAGACACAGCATATATTTTTTAAAGAAAACACAAGGCCTTACAAACACAGGCTATATGTCAGCTTCTTTAGCAGTGTAAAAAAAGTATTTTAGATAATGATCAAACTTAGAAGTGAAAAGGCATCTGCGATATACATGAACATTTTCTCACATATATTCCCAATGAATACAATTGTGAAAGAGACATTCATGAATGACTCAAAAGACAATTTTTGGAAACTTAATCCTGCTTTCCCTGATGCACTCCAAAGGACACTGCATTGACTCAAAGCAATAGCGTGCAGCTGAAACACTCCAAGTTTTATAAGCCACTGTTCCTGCAATACAGGAATGAGTTTATTCCTAAAATTCCTTATGATTTAAGATGCAAAAGCAAAAAGTCAAAGTTGGATGACATGTCATCATCTTACCAATTCAATAGAAGTAATTTATATTATTTTCTTACTTAGCAATAAACAAGAATCTGGGATGTGCATAGGCTTTTCACCCAATAAGTTCCCATTGAACACTTGTTGGAGAGACATTCATGAATGCCACAAAAGTGAACTTTTTTGAAATATAAAGAGCTTTCCTTGCTAGATTCCAAAAGACATGCAACTTATGCACCACTTTAGGGTGCAGGTGAAACATATTCAGTGTTAGAAGCCTCTATTCCATATGTCCTGAGAACAAGTTTATTGCCCAAAAGAAGAGAATGACGTTGCTTATAAAGAAAAAGCAAACAGTTAAGAACTCAGATGATAGGCTTTCTTATTTTTAAACTTTGAAAATTCTGCATTAGGTGTACCAAAATTGCATGGTTTGGAGACTGCATCTAAGAACAAGTCTAAGTTCTCAGGAAAGCTCTCTTTCGGTCAGTTATAAAGGCCTCTGCACCAATTGTTAACAATGGGAGCAAAGATATCAATGAATTTAAAGAACATACAAACAAACAAATTAAAGAACTAAAAGAAAATAGAGATAAATTTCTGACTGAACTCATGAAAGAAATAGAAGTATTGAAGAAAACAGACTGAAATGAAGAAGGAAATGAAAATTTCAATAAACCAATTTGAATGACATTGGAAAACCTCAGCAACAGAATGAATAAAATGGAAAACAGAACATCAAGATGGGACAATAAAGTTGAAGACCTGGACCACTCAAGCAAAGAATATGAAAAAAAAATTAAAAACAGAGGAATGGAGTATGCAGGAAATGTGGAAAACTATGAAAAGACCAAAACTATGCATCATAGTCATAGAGGAAGGAGAAGAATCTCAGGTAAATGGTATTGACCAGATAGATGTTAAAAAGGATTATAGAAGAAAATTTCCCAAACTTAAGGAAAGATATACCTATACAAATACAAGAAGCACATAGGACACCAAAAAGACAGAATCAGAAAAAAAAAACCTCCCAATGGCATATCATAGTAAAATTACTAACTCTAAAGGACAAAGAGAGAAATCTGAAAGCTGCAAGAGAAAAATAAGTCACATATACAGAAAAACCTACTGGAATTACAAATGACTTTTCAATGCACACTATGAAAGCCAGAAGACCTTGGGCCACAGACACCAACCCAGAATACTTTACCCGGGACAAATGTCTACCATTGTTGAAGGGGAAATAAATACCTTCTATGACATGAATAGTCTGAAAGAATTATATCAACCAAACCAGTCCTTCAGAGAATAAAATACAACGGACTAAAGACAGGAATGACTGTATCCAAGAGGCAACAGAAAGAAACTAAGTGAAGGTATAGTTGTGGAAACACAAAATTAGACCAGAATGTTTCCCTTGTACTCCAACAGACATATAATTTCTGCAGAGTATTAGGGTCCAGTTGAAACATTTCTAGACATGAAATGTCTTTGGAGTCATTCAAAAGTGACTCTACAGAGGCTTTTATGAATGATTCCAAAGAGAAGATACTGGACACGTAACACCTGTTTTCTTTGATTCACTCCAAAAACTGTGGTTTAGGCAAAGCATTAGGGTAGAGGTGAAACAGGTTCACTGTTTCAAGCTGCTATTCCTTAAATACAAGAGCAAGTTTACTGTCAAACAGAAAGAACCATACTGTTTACAAAGAAAATGCAAACGATTGCAGAGTAGGGTGATCTTTAACACCTTGAAAGAGGTCCTTTACATAATATTCTTACTTAGCTGTGAATACATAGATTTTTAGTTAAAGAGACCTTCATTAATGACTCAAAAGAGAATTTCTACTATACTTAGACCTGTTTAACTTGAAAGACTACAACAGACTTGTCATTTGGGCAGAGTTTTAAGATGCGGGTGAAATGCATTCAGACAAGTCTCCATTCCATAAAATATAAGAAAAAGTTTATTACCAATCAGAAAATAATCATGTTTACAAAGAAGAGGCCAACAGTTAAGAAATCAGGTGATATATCATCTTCTTTAATATTTTGAAAGAACTAGTCAGAATTTTATTACTTATCAGTGAAAAGGAATCCATATTGACATTTGTTCCATTTAAATTTTCCATGGTACACAATTGGTAGATAGAACTACATTGTTTACAAAAGAAAGGGTCACCATTTACATGTTCAGGTGATATGTCATCTTCTTTAGTGCCTCAAAAAAGGTACTTTACTTAACAGTGACCAGGAGTCTGTGATATTTTAATTTCTGTTGTACAATAATTGTTAGAGGGATCTTAATATGTGACACTCCAGCAAATGTAGATCTGTTTTCCTTGATGGACTCCAAAGGACATCTAATTTAGTCAGAGCAATGGGGTATAGTTGAAGCATTTCTAGAATTGAACAATTTCAACGTCATTCATAACCACCTCTAAGGAGGCCATTATGAATGATTCTGGAGAATGTCCAGGAAACTTAGACCTATTTTCTTTGATGCACTCTAAAAATATGTAACATAGACCAAGCTTTAGGATGCAAGTGAAAAGGAATTGTTGTTACATGCCTCCATTCCTGATATAAGAACAATGTTATTGCAAAAGGGAAAGAATAGAACTTAGACCTTTTTTCCTTGATAAACTCAAAAATACAGTATTTAGCATGCAGATGAAACATGTTCTGAGTTACTAGTTTCCATTCCTGAAATATAAGAACAAGTTAACTGCAAATCAGAAAGAACCTTTGTATTTACCAAGAGAATGCAGTTACAAAGTAGGATGACATTCCATTTTCTTTAACACATCGAAAGAAATACTTCACATAAATTTCTTACTTGGCGGTGAACAAGAGTCTGTGATGTGTATACACTTTTCAAGACATAAATTCCCATTGTACACAACTGTTGGATAGATATCCATGAATGCCAGAAAAGAGAGCTTTGAAAGGTACACCAGTTTTCCTTATTAGACCCCAAAAAAGGTTTAGGGCTAGAGTTCGGGTTAAGTTTAGGGTTACTCTTAGAGCAATGGTTAGGGCTAGAATTTGGGTTAACATTAGAAGTAAGTTTAGAATTACAGCCAAGGTTAGGACAATGGTTATGTTTCAGTTAGGGTTAAGGTTAAGCATAGGCTTAAGATTGGAGTTGGGGAAGTAAAGGAAAAGAAGGAACCTGAGAGAAAACAACAGTAGGAGACAGTGTTACTAAGGGATAAATGTGTAACATGGGGATAGTTAAATGAGAGGGAACTATGAGGATAAAGGGGAAGAAGAATCTCAAGAGAGGTGGGACCATAGCAGACAGGAATTATCAAGGAAGAAATAAGGAAACTGGGGACACTTTAAATGGGGGGTGGGTGGGGAGGGACGATAAGACAGGAGAGAGAGAGAGATAATGTCTAGCTAGTATAAAAACCAGAGGGAATAGTATTCATCCAAAAACCTACTGAAAAATTAAACATAGAATATCTCTACATGAGTTCATGTTTACAGCTGAAGGCTACATAACAAGAAACAATACCAGACAGGAGAAACGTTCCTCTGAGTTGCTGGCCAGGGTAGTCCAAGACACTCCCAAGGCTATTGCCACAGCCCTTGATTGCCTCCAGAGCTTGAAGGTAAGACCTATTGCTGAAGACAGGACATACTTCAGGCATAGGATTTAGAGCAATGGAGCTGGAACTGAGCTGGAAGCCACCTCCCCTGAATGCTTGCTCTCATGGCTTTAGAGAACACAACACACATCGATGACCAGTACAGCAAATGACATTGGTGCATTAGTGGCACTTTTATCTTTGGGGTAATGAACAGTTACCTAATTGGACTTAAAGCCCACTCAATGGGAGGAAACATATGCGTAATACTACTGTAAGCATAATCAAATACATATGGCTGGAGAGGTCATAGAACTAAGTGAAAACCACAAGGCTGTCACATCCCTAGACACATGTAATTTCTTACTATGTGCAAAATATGGATTCTTAAATTTAGAGACAAGTATCCCAGTCACCACTCATCAAAGAAGCTTCTTTTTCAACAGACAGGGATTATTACAGAGTTCCACAACTGGTGATAACAGAGATTGTCTGTGAATTGCCAAAGCCCAAGTGGCACAACTACAGTGCAACATCAACAACTAAGGTTCACAGAACATAGAACAAGGGGTTT
>NW_008348795.1:917669-935565 GCF_000622305.1 Nannospalax galili
AAGACAGGAGAGAGAGAGATAATGTCTAGCTAGTATAAAAACCAGAGGGAATAGTATTCATCCAAAAACCTACTGAAAAATTAAACATAGAATATCTCTACATGAGTTCATGTTTACAGCTGAAGGCTACATAACAAGAAACAATACCAGACAGGAGAAACGTTCCTCTGAGTTGCTGGCCAGGGTAGTCCAAGACACTCCCAAGGCTATTGCCACAGCCCTTGATTGCCTCCAGAGCTTGAAGGTAAGACCTATTGCTGAAGACAGGACATACTTCAGGCATAGGATTTAGAGCAATGGAGCTGGAACTGAGCTGGAAGCCACCTCCCCTGAATGCTTGCTCTCATGGCTTTAGAGAACACAACACACATCGATGACCAGTACAGCAAATGACATTGGTGCATTAGTGGCACTTTTATCTTTGGGGTAATGAACAGTTACCTAATTGGACTTAAAGCCCACTCAATGGGAGGAAACATATGCGTAATACTACTGTAAGCATAATCAAATACATATGGCTGGAGAGGTCATAGAACTAAGTGAAAACCACAAGGCTGTCACATCCCTAGACACATGTAATTTCTTACTATGTGCAAAATATGGATTCTTAAATTTAGAGACAAGTATCCCAGTCACCACTCATCAAAGAAGCTTCTTTTTCAACAGACAGGGATTATTACAGAGTTCCACAACTGGTCACACACAGAAATTGTCTTTTAATTTCCCCAAGCCTAAGTGGCACATCTACAATGCAACCTCTATACCCAAGGCTCACAAATAGTGGAACAAGGGGTAGATAGAATACTAATGCTCCTCTCAACTCTCATCAGGGAAGCTTCCTTGTGAAACACAGAGTGAAGAACACAAAAGGACACTAATGGCCAATGTGCAGAGAATAAGAATCTGCAGAGTATGGGTCCCTGGACAAGGCAGAAAGATTGTAAGAGCTACAGGAAGAGGTGCATAAGGAAAGAGACTCTTACAGGCTCCTGAGATCTTGCACTTATGAAATTAAAGAAATGGTATCAGCATGCACAAGACCTATGCAAACTTAAGAAGACAAAAACCCAGCACAGAACTGTGGAAATGGACAGCATTTTAGTTGTAGAATTATTGGCAGCTGGATTACCATTACCATTACTGCTGGATGAGGAAGACCTGATCTTCTTAAAGGGAGGAACTCTAGACAGGCTGACTAGACCTCAGTGGGTGAACTTACATTAAGGGACATCTGGGGACACCAACTTGACATGATAGGCCTTAACACAAATGACAGAATATATGAATGCAAGGCACGGTATGGGATATGTCCAATGGGGAAGGGGATATAAAGATGATTAAGATTTTCTGTTTGAAATACATAAAAATTCAACAAAAAATAATTTTAAAAAATTGGAGTTGGGTTAATGTTAGGGTTATGAGATAGGGTTAGTTTTAAGGTTAGGTTAAAGGTATACAGTTAGGGGTTAGCTATAAGGTTAATGTTAGTGTTGTGGATTGTTTTTCTTTGGGGGTTTGAATTTAGGTTGATGTTAGGGTTAAAGTTAGGGTAAGTGTTAGTTTTAAAGTTGTTGTGGGGTGCTTCACCAGAGAAGACCATTCAAAGTTTTGCTGAATGAAAGTTGATACTGGCCAGGGCTACTACACAAGGGTGTCTGGAACCCAAGTGTGTAGCCCTGAGCCATCTCTAGGGTAAGTTTTTAAACAGAGAAACCATAACCAGAGGTGAAAAGCTTAAGTTCCCAAGCTTACAGGTGGAGAGTCCCCTTAACAATTTAAGTATCAATTACTATTTTGCAGAATCAAGCCAAACATAACCTACAGAAGCCATAAATCTTCAGTTAGCAGGTGAACTCCAGGACACTCTGACCTGTTCCCAAGACAACCATGGTTCAGCTGACATGTGTTTTCATACTCTGGGACAACTGCCTGATAATTTCAGAGACAAGAGTCAGCCTACAGTTTAATATGGCATAGCTATGGTCAAGAAGGTGCTCTATTACAAGGTTATGGGTTAGAATTAGGGTTAAGCTGGAAACTCCCTGACTCTGGATGGGTAGCTTTCATGCTGCCAGAAGGCAACATGCAGATGGCTGGGGAGAACTCAACGATGGAACCCATGTACTGCAATATGAACATGCCAAGCAAGGTGTTCCAGCTGGTGCAATAATGGTGTGTCTAGTGTAACTACAACCAGCAAATTTTTAATTTTATTATTTTTATTTTATGTGTATGAGTGTATTGCCTGCATGCAGGTAAGTGCATCCATATCATGCAATGCCTGTGGAGGATAGAAGAGGCCATCAGATCCCCTGGAACTGGAGTTATGGGCAGTTGTTAGCTGCCATGTAGGTCCTGAGATTCAAACCCAGGTCTTCTGCAAGAAAAACCAGTGTTCTTAAGCACTGAGCCATCTCTCCAGTCCCTGGACCAACTAGCAAATTTTTGATTGGACATAATGCCCACTCCTAGAGGTGTAGACCAGGTCAACCCCCTGTGGTAGGGGAGAATATAGGCCCCAGTGGGGAAGCCACTGTAATTGTTTTGTTAGATGGATGTGATGCACCTGCTAAAGTACCATCCAAGCATTTGTGTTTACACCCATAGGTTAAGTTATTATAGCAACCACTATTTAGATGTTCTCGCTTCTTACTGTTTGTGTTTTTATAGTAGATGGAATCCCACTGAAATGGGCCAACAGCCCATGGAAAACAGATGATGCAGAGACCTGAAAGTTGAGTGCCTTGCCACAGTGGGAGGAAGATCATCCAACACCTATCACCCCCTCCAAGGCTCAGGGTCTTTTGTGGAAGAGGTTAGCAGAAAAAATGTAAGAGCCAGAGGAAGGGATGGAGTGTTACCTGGAAGTGTCCTCCAATCACTGTGCCTGCAAGCTATCATCACACCTCCTTCCCACACTATCAAGGAGTTGACAGGTCAGTCAGCTACCCTTCTCACCCAATCAATCTACCTTAGACCTCAGCGGCATGTGGAGGAGGGGTTAAGGATAGGGCTAAGCCAAGAATGCCACGAGGTACCTCTCTCACCATTTTGTGCAGCTGTCAGGAAGTCACAGGATCTATATTTGCATGTAGACTTTCCAGTACAGCATAAATGGGGGGGCACCCACTCTTCTGTAAATAACCCCCCACCCTATGTTCTGTTAGCAAGCCCAATAAACTTGTTAGGGTTTTCAAAAAAAACAAAAAACAAAAAACAAAAACCAAAAAACAAAAAAAGAACAGAGCTAATGGAAACCATTATTTCACCAAAGTTCACCCCGTGCTGACAAATCCTTTGGTCTTTGATTTCTTATTCCTATTCTTCCCCCTTAAACTTCATTGTATATATTTTTATGCAACCTGCTTCAAGTTATTTCTGGAAAACTGTGTTAAAATTGCCTCTCTTTGGAATAAATAATAATAAGTAAATAAATAAATTTGCTCCTCTCTTCTCCTCCTCCCTAGGCTGGTGACAACTACTAAAGTGCTTCCTATTACTACTGATTTTCCTGGGGAAACCTTTGGAATAAATGGCTTCATTCACACACACACACACACACACACACACACACACACACACAAATAGGATTTGATTTAAGGTTATGTTTTGGACTATGACTTGTGTTAGGATTAGGATCAGGGTTAGGGTTAGGATTGATGATGGTTATGGTCAGGGTAAGAGTTTTATGGTTAGGATCAGGGTTAGGTTTAGGATTAGGGTTAGGTTTCAGGCTAGGTCTAGGGCAAGATCTTGGGTTAGGTCTAGGGCTAGTGCTAGTGCTAGGGTTTATGGGTGGATGAGGGATAGTGTTAAGATTAGGTCTAGTTAGGTTTAATTTTGATTTAGATTTAGAGTCAGTGTAAGGAATAGAATTATTGTTTGGATTAGTATTGTGGTTAAGATGAGGATTATGGTTAGGGATAGGGTTAAGCTTAGGTTAGTGTTAGGACTAGGGTTATGGTTAGGAGAATACTAGGTTTAGGATTGCAGTAAGGCTTGTGGTTAGGTTTAAGTTTAGGATTAGAGTTAGGGTTAGGGTATAGAGATAGAGGTTAGATTAGGATTTGAGTTGGATTTATGGAAAGGATTAGGATTTTTTTAGGGCTGTTTTGGTATTTTCATGATTAGGGTTAGGTTAAGGTTCAGGTTTAGGTTCAGGGTTTCGTTTCAGATTTTGGTTAAGTCTCTGATGCATTTGGAGTTGACTTTTGTGCAGGGTAATATAAAAGGGCTAATTTTATTCTTCTACAGATGGAGCTCCAGTTTTGGCAGCAGCATTTATTGAAGATTCTATCTTTCTTCCATTTCTGTATTCTTCACACCTTTGTCAAATACCAGGTGGCTAAAATTGCCTGTACTCTTGTTTGGATCTTCATTCATGCTCCAATGGTCTATGTGTCTATTTTTGTGCCAGTACCATGCTGTTTTTATGACTACAGAGCTGTAATATAATTTGAGATCTGGTATGGTAATCCCCCCAGCAATGCTCTGTGTGGTCAGGATTGCTTTGCCTATTTGGGGGTCTTTTGAGATTCATATGAATTTTAGGATGCTTTTTTCTAATTCTGTGAAGAATGTCATGGGGATTTTGATTGGCATTGCATTGTCTATAGATTGCTTTTCGTACAATGTTTATTTTCACAGTATTAATGTCTCAAGCAGTTAGAAGAAAACATAGGCAGTACCCTATAGGATACAGGTTCAGGAAAGGACTTTACAAATTAGACATCAGTTGCTTAGAAATTAAGGTTAACAATCAATAGTGGAGCCTTACTAAAGTAAAGAAGTTCTGAACAGCAAAAGAATCAATAAAGGAAGTGATGAGGAAACACACAAAGTGGGAGAAAATCTTCACCAGCTACACATCTGATGGAGGATTAATATCCTGAATATATAAGGAACTCAATAAACAAAGAATCAAGGAAACAAATGACCCAGTTAAAATATGGGCTATGAATCTGAATAGAAAGTTCTCAAAAGAATAAATAAAAATGGCTAAGAAGCACCCTTAAAATTTGTTGTGTCCTTAGAAATTAGGGAAATGTAAATCAAAACCACTTTAAGATTTCATCTTGCCCCAGTCAGACTGGAAAAGATCAAGAGAACAAATGATACCAAATGCTGGTGAGGGTGTTGGGAAAGGGTAGACTCATTTACTGCTCATGGGATTTCAAGCTTATGCAACACTATACAAAGCAGTGTGGAAAACCCTTAAAAAAGTAAAAATGAACCTATCATATGATCTACTTATACCACTCCTTGGCATATACCCAAAGGGCTCATTCTACTGCAGAGATACTTGTACATCCATGTTTATTGCTGCTATTTTCACAATAGCTAAGAAATGGAAGCAATCTAAGAGTCCTTCAACTGATCAATGGTTAATGAAAGTGTTGTACATTTATGCAATGGAATTCTACTCAGCTGTAAAGGACAGTGAAATCATGAAATGGATGGAACTAGAAATTGTTATACTAAGTGAAGTAGCACCAACTCAGAAAAACAAATGACATATGTTCTCCCACATTTGTGGATCATAACATCATATCCTTATATGTGAGTTTATAACCTGATGTAATTTCAGAATCCAGAAAAGTAGAAAGAAACCATGGAGGTGAATGGAAAGAAGGAGCCTGAGAGAGAGAAATAGTAGGAGACAGGTGTTACCAAAAGGAAAATGGGTAAAATGGAGGTATTTTACCAGGAGTGGAAGAAGGATGGTTATACAGGGCACGATGTGTTGTAAAGAAAAAGAAAGAGGTCAAGAGAATGGGGATCATAAGAGATAGATTTTGTCAAGGGGGAAATTGTGAAAATGGGGGTGCTTTACCTGGATAAATAACAGTTATCTGGTATGAAAAACCAGAGAGAAATGTGTTAGCTCAAAAGCCTACTGAAAAATTGCACATACACTATCTGAATATGACTGTGTGTGTATAGCCGAAGGTTACATAACAAGAAACAGGAGAAACTTTTGAGATGTTGTTCCAGGTAGTCCAAGATATTCCCAAAATAATACAGCATTTAATTGCCTCCTAAAACTTGAAGTTAAGACCCTATTGCTGAACATGGCGTATTTCAGACACTGGACTTGGAGCAATGGTGCTGGAACTGACCTGGATGCCTCCCTCCCTGAGGACTAGCTCCCATAGTTTTGGAGGACACTCTTCAAGCTGCTAAGGGATAAAAAGCAATCAATGGTCCAACCCAGCTTTAAAGCTTAATAACCACAACAATGACAAGCACAACAAACTATATTGGCACAGCAATTGCACTTTTATCTCATGGGAAATCAGCGGCTACTTAATTGGATTTAAAACCATCTCAATGGGAGGTAACTTATTTGTGGCACTCTAAACACACCTAAAATACACATGCCTGGAGAAAATCCTAAGTCTGTCACATCCCTAGACAAAAGTAATTTCTTATTATATGCTGAATTTGAATCTTTATGTTAACAGACAAGCATACTGGTCACCACTCATTAAAGAAGATTCTTTTGCAGCAAACGGACATATAACAGAGTTCCACAACTGGTCATACACACAGAATATATGTGTTTGTGATGCCCAACCCTAAGTGACACATCTACATTGAAGCCTCTTCACCTAACGTTCATGGAATAATGGAACAAGGGGTAGATAGAATACTTACTTCTTTCAACTCTTATCAGGGAAGTTTCCTCATGAAACAGAGGGTGAAGAATACAAAAGACACTAATGGCCAATGTGCAGAGACTAAGAGCCTTCAAAGTGTGGGTCTTTGGACAGAACTCCTATATTAAAATTGACACCCCTGCCCAGGGTTCACGGACCATTGCAGAATATGAGGCAGAAAGATTGTAAGAGCAATGGGAGGAGGTGCATGACTATAAGGAAACAGAATCTTACAGGGTCCTGAGACTTTGCTCATATAAACTTACAGCAATTGTGTCAACATGCACAAGACAAGACTAACAGAAACTCAATTAATCAAAAACTCAACATAGAACCATGGAAACGGGCAGAAGGCCCCAACCTTAGCAGAACTATTGGCAACTGCTGGGTGAGGGAAGTTGATCTTCTTAAAGGGAAAGACTCTAGATAGGCTGACTAGACCCCAGTGGATGAACTTGCATTGAGGGACATCTGGGTACACTAATTTGACTCACCTTAACATCGATGACAGAATGTATGAAATCTGGTGGGGGGACACTATAAGGAGACATCAATGGGGAAAGGACATAAAGGTGATTACAATGTTTTATATGAAATGCTCAGAAATTCAATAAAAATATACATTTTTTTAAAAATGAAAAATATACATTAAAAAGTTTAAACAAAAGAAATAAATTCAAAAGAAGTTATATTAAAAAAAACGATTATATTTTATGGCTAAGGTTAGGATTAGTGCTAGTGTTAGGGCTAGGTTTATGTTTATAGGTTATGTTTTGGGTTTAGGCCTAGGATTAAGGTTAGAGTTATGCTTGGGTTTGCCATTGGGTTTGGTTTAAAGTTAGTGTCCGGGTAAGGCTTAGGTTTAAAATTATGGGATGAGTTAGTGTTAGGTTTAGAGTTAGGTCTACATTTATGGTTAAGCTTATGATTATTGTTAGTGCTATATTTTTGGATTTATGATTAAGGTTATGGTTAGGATTAAGGTTTGGTTTGATGTTAGTGTAATGGTTAGGGTCATGTTTGGGGTTAGGATTAGGGTAAGGGGTAGATTTGGAATTAGAATCAGGGTTAGGTTTTATGGTTAAGGCTATGGTTAGGATTAGCATCACAATTATGATTAGGGTTACTTTAAGCTTTGGGTTTAGATTTAGATTTAGAACTGGGATTAGGGCTAGGGTTTGGACTACGGAAAAGGTTTCAGTTCTGTTTATAATTAAAGACAGGCAGTGATAGGGTTAAGTTTAGCATTATGGTACATTCTAAGGTTAGGGTTTAATTTGTGATGAAGATTAGAGCTATGCTTAGAACTGGGATTAGGATTAGAGTTGTTTAGGCATTGCAATTATTGTTAACTTTAGGAATAGTGCCAGGGTTTAGTGTTAGGTTTAGTTTTACAGATAGGATTAGGTTTAGGTAAGTGATAGTTTTCTGCATGGGGTTAGGGTTACGGCTAGAAGCAGGGCTAGAACTAGTGTTTGGAATAGGTTTAGGGCTAGGGCTGGGGTTAAGTTTATGGTTACTGCTAGGGAAATTGTTAAGTCTAGTATTAGGGTTTGTGTTAGGAGTAGGTTTAGCCTTAGGGCTAGAGTTAAGACAAAGGGTAGCTTAGATTTAGTTATGGTTTGTCATAGGGTTAAGATTGGTGGTGGATTAGTGTTAGTGTTAAGGTTAAGGTTATGTTTAAGGGTTAGGTTTAGTGGTTAGGTTTAAGGTTAGTGTTATGGTTATTGTTGGGGTTAGGGTTGGGGTAGAGTTGAAGTTGGGGTTAGGATTAGGGTAAGGATTCATTTTAAAGTTATGGGTTATAGTTAGTGTTTGATTTAATGTTAGTTTTCCTTATATGGCTATGGTTAGGATTAGGGTTCAGGGTTGTATTTAGTATGAATGATTACAATTATGGTTAGGATAAGAGTTTAATATTATGGTTAGGGTTGTGGATAAGGTTAAGAATTTGGTTTAGTGTTATAATTAGGGTTAGGAATTTTGATAAATGTTAGGGTTACTGTATTAGTTACTTTTCTCTGGCTGTTATAGACACACTGACCAAATAAACTTATAGAAGGAATTTATTTAGCTTCTGAGGCATGGCAGGAGTGGTGGCCAGAGAAGAAATGTAAGATAAGTTCTTACATCTTCAAGAAGGTACAAGAAGCAAGACAGCACAGCGACCTAAGATCTGGCAAGGCTTAAGAACTCTCCAAGCCTGCCCCCAGTGATGTGCTTCCTCTAGCATAGCCACACAGTCTAAGACCTCCAAAAACAGTGCCACCAACTGAGGACAAAAATGTAAAAATACTTGGATCCTATAGGGGACATTTTCATTCAAACCACTACATTCCACTCCCTGGCCCCAGTAGGCTTATGATCTTATAAAATGTAAAATGCATTTAGCACAACCTTAAAAGTCCCCATAGTCTTTGCCAGTCTCAGTACTATTCAAAAGTCTACAGTCCAAAGTCTCTTCTGAAGCTCAGGGCAATATCTTAACTGTAAGCCCCTGTAAAATCAAAAGACGAATCCATACTCCCAACATACAGTGAAACTGAATACACATTCATTCCCATTTCAAAAGGGTATAGAGGCATAGTGAGGAAATACCAGACTCAAACAAGATCAAAACCAGCAGGGCAAACACCAAATCCAGTAGCTCCATGTCTGACTTCTGGGACTTTATTTCCAAAGGGCTTCCATGGCTCAACTGCTCCAGCTTTGCTGTGTGAAGCATACATCTCTCTCTTAGGCTTGTACTACTCCCTGTATGCAGCTCTTTTTGGTGGATGTCTCACAGCTCTGGCATCACGAACATCTTCTTGGGGTCTCCACTGCCAGACAGGTTTCACCTACAAAGCTTCATGCAATGGCTTATCAGGGTCTTCTTTATTCAGGGACTCCCCTGCTGCACAATGGCTGGCCTAGGTGGCTCTCTGAAACTGTGGAGGAAGAACCAATGACCCCTTTATTCTTGCATCTTTCATGCCTCTAAAGCTAACACCAGGTGAAAGACACTGCCAAGTTTGGCTGCAAGTTTGGGATGGACCCCAATCTGTTTTATCCATTTCAGAAACTTTTCTCTTTAGTTGTTTCCTATTAGAAAACTGGAGCATTTTCCTTTCACAAGTTGGAGGCTTAGTTGGGTGTGGTCTTGCCTTGGAGGCACTCTTTCCATTGTTGAAGCACAAATCTTGAGGCTTTCCTTTATCATTTTAATCTCCTTCTCAAAGTAATCATCTTCTTCAGCACAGGACTTGGCTCCAACAGTACTTCCTAGTGCTCTTTTTCAATCCAAATGGTACATTCTGCATTTCTTTCTGCCCCATTTGCTCTTATTCACTACAGCTCCACATACTATCCACCATTAATAGCCCCACCATCATTTTTACATTAGGCTGTCTTGAAATTTCTTCTGCCAGAGAAATTAGTCCATTGCTTTTCAACTTAACTTCAACCTTTGGTTGTGGGCAGACTACAGCCAGACTCTATCAAAATATCCCACTTGCTGCTTAAGTCCTTATTTCCCTCTATAACTACATTGTTCTCAGCACTACTTTCTTCCAGGTGCCTACTAGAATGGCCTGTTAAGTTCTGCTTACAGCAATCAACTGCTTTTTAGCCTAAGCTTCCAAAGTCTTCCACATTCCTCGAAAAACCCACGTGGTCGGGTTCTTCACAACCAACAGCCCATTTTCTGGTACCAATTACTGTTCTAGTTTGTTTTTCCATTGTTCTGAAAATATACTCTGACCAATACCAACTTGGGGAGGAAAGGATTTATTTTATCTTACATCTCCTGGGTCACAGTTCATTACCAAAGGAGCCTAAGGTAGGAATTCAGGGCAGGAACCTGGAGGCAGGAGCTGGCACATAGGGCATAGAGGAAGGCTGCTTCCCTGGCCCCTGCTCAACTTGCTCTCTTATGCAACATAGGCCCACCTGTCCAGGTATGGCACCATGCACAGTAGACTGGGCCCTCCCATATCACTCAGCAACCAAGAAGATGCCCCACAGACATAGGGTTAGGGTTTAGTGTTAGGTTAGGTCTAGGGATAGTGCTATGCCCAGAGCTAGTCCCTGGGCTAGGGCTAGGGCTAGGATTATGGATATGATTGGGATAAATCTATGGCTTGGTTTAGGGTTAAGATTAAGTTTAGTGTTAAATTCATAGATTTGGGGTTAGGACTATGGTTTTCATTGCTGTTAGCATTAAGGTTAGGGATAGGTTTAAAAATTAGAATTACAGTTAGGGTTAGGTTAGGGTTTATGGAGAGTAGTAGGGCTTGCTTTAGGTTTCTGTCTAGTGCTATGGCTAGTTTTTAGGGTTATTTTTATGGCTAGGTATATAGGGTTAGAGATAGGGTTAAGGTCAAGTATAGAGTTAATATTATGGATATGGTTAGGGTTAGGTTATGTTTAGGGGTTTGGCATTGTTTGGTATACTTTTCGGTTAATGGTAGGTTTAAGGCTAGGTTAGTTCTAGGGTTTGGTTCAGGTCAGGATTAGAGTTAGGGTTAAGGTTGAGGTCGTGGTTTTGTTCAGGACTGATTTTTGCCATTAGATTTAGTGTTAGTGTTAGAGATATGATAAGTAGTTTAGGTTAGCATTAAGTTTAGTTTTAGGATTAAGGATAAATTTAGTATTATGTTCCAGATTGGGGTTACAGTATGGTTAGTATTAGGAATTAAGGATATTGTTAGTGCCAGGTTTAGGGTTTGGGCAAGGACTAGGGTAAGTTTTTGCTTATGGTTAAGCTTATGGTTAGGCCTAGGGTTTGAGTTAGGAATAGGGTTAGTGCTAGTGTTATAGTTGGGGATTTGTTTGGAGTCAGGGCTCGAATTGGGGTTGGGATGAGAATTATGGATATGGTTTTGATTAAGGTTATGATTATGATTATGCTTAGTGTTAGGGGTTTCAGACAATGTTAGGGTTAGGTTTGGGGTTATGGCTAGGGTTAGAGTTAAGGTCACGGGTTCTGTTAATGATAAGGCTAGGTGTTAGGTTTACAGTGAGAGGTGGGGTTTATGGGTTAGAGTTAGTGTTAGGTTTAGAGTTAGGCTTATGGTTAGGGTTATATTTGGGATTAGGGCAACAGCTTTGGTTAGATGTAGTTTCAGCATTAAGGATATGTTTACTATTGGGGTGAATTTTAGAGTTAGGGTTCATTATTAGGGTTACAAGTAGGGTTGGGATGAGGTCTAGTATTTGAGTTAGTGTTAGGGATTTGGTTATGGGTTAGGTTTATGATTAGGATTTTATGGTTATGGTTATGGTTAGATTTAAGGTTATGTCTATGAAAAGGGCTAGTTACAACTATGACTAAACCATACACAAGGGCTAGCAGTTAATGGTTAGGATTAAGGATAGGGTTAAGAGTAGGTTTGCAGTTAGGGTTAAGAATAGGGATTAGGTTTAGATTTAGGGTTACTTTATGGGCTTTGGGTGAGTGTGTGGGTTCAATTTAGGATTATGGTTAAGATGAAGGTTAGGGTTTAGGATTGGTCCTGGGTTTGGACTAGGGCTAGGGCTAGGGCTAGGGTTAAGCTTGGGGTTAGCATTAGGACTAGTGTTAGTTCAATTGTTAGGGTTAGGATTAGGTTTAGGATTAGGGTAAGGGTTAGAATTATTGTTATTGTTATGACTGGGGTTATGTTTATGAGTTATGATTACATAGTAGGCATAGGGTTTATTGTTAAGTATATGTTTTGATTTGTTATTGTGTTGGGTTCAGGATTAGTGTTTGGTAATGATTATTTTTAAAGTTATAGGAAATTAATTAGTTTTATTTTTAAGGTTAGGTTTAGGGCTAAACTAGGGTTAGGACTATGGTCTGAGTTAGATTTTGGATTTACAGTTAAGGTTAAGGTTACAATTAAGATTAGGGTTTGATTTAGTGTTAGGTTAGGTTTAGGGTTAAGGAAAGTGTTAGAATTAGGGTTAAGATTAGGCTTGGGGTTAGGGTTAGAATTAGGGTTCTTGGTTAGGGTTAGGGTTAGTATTAGCATTAGTTCTAGGATTAGCATTACAATTATGGTTAGGGTTATGTTTAGGGTTCAATTTAGAAGTCAGGGTTGTTGTTATGGCTACAGTTAACATTCAGGTTATAGTAAGGTTTAATGTAGGGTTAGTGTTAGGGTTAGTGCTAGGGTTAGGGTTAGGATTAAGTTTTAGTGTATGGGTTTGTACTAGGGTTAGATGTAGGATTAAGTTTAGGGTTAGGATTAATGTTATTTTTAGGTTTAGATGTAGGGCTGGAGCTACGGACAGATTTAATGACAGTGTTAAAGCATTGGGCTTTGGGTTAGGGCTAAAAAAAGGGTTGATTTTAGGGTTAGGTTTTTAGTGTGATGTATAAGGCTAGTTTTATTGTTGGGTTTTGAGTTAAGTTTAGTCTTAGATTAGTTTTAGGGTTATGGTTAGGGCTGGGCTGAGGTTATGATTAGGGTCATGACTAATAATAGGGTTAAGTTTAGGGAGTTTAGAACTATGGTTAGTGATAGGATTAAGTATAGGTTTAGAATAAATTTCAGGTTCTGTACTAGGCCTAAATTTAGGATTAGGGTTAGGTTTAGGTTTAGGGTCAGTATAGGTGTCTGAGTAGCATTAGGGAAGGGCTACTTCCTCCACTAGGTCTAGGACTAGGGCTAGGGCTAGATTTTAGGTCAGATGTAGGTATAGGGCTATTATTGGCCTAGAATTCGGATTAGGTTTATGGTAATATTAGGGTTAGGGCTAGGTTTAGAATTAGGATTAAGGATAGGGTGAATATTTAGGGATACATTTATGTTACATTTGTGTTAGGGTTTCATTTATGATTGGGATACTCATTAGTGTGTTGGGTTAGGGTTATGGAAAGTTTGTAGTTGGTGTGGGGTTGGGCTTAAGTTAGGGTTAATGTTAAGGTTTAGGGTTAGTGTTTGTTAGTGTTACTGTTTGTTAAATTTAGTGTTAGTGTTAAGAAGGTTTGGTGCTAGAGTTAGAGCTGATTTTGTTTAGGCTTAGGTGTAGGTTTAGGTTTAGATCTGAGGATAGGGCTAGGAATAGAAATAGAGCTGGAGGTATATATAAGATTAGCATCATGGCTAGAGCTATGGTTAAGGTTAGGTTTAATGCTAGGTTAAGCTTTAGGGTCAGAAAGGTTGTGGGTTATGGTTTAGAGTTAGATTAAGGGTTAAGGTTAGGGTGTTGTGTTATGGTTAAGAAAAAGCTTAGGGTAAGTGTTAGGGATAGGATTCTTTTTAGTGTTACAGTTAGCACTAGGGCTAGGGCTAGGGCCAAGGACAAGTTTAGGGTTAGAATTGGGGCAAAGCTTCAGGCTAGGGTTAAGGTTAGGATTAGGTTTAGTATTAGGGTAGGGTTAGGAGCATGGTTAAGGTTAGGGTTAGGCAGAGAATTAAGATTGGGTGTAAGATTATGATTAGTGTTAAGATTATGGTTAGATTTTTTTAAAGGGTTTTGGTTAGGTGTTAGGCTTAAGATTTAGTCTTAAGGTAATGGTGAGTTTTAAGAATGGCTTTAGCTGCAGAGTATGTGTCCCTGGATAGGAATCCTATATTAAACCTGACCTATATATAGCTCAGGGACCATTGTGGAAGGAGGGGTTAAAAGATTGTAAAATCCAGGGTTGATGCATGAACATTAGGATTATAGAAAAGAAGTTTCCAAAATTAAGGAAAGACATCCCCATACAAATATAAGAAGCACATAGAATACCAAATAGACAGGGCCAGAAAAGAAACTCTCCAAGACATATCATAGTTAAAAAAAAACAAACAAACACTAATGTGCAGAACAAAGAGAGAATATTGAAAACTGCAAAAGAAAAACAACTCATATACAAAGGAAAGCCCATCAGAATTACAGCTGACTAATCAGTGCAAACTATGAAAAGCCAGAAGAGCCTGGAGCAAGGTATTTCCAGTTCTAAATGACCACAGATGCCAACCTAGAATACTTTGCCCAGCAAAAATGCCCATTATAGCTGAAGGGGAAAGAAAAAACTTCCATGGCATGAATAGCCTGAAATAATGCATGTCCACAAAACCTGCCCTTCAAAGAATACTTGAAGCGATACAAAGAATGGAGAAAGGAATAACTATACCCCAGGGGTAATTGAAAGAAACTACATAAAGGTCTAATTGTGGAAACACAAAATTAGGCAAAGAATGCAAACAGTAATCAAAATGATGGCAACCAATGCACATCTTTCAATAATAACTTTAAAAACCAATGGACTGAACTCCTCAGTCAAAAGACACAGGCTAGTTGATTGAATTAAGAAACAAAATTCATCTTTTTGTTGCCTGCAAGAGACCCATCTCACCTTCAAGGACAAGCACTATCTTAAGGTGAAAGGATGGAAAAGAATATTCTAAGCAAATAGCACTAAAAAACAAGCCAGGTTGCAATTCTAACATCTGGCAAAATAGACTTCAAACTAAAACTAGTCAGAGGAGATAAAGAGGGCCACTTCATTCTGATAAAAGGAACAATTGACCAAGAAGTTATTGCAATCACGAACATATCCACACCAATCTCTGGTGCACCCAAATTCATAAAACAACACTACAGGACTTTAAGACATAGATTAACCCGAACTCAGTAATAGTAGGGGACTTCAGTATCCCACTGTCTCCATTAGACAGGTCAACCGGAAAAACAATAAACAGAAAGATGTCTGAATTAAATGATACCATACATCAAATGGACCTAACAGACATCTTCTGAACATTCCAACCAAGCACCATAATATATACTTCCTATTCAGCACCCGATGGAACTTTCTCAAAAATTGGCTACATACTGGGGCACAATACAAACCTCAACAAATGCAAAAAATTGGAAATAATTTCATATATTCTATCAGACCACAATACAATAAAGCTTAAAATCAACACTGGAAGAAACCCTAGTGGGTAAAAGGAGAAATTAAGAAGGAAATAACAGAATTCCTGGAATTCAAAGAAAAGGACAATACAACACAACAAAACCTTGGAGACACTTTAAAAGCAGTCCTAAGAGTCTAAGTGCTTACATTAAAAAATCAGAAAAAGCACAATAAATGACCTAACACTGCAACTCAAGACTCTAGAAAGGCAAAAACAAATGAAACCCAAACCCAGCAGAAGAGAAGAAATAATAAAGATCAGAGCAGACATTAATGAAATAGAAACAGAGAACAATACAAAGAATCAATGAATCTAAGAGCTGGTTCTTTGAAAAGACTACAAAGAATCAATGAATCTAAAAGCTGGTTCTTTGAAATGATAAAGACAGACCCAGTTAAACAAAAGAAAGAATGAGCAACTCCAAATCAACAAATCAGAGATGTACAGCAAAAGAAACATTTGTTGGGCAAGCATCATGACCAGATTTCAGATACAGGTACTAGAGAATAAGCATTAAAAATTTTAAACTTATTTACTTATATTTTGTGTATGAGTACTTTGTGTATATGTATGTAACTACAAACAAGTAGTACAATGTTCTTGGAGGACAAAAGAGTTCATCAGATCCCCTGCCACTGGAATTATGGATGGGTACTAGGAACTGTGGAAGAGTAACCACTGCTTTTAACCACTGAGCCATGTCTCCAGCCCCAAGAATAAACATTGTTTAAGTGTATTTGAAATATTTACAAATGTTGATCATCTTGTAGAAAAGGCAAAACTTGGTAAGTCTAAAGAATAATAAATATATTATAGGGTCGAGGCCTGCTCCTGCCCTCACCTCCCTTTACTTCCCTGGGCTGCACAGCCTTCTGTGTCCTGGTCCCAGCACCTTCCCTGAGTGTATTAGTCAGGGTTCTCCAAAGAAACAGAACTGATAGAATGAATAAATATGTATAGAGATTTATCAACTTAGCTCACAGGATAGAGTCCGAGTAGTCCAATAATGGCTGCACCACACTGGAGAAGCTGAGAATCCATAGTCGCTCTATCAACAAGGCTGGATGTCTCAGTGGTCCCAATCTGGTGCTGAAGGTCTGACAAATTCCAAAAGATCAGATAGTCTTCAGTCTACAGCAGCAAGATGGACTCACCAGCGAGAGAGAAGGCAAGCAGCAAGAATCCAGCATTCACCTCTGCCATGGCCTTTTATATGGGCTGCCATCAGAAGGTAGCCATTTAGGGTGTGTCTTCCAGCTTCAGATGATCCAATCAAGAAGATCTCTCTCATTTCACTTAATCCCAGATCCAGACAAGTTGACACCCAGGATTAGCCATCACACTGGGTAAGTCCAGCGTGCACAGCATGCCTTGACTCCCCCAGGCTCTTTCAGCCTCCCAGCTCCCCGTGACCAGTTTTTCCTCCTAGGCTGGGTACAGGCCTATTTTTTGTCTTGGCACCCCAGATATCCGGGCTAATCTCTGGGCCCAGAGCCACCACTGCTTCCTGATCCTCTGTATCTGGACCAACCTAGTTCCTCTCTACCTTCCCCAGGAACCCTCTGGGCCTGGGCATGCCCTCACCTCCCTTCCCTGGGCTGCACAGCCTCTGGGTAGCCTGGTGCCAGCACCTTTTCTGGTCCCCAGGAGCCCTCTGGACCAGGTCCTGCCCTCATATCCCTTTGCTTCCTGGTCTGCACAGCCTCCATTGTCCTGGTACCAGCACCTTCCCAGGGTAAGTCCAGAGCACCCACCACATCTTGACTCGCCAGCCTTTCACCCTCCCAGCTTCCCCCCTCAGTCTCTCCTTCTAGGCTGGGTACAGGCCCATTTATTTTCTTGGCACCCCAGACACTGGAGCTAACCTCTCAGCCCAGAGCTGCCACTGCTTCCTGACCTTTTGTATCAGGACAAGCCTATTTCCTCCATGGCAGCCCCAGGAACCCTCTAGGCCTGGTCCTGCCCTCACCTCCCTCTACTTCTCTAGGTGGCACAGATACCAGCTTCCTGAGATCAGCATCTATCCTGGGCCCTTCTCCCAGGCCAGCCCAGCCGCCAAATTCTTGAGAGGAGCATTTTTCTTGGAGGGATGCAGACCCTAGGGGAAAGCCTGATATCATCTGAGCCTCATCTCACTTGGGCCTCTGTGGGAACTCCTGAAGACAAAAACAATTAGGCCACTCCAATACAAAATCAAAAGAGAGAACCTGAAGCCTAGACCAACCAGCTTTTCATGCCCAACATGTAAATCACAAAGGCACATAAAGTTTACAAATAGAAGCAGATCTAAACTCAACAAAGGAAGGCTTGAGTCTTACACAAGAATCAGAAACTATGAAGGAAATTCACAATTCACAT
>NW_008348795.1:935900-948113 GCF_000622305.1 Nannospalax galili
AATGACAGGAGAAAGCCTCAGCAATGGAATGAATGAAATGGAAAACAGAGTATCAAGACTGGAAGATAAAGTGGATGAACTAGATTATGAAAAATTTAAAAAACATAAGAATGGAATATGCAAGAATTGTGTGAAACCATGGAAACACAAAACTTATGAATTGTAGGCATGCAGAAAGGAGAAGAATCTCAGGATAACGATATAGACCTGATCTTCAACAGGATTGTAGAAGAAAATTTCCCAAAATTAAAGAAAGACATGCCCATACAAATACAAGAAGCATACAGAACAACAAAGAGACGGGACCAGAAAAGAAACTCTCCATGGCACATCATAGTAAAAACACTAAGTGTTCAGAACAAAGAGACAATATTGAAAGCTGCAAAAGAGAAACAACAAATCACATATAAAGGAAAACCCATCAGGATTACAGTTGACTGTTGTGTAAACTATGAAAGCCAGAAGAACCTGGACCAAAGCATTCCCAGCTCTAAATGACCACAGATGTGAACCCAGATTATTTTACCCAGCCAAAATGTCTATCATAGTTGAAGGGGAAAGAAAAATCTTCCATGACATAAATAGGCTGAAAGAATTCATGTCCACAAAACCAGCTCTTCACAGAGTTCTGGAAGCAATACAAAGACCTGAAGAAATGAATGACTATACACAAGGTGTGACAGAAAGCAATTGAATGAAGGTATAACTGTGGAAATGCACAGCTATATCAAGAATATGAACAGAAATAAAAATGACAGGATTCAATACACATCGAAACATGACCTTTGGCATAGTTACCTGCAATAAAACTGCCCCTAATTATATGATAATTAGGCATTGCCTGATGATAGGATCCTGCTACCACATGTAAATAAAGCATACTATGAGCACCTATCAGCTGAAGCATTGGCTGCTGTCTCCACACTATATTTTCCCCGACCCCCACTGAATAAACGGAGCTGTTTCACTGAGTCTGGAGCTGTTTGTATCACTGAACATGTCTCCCCTGAAGGGCTTTCTTCCATCAGTGCTCACTGGCTGTCCCTGACCCCGTACATTGCTTTTGCTCCCTTTGTCCTCGTGGACCAGTGGCCAACAACCCACAAGGGAAGGGGAAACCCCACAAACTGGACAAAGAATAAATAGAGAGACATCTGATTTAAATGATACCATACATCAAATGGACCAAATGGACATCTACCAAATATTCCACCCAAGCACCAAAGAATACACTTTCTATTTAGTGCCCCATGGAACCTTCTCCAAAATTGACCATGTACTGGTGCACAAAACAAACCTCAACAAATACAAAAACATTGAAATAATTCCATGCATTCTATCAGACCACAATGTAAGAAAGCTTAAAATTGACACCAGAAGAATCCCCAGTAACCACATGAACACATGGGGATTAAACAACACACTCCTGAATGATGAATGGGGCAAAGGTGAAATTAAGAAATAAGTAAAAGTATTCCTGGAACTACATGTAAAGGACAATACAACACGACAAAACCTCTGGGACACACTGAAAGCAGTCCTTAGAGGGAAGTTTATAGCTTTAAGTGCCTATATTAAAAAATTGGAAAAATCATAAATAAATGACTTAACATTGCACCTCAAGACACTTGAAAAGCAACAGCAAATGAAACCCAAACCCAACAGACAAGAAGAAATAACAAAAATCAGAGTGGAAATTAATGAAACAGAAACAAAGAAAACAATACAAAGAATCAACAAATCCAAGAGCTGGTTCTTTGAGAAGATAAACAAGATTGATAGACCGCTAGCCCAGGTAACCACATGAGAGAAAGAGCACCTCCAAATCAACAAAATCAGAAATGAAAGGGGAAACATTACAACAGACACCAAAGAGATCCAGAACATTATAAGGGAATACTTTAAAAACCTATTTGCTACTAAATTTGAAAACCTAAAGGAAATGGAAGGGTATCTAAAAGCATGGGAACCACCAAAACTAAAACAAGAAGAGATTAACAGCTTAAACAGACCCATAACACACAAGGAAATCGATAAAGTAATACAAAAACCTCCCAACTAAAAAAAAGAAGCTGAGGAACAGATGGATTTACAACAGAATTGTACCAGACATTTAAAGAGAATCTTCATCCAATACTACTTGTTATTCAAAAAGATAGAAATGGAAAGAGAACTTCCAAATTCCTTCTATGCAGGAAGCATCACTCTAATACCAAAGCCAGGTAAAGCTACAACCCAAAATGAAAACTATAGACCCATATCTTTAATGAACATAGATGCAAAAATTCTCAACAAAATACTTGCAAACTGCATACAGACACACATCATAAAGATCATCCACCATGATCAAGTTGGCTTTATTCCAGAGATGTGGGGATGGCTCAATACACATAAGTCAATAAACATCATAAATCATATAAATGGGCTCAAAGACAAGAACCACATGGTCATCTCAATAGATGCAGAGAAGGCCTTTGACAAAATTCAATTCAAAGTCCTAGAGGGAATTGGACTCGGGGGAACATATCTCAACATAATTAAAGCCATATATAACAAATGCACAGTCAACATCATTCTAAATGGAGAAAAACTGGAAGCATCACCATTGAATTCAGGAACCAGACAAGGCTGTCCACTGTCTCCACTCCTCTTTAACATAGTGCTTGAAACTCTTGCAAGAGCAATAAGACAAGAGAAAGAAATTAAAGGAATAATAATTGGAAAAGAAGAGATCAAATTATCTTTTTTTTGTCCTTTTGATACAGGGTCTCTCTGTAGCCCCAGCTGTCTTGGAACTCACTATGTAGACCAGGCCAGGCTGTACTCAAACTCACAAAGATTTGCCTGCCTTTGTCTCCCATGCGCTGGGATTAAAGGTCTGCACCACCACACCTGGCATAAATTATCCCTTTTTGCAGATGATATGATATTATATCTAAGAGATGCCAAAAACTCCACCAGAAAACTCCTAGAAATTCCTAACATATTCGGTAAAGTGGCAGGTTACAAAATTAATCTACAAAAGTCTGTAACCTTTCTATATAAAAATAACAAGCAATCAGAGAAAGAGTACATGGAAAAACTCCCCTTCACAATTCACAATAGCTGGAAAAAAATTATCTTGAAATAAACCTGACCAAAGACATTAAAGAACTTTACAATAAAAATTTTAAATCTTTAAAGAAAGAGATTGAGGAAGACATCAGAAGATGGAAGGACCTCCCATGCTCATGGATTGGAAGAATTAATATTGTGAAAATGACCATCCTACCAAAAGCCATTTATAGATTTAATGCAATGCTAATCAAAATCCCTATGACATTTTTCACAGAATTGGAAAAACCCATCCTAAGATCCATATGGAAGCACAAGAGACCTTGGCTAGCCAAAGCAACCCTGAGCACTAAGAACAATGATGGGGGGATTACTATTCCAGATATTAAATGTATTACAGAGCTATATTCATAAAAACAACATGGTACTGGCACAAAAATAGACCCATAGATCAATGGAACAAAATTGAAGAACCAAATATGAGTACATTCAATTTCAGCCACCTAACATTTGACAAAGGAACCAAGAACATTCACTGGAGTAAAGACAGCATGTTCAGCAAATGGTGCTGCCCAAACTGGATCTCCACGTGTAGAAGAATGAAATTAAACCCCTATCTTTCACCTTGCACAAAGTCAACTCCAAATGGATCAAAGACCTCAATGTGAAGCCTGAGGTCTTTGAAACTCTGAAAGTGTTAGAAGAAAACATTGGCAACAACCTACAAGATATAGGTGTAGGAAAGGATTTTCTAAACCGGACATCAACTGTCCAGGAAACAAGATCAAGAATCAACAAATGAGATCTCATTAAACTAAAAAGCTTCTGTACATCAAAAGAAGCAACTAAGTAAGAAAGTGAAGAGAAAACCCACAGAATGTGAGAAAATCTTCACCAGTGACACGTCTGACAGAGGTTTAATATCCAGGATATACAACGAACTCAAAAAACAAACTCAAAGAAAGGAAGTAACCCAATTAAAAGGTGGGCCAAGGAACTGAACAGAGAGTTCTCAAAAGAAGAAATAAAGATGGCTAAGAAGCATCCTAAAAGGTGTTCAACATCACTAGTAATTAGGGAAATGCAAATTAAAACCACTTTAATATTTTATCTCATCCCAGTCAAACTGGCTAAGATCAAGAGAACAAATGATACCAAATGTTGGTGAGGATGTGTGGAAAGGGGAACACTCATCCACTGCTGGTGGGACTGCAAGCTTGTTCAACCCCATGGAAAGCAGTGGAGAACTCTTAAAAAACTACAAATGAACCTACAAATTGACCCAGTGATACCACTCCTTGGCATATACCCGAAGAACTCATCCTGTTGCAGAGACACTTGTACATCCACATTTGTTGCTGCTCTTTTCACAACAGCTAAGAGATGGAAGCAACCTAAGTGTCCCTCAACTGACAATGTGGTTATTTATACGATGGAATTTTACTCAGCAGTAAAAAAAATGAAATCATGAAATTTGCAGGTAAATGGGTGGAACTAGAAACTGTTATACTAAGTGAAATAACATAGACTCAGGAAAAAATGACTATGTTCTCCCTCATATGTTGATCCTAGCACCAAATCCTTATAAGTGAATATGTATCCAGACATAACTACAGGAACCAGGATAATGAAAAGGAACCAAGGAGGTAAAGGAAAAGAAATAATCTGAAAGAAAAGAACAGTAGAAAACAGGCCTTAGTAAGGGAGATATGGATAAAAATGGGTGTATTTTAAGGGGAGGGGAGAAGGAAGGTTATACAAGGAACCTAGGGGAGCAGGCACCTTAAGTGGGAAAACCATGATAGAGGGGTGAGATGATACAAGAGAGAAACAATGCCTAGCTAGTCACGAAAACCAGAGAGAACCATATTAGGCGAACAACCTACTGACAAATTATACATACAACCAGATCAAAGAATGTAATAAATGCCTAGGCAAGGTTTATCTGAGAGCGTTTGGTCTTTATCCAAGCTTTATCTACATGACATATGGTAATTAAAAGTACCAGACTGGTGGAACTATCCTTCTTGGATGTTTAACAGCCATGCTTTGAGGCCTATAATAATTTGGTCAGGGGGACATAAAGGACAGTTTTTGCTCCTTCCCCTCCTAGGTCGACTAAGTTCCAGGGGCTATGAGCATCTCTCAAAATGTCCTGTAGCTATGGTGAGTCACCTGTCCTCTTGAGCAAGGAAGCCGTGGAGACCCTACCAGATAGACCTGAACCAGTGTCCAGTCTACAAAGAGAATGGTCAATACAGAGGAAACATTTCCTCCATGCTTTCAAGCAAAGCCAGCCATGGTCAAGCAGGACCTTTGATTTATCTTCATATAGATGGAACTGGTAAAAGAAAGGAGCCAGGGGCTCCTCCCAAGTCCATGTCACCCTTGAGGAACAGATCCTCAAATGACCTTCGGAGTAAAAATAAATTGTTTTATCTGGGCCAACTGTAGGGCCTTAAACACCCAAAAGGAAAGTATAACCAAAGATTAATGGCGTCAATATAATTTTTAAGATTCCATATGTAT
This sequence comes from Nannospalax galili, assembly GCF_000622305.1. Classification (NCBI taxonomy): domain Eukaryota; kingdom Metazoa; phylum Chordata; class Mammalia; order Rodentia; family Spalacidae; genus Nannospalax; species Nannospalax galili. The sequence continues at coordinate 941,484 of NW_008348795.1, forward strand.
AGCTAAAGTTTACATAACAAGAAACAATGCCAGACAGGAGATACCTTCCTTTGAGTTATTGGTCAAGGTGGTACAAGAGACTCCCAGACAGTAACCCAACATAGAACTGGGAAAATGAACAGCAGACCCCAATCTTATCTAAAGGAATATTGACAACTGATTACTGCTAGATGAGGAACATCTGATCTTCCTAAAACAGGGATCTCTAGATAGACTGCCTAGATTCAGCAGACAGACAAGCACTGGAGAATGGCTGGGGATGTCGACAACACAGAGGACAGTAACAGGGATGACAGAGTATGTGGGCTCCAGTATGTGGGAGGGGGGAGGCTATGGGAGTGTGCCATTTGGGAGGTGGGTATATAGATGAATAAGATTGTGTGGGATGTTCTGTATGATACACACATAGAAAAATAAAAAAAAATTTAAAAAGATTTATATTTAAGGAGGAAGCATAAAATTTTACTTCATGTTAAATAGTAGAGTTGATAAACATTACCAGTGAAATCTACCTGATGACTTTATAGCCATACTCAGGTACTAAGGATCTGAGTATAATCGACTGTGACTAGTAGTCATCAGATACATAGAGATTAAAGACACATGTGCAAACATCTAAGCGTTAGTAGCATTAATAATGTAGGAAACAGCATATTTTAAAATGAAATGGAGATCTTTAGAGGATAAAAGCTCATTCAGTTTTATAACTTACAGGGTTTATACTGAGGTCAATATTGTATAACTGTATTAATTCAACTGCAAACTTAAAAATTTACAGCCACTTTTGAAAGAGCTGTATCCTTGATCTGGAGTGTGTTACTGAATATGTTAAAGTTGTAATGAAATGCTTCTTCTAATCATGTGGTTATTAAATTTAAAAAAAAATCTACTGTCCTGGATATACTAAAGACTCAACAGACCTTATATATAACAGAATGCATGGAGGGGGCTTTAGGGGTGCAGATGGGAGAGGGGTATAAAGATGGTTAAGTTGTTTTGTATGGAATCCACAAAAGTTTAAAATATTGTATTTAAAAACATTATATTTTCCTAATACAGAACTGTAAACTTTAAAAAACACAAAATAATTCCCACAACATGTCCAGAATTTTTAAAGCATGCATCTGAGCCATTCACACATTAAAGCAAAATTTAAATGAAAAAATGAGGAAACATTAACTTTGAGCATAAAAACATCATGTATAAAATCTTAAACAATGCAGCTAACACAGTGCTTAGAAGGTATGTGATTTACATGATTTTTGGCCAAAGATACTTTCTTCATACAGATCCAAATTAATTTATAGGTTCTTTTTAAAAGTTTCTATTGCAAAAATGTTCAAACATAGATGAAAGGAAGACTACTATTATATAAGGAGGCTTCATGCACCACAGCGGGCTTCAGCAGTTACCCACCAGCCAGTCTGATTTCATTCATTGTTCCCTACTGTCCCATCCCTTATACCAGTAGATTATTTTGAAGCAAATGACTGGCATATTATTTTGTTCATAAATATTACACTACTGGGGGCTGGAAAGGTGGCTCAGTGGTTAAGAACACTGGATGTTCTTGCAGAAGACCCAGGTTCAAATCCCAGCACTCACATGGCAGCTAACAACTGTCCATAACTCCAGTTCCAGGGGATCCAAAGGCCTCTTCTGTCTTCCGTGGGCATTGCACAGCACAGGTGCACTTACCTACATGCAGGCAATACATGCATACACATAAAATAAAAAATAATAAATAAAACATATACAAAAATTACACTACATATACCTAAACATGCCTTCAGAGGAAAAAAAAGAAAGAAAACCATAGTAACTATAATCACCTTAGAATCTGTTTTACAGGATTCCTTAATATTATCAAATATCCAAGCAACTGGGTTATATCTGTCACACACTCCTGAAAGACCCCCACTCCTCCACTCTTACCAGGGCAGATCTAGCCTTGCCACACATAAGGTTTGTAGGTTGAATCTGTTCAGGAGGCTCAGAGAGAGGGAGGGAAACTTCCTTATATCTTCTTGGTGATGTCTGCAGGTTAACACATTTCTGGGTAACAATGCACGCTCTAGAACTGCTTTCTCCAAGTTGTAAGACACCAGCCATGAGTGCTTACTTACATGTAAACCCAAATTAACTAGAATGCAGTAAGCTTTCCATTCTGTTTCCTAAGTTACATTCACCACTTTTCAGGTGCTAACTTGTCACATGTGGGTTGTGCTGCGAACAATGTATACCATGGCACAGTACCACTGAGTTATACAAAGAATATTGTTCTAGAATATATCATTTTTAGTTTCCTTCCCTGAAAATAATTTATGTCAACTTATTACTAGAAGATAGAATGTTTTTAGCCTTTTATTAGCATAATTTTCAGTAACAATTTGATGAGCCTGTGTAGTCACAAGGATGAATTTGTTATCATGGAAAATGTGTTGTACCAACTAGTTAAAGCCCCTAACACAGTGAGAGAACTATAAAGGACCAAGAGTTACCAAAGTAAGTGACCAACAATTCCACAGGTAAAGAAAAGACTATGTACCATCAAAAGCTTACTCTTTCAAAGGATCAATAAAATGTGCAGATTCTAAAAAAAAAAATTAGTCAAAAGAGAAGGAAAAGGATACAAAAATAGGAAAGTTTGAATAAAAAAAAGCATAATTTCTAATATAGTAAGAAGACGCATGGAACTGGAGTTATGGACAGTTGCTAGCAGCCATGTGGGTGATGCAAACTGAACCCAGGACCTCTGCAAGAACAGTCAGTGCTCTTAACCACTGAACTATCTCTCCAGCCCCACCTTTGATGCTTTTATATCCTCTGTTCAAAATAAATTCTTCAAATACTGCACAGTGGTCTTGAGGACATTCTTATTAGGAGCTGGCTAGGTACTAATGTTAGACAATGTTTGGTGTTTTAAGTGGAATAGTGTAAAAGCATCTTTTTACAGAGGGTTAAAGTTAAAGAGAAGAGAGGTTACAGGGTTTGCTTAGCTCAAATCCACAACCAGTGAAGGGTGAATTCAACAGATAATGGCTTCATTAGAAAACTCCGAAGAATCTAGTTCATTGAAGAAGAAAGCCAGACGTGAATATTTTGAGTTTACAACTTCAATAAATATTTGTTGAATGAATTAATTAGTGAATAAATGATCCCTGTGGTTCACAAAAAATGCTTTTGAACCTGACTAGTTTAGAGATAAGAACTTTTTAGGGATCTATGTGCTACTATAGTGAAAAATTGTCCCAAGGGAAAGAATCTGAGAGACCCGCTCCTGCCCAAACACCAGAGTGAGTGAGCAAGAAATAGCTTGACTCCTTCTGGGAGGCTAAAGTTGCAAAGAAACTAAACTTGAAGAAAACAGGCACACATCTGAGTTGGGCAAGGTTTTCCCCATAACTTGGCATTAATAAAGTTTGAGATAGACTGGCTATGAACTGGCTAGTGGGCATGTCCAAAGCCTTTGGATGCTTTTCCTCAGAAGTGTGTGATGAGGTTTGCAAACATCGTATGATGTAAAGGCTGCAGAAGCAAAGGAAAAACGCTGTCAGAGCTCAGGTCCATCTCACAGAAGTGAAAAGACTTGTGCTCATTTTTAAAAAGCATATGTATAGAACCTCGTGTGTTAAGTGACAGAAGCCAAAAAGACAACGCTGGATAGCCCATGATTCCATTTATATGAAATAACCCAAATAAATGAGTCCATAGAAATAGAAAACACGTAAGTGGTTGCCAGGGGCTTTGGGACAATGGGATGAAGAGTTGCTGCTTTATACCAGTGGTCTCTTTTAGGGGAGATTAGGATACTACAGGTAGATGGAGGCATGGCTTATTGCAGCATTGTAAATATACTTCGTGTCAATGAATAGTGCACTTCATACAGGTTAATTTTATGGTTTGTTGTTGGGTTTTTTGTTTGTTTGTTTTGTTTTTGTTTTTTAAACAGAGTCTCCCTGTAGCCCCAGCTGGCCTAGAACTCACTTTGTAGACCAGGCTGACCTCCATCTCACAGAGATCCACTTGCTTCTGGGACCAAAGGTCTGCACATGATAAACATCCTTGTGCCTGGTGTCTTGACCTTTAGGCAATCCTTCCTCTTCTGTACATATTTGGAGAATTAACTAAGGATATACACATCCTGCTTACTCTAGCTTTTAAAATAATTTTGAAAGGTAGATAGAATCAGCTCATTTTACAACAAAGACACTTAAAAATCAAAGAACACATTACTTAAAGCTAGAAAGCCGTGGGGCCGAATTAAATTAAGATGTCCCTAATCTTAAAGTGTTTGAGTTTTATTTTGTGCACAATGGCCTTTTACAAAGTCTACACCGGAATGAAGTTTAGATCAATCTTATCTCCTTGAACATGTGTCTGGTGGAGCCAACTATGAGCAACTTTCACAATGCCACACTTGGTGACTTCACACTATGAGCTTTCAGTGAGTCGATGTGGAAGTATTTCCACTAGGAAATCTGCAAACACTACAAGTAAATGCTTTTTAGAGAGCTGGTTGTTAAACACTGATACCAGACCACTCAGTGCCTTTGAAGAACAGCCATCTTTCCTCTTTCTTGATTCCTGGCTTATACACTTTATAGTTTATTATGTAGTAGTTTAAATTTCACATCAGTAAATCTTATCCACACAGACCATCTACCCTATCAGTAAGTAGCAACTTTTGTCTCTTAGGTTCAAGATGCTGCAGGACAGAATTGGATTTTAAAGGGCTTGGAGACTAGGAAAAATGCACAGAATCTAACAGCAGGGGGAGCCCAACATCCAAACGTGGGCACTGCATTCTCTGAAATGGAAGGATTCAAATGAGAAAAAATACAGCACTTGGCTCTGAGAAAAATCTACCAGAAACTCAAGCTTACATTAGAAATAAAGAGTATTCAAGAGAGTTATATGTTCAGAATATCTTACGGAGTCTGCATTGATACTGGAAATAAGAAGTATCTTGCAATAAAAAGAAATAATCTTGTAGAAACATCAAATGAGGAAGTCAAAAATTTTGTAAAGATTATGACAGATTTTCATAAAAGAAAACCAGATATATTATGTATTTTATATTCTCTGATAAAGACTTTTTTAGAATATGTAAACTGTAATTTTCAGCAAACCTATTTACATATTCAGGTTCTTAAAACCCACTTAAAGAATATATGAATATAATACAACTATAAAACTCATTTTGTAATAAAGTTGGCAAGATTATTTTAACTTTTCTCTGAAAGTGATGAAAAATGAGAAGCGCTTTCATAAGAGGGAACTTCAACTTTCATATTTTTGCATACAGTATATGCCAACATAATTACCACAGCATGACACATGCTAAAATATGCAGGCCAACAAATTCAACTGAGCAGACCTGGGTATGTGGGATTTGATTAGCATGACTTATCACATTGTTGGGAAAATTGTGAATTATTCAGTAAATGTGACAGGCTAATGATTTGAGGAGAAAAAATTTATCCTGCCTACCATGTTCTAAAATAAAGTTGAGATGGATTAACTATTTCAATGCATTATTAATATTCATGGAGTATATTAAATGTAATGTTATACTTTTGTTCTGTGATCATATATGTTTTTGTATGTATATAGATGTACATATATGTATGGACATTCCATATTGTAGGAATGACCTTTGGAAATGCCTTCTGTTACAAAAAAAATCTTAACTAACCTTATAACCAAAGTTAATCTTATGTTTTAAGATCATTTAACACTATCTCAGCTTGTTTTAATATAAATAAGCTTACTAGGCCTTGGACTCCTCTAGTCACCTAAACATAGAACTATAATCCCTTGTGACCATTCTTTGCCCTTAACTTAGAATAATGTGTGTGTGTGTGTGTGTGTGTGTGTGTGTGTGTGTGTTGTGAGGCTATCAAGCACTGAAGGCAGTAAATATTTGTTGAAAGCAATAAATTACTCCATTTGTATTGTAAACAACAGGTGGGATTAGATTGATAACATGTGTTCTGGTAATGTATGCTATTAGGGGTCAGAAAAGGAAAATTCCCTGATTAGAAAAGTTTGACTCTTCCTTCTCCAGCTTTTGGTGGATGTACAGTTTCAGTAAAGAGAGAGCAAGACCTTTGTTCAGAAGCACAGTTCCAGGAGAAATCTGAAGGAACAAGTTCTCAGAACAGATTGAACATGGCACTTGGTTTTAATAGATGCTAAGAGTCAGGCTGTTTTAGTTCAAGCATCACCATATTGTAGCATCACACTACCCCACCATTTGTGATCAGCAGCCTTCCATTGGTACCTAAGACAGTTCTGCCACAGCACCATGGATGTGAGTGATCACCTGCTCTCTGCTCTCAATCCACTGCTTCTGCTTCTCTCTGTCTTCCACTCAAAGTAAGTGGTCATTCTCCAGTGAGAAAACTGGATTCTCTATAGAGATGGCTGTTCAATTCTGAGCAGAGTGATTTAGGAGGAGCAGGAACTTTTCTCTAGCTTCAGTGGATACAATCTCAATTTATACTTCTTTTCTTTTTATAATTTTGAAACAAAAATTGAGCATCCACAAAAGTCAAGAGTATATTAAACCCTCTTGCACTCATTAGCTTCTTTAAACACTATAATCTTCTTTTTTCAATTTTTATT
>NW_008348795.1:949559-952034 GCF_000622305.1 Nannospalax galili
AACTGTCAGCAAAGAAATCTTATAAATAGTGAGCAAATATCAAAATAATATACAGTATTATCAGGGGGCAACAAGGGATAGGAGCCATGCAAAACAAGGGATTGCTAAGCCAATCTTAAAAATAGATTACAAAGTTTTTTGAGAGTGTTAACATTGGTTTCAACAGCATTTGATTCATTTACAAAGAAACAGCATTTCTTCCCAATGTCATATACCCTCCCCATATAGCAGTTATCAAGTCCAATGTTCTTTAGTTGTGAAGCATAGCCCTGGCAAGAAAGTTTATTTGCTGTTGGAGAGATTCCAGGCTTCAGTCATGAGTGTCATTGTTCAGTCCAGCTTGTCTCAGCCAGAGTGGGATCAGGTGTAGCTTGTAGCAGCCGTCGCCATAGCAACGCCTCCAGCATCCAGTGCAAGTTCGATCTCTGCCAGGAGGGGGAAGAAGATTTTTCTCTGCTAACAGCTCCTGGGTAGAGAAGGGTGGTAACTGGTACTGCTGTCAGTAGAAATCTATTGCTGGATGCATAAAAAAGGCAATTAGACATTGGGGTAGGTGGTGAAGGGAAGAAATTTAGACTTGTTCTAGGACATAGTCGATCTTATTTGGTCCTCTGTCTTTTCTGTAGAATAATATTATGAGTTAGCACAGACTTGGCTGCAGGTGCAAGCTGTTGAGAGACATGAAAGTTAGCTGTGGGGTACCTAGAGAATGCACCTGAGTAGAATTTTGTTATTACTCCAATGCTCCAGCGATTGTCCCATGGATCTGATTTTTTCTTGAAATGTTTCTCCGACCTAAAATTTCTAGAACATGGTATTAGGGAGAGTGGGGGCTGGCTGAAGCATTGCTGTTAAGCAGGGTAAAGACAGCCATGAGGATGACAGAGAAAGAAGCTCTGGGGGGAATTAAGGGTGAGTGGATGGGGGACATCCAGAATAGGTTTAAGAGGGTCGAGTGGCAGCTGAGTCATTTTGGGGGCAATTTTCTTTCCAGTGTCCAGTTTCTCCACATTTAAAGCATTTTGAATTGGATTGGGTTGTGACTACAAGGCTTGGGCAGGGGAGGAGGCCTAGTACATGGCAGTCCCAATGTCATGTGTGGCCACAATCCATTTGTCATAATCATTTTTTAGTCCCTGGCATGCTTGTCTGTGTTCAGGGGTCATCCCTTCCCAGACAAGGCTGTTTAAAAGCATTGCTTTGGCTGCAGGATCTGTTATTTTTCTATCTTAACTGGCCTGCACTCCTAGTATAAAGTCTGGGAGAGCTTCAGTTGGCTTTTGTTTTAAAATAAGTTAATGAAGAAGTTTCTCCAGGCCCAGTGGACAAGGAGGTTAGGCGGTCCCAGGCTTGTAATGCACATAAGTGGACTTGCTCAAAACAGCCAGCAGGGATTGCAGCTTGCTGAATTCCTGTGGAGAAGTTCCCCTGGCCAAAAAGCTGGTCATAATTCCAATCTATAAATCCAGGTGGTGGATCCTGCCCTGGTTGGGGTCTCAGCTGCTGATTATGAGTGTCATTTCTTTTAGCCTGCATTAGGCATTCATCTCTAAATAAAGCCTCCCATTGTACAAATAATGGAGTGGGGAGGGTAGATCTACAGATATCTCTCCAGTCCTGGGGGGTTAGCAGATTAGTATTAAATGTTTGTAGTATAGATTTTGTCCATGGAGCATGGATTCCATCTTCACGGACAGCTTGGCGTAATTCTTTTAATTCCGCTGCTGGGAGTGGGTACCAGGCCAGTGGCGTTGCCTTGTTATTTGTAACTTAACAGGAAAAGCCTCTACCGGTGGGGTTTTGGGGTCCTGAGGCCGTTGTGTCTGGAGACTTTGGGGCTGGCAACTCCCATTATCCCTGATTACACAGCTGTTCTATGGCTGTAGGCTGTGGCTGGGACGGCGCCACAGGCGGTGGCAGCCGAGGTGAAGGAGGGGGGGGATTTATCTGGGGATCTTGGGGCAAGGCTGTTTAAAAGCATTGCTTTGGCTGCAGGATCTGTTATTTTTCTTTCTAAACTTCCCTGCACTCTTAGTATAAAGTCTGGGAGAGCTTCACTTGGTTTTTGTTTTAAGAAAGTTAATGAAGAAGTCTCTCCAGGCCCAGTGGACAAGGGGGTTAGGTGATCCCAGGCCTGCAGTGCACATAAGCGGACCTGCTTAAAACAGCCAGCAGGAATCACAGCCTGCTGGATTCCTGTGGAAAAGTTTACCTGGCCAAAAATCTGGTCATAGTTCCAATCTATGAATCCAGGTGGTGGATCGTGTCCCTGTTGTGGTCTTAGCTGTTGATTATGAGTGTCATTTCTTTTAGCCTGCATCAGGCATTCATCTCTAAATAAAGCCTCCCATTGTACAAATAATGGACTGGGGAGGGTAGATCTACAGATATCTCTCCAGTCCTGGGGGGTTAGCAGGTTAGTATTAAATGTTTGTAGTATAGATTTTGTCCATGGAGCATGGATTCCATCCTCAC
>NW_008348795.1:952654-978711 GCF_000622305.1 Nannospalax galili
ACGCTCTGACAGACACAAGCCTAGCTGCAGATTTAAGGTTTACAGGAAAAAAAAATGGCTTTTAAATTTTTTTGTTTGTTTGTCTATAAGGCGCGAGCCACCTTGAACTTTTAAGTGCTCTGCAGGGGCTAGTTAATTTAAATTCTCACCTAACTGGTTTTAGCTTTGGCTTGAATACCCCAGGGGCAAGATAACAAAACAGATTAGGGAAGTTTGTTTTAGAAGTTGACTTTAAGGTTTATGTGAAGATCCCTTAGAACTTTTGGGATTTTTCTAGCAGTGTTAGGATAGGAAAGTAGGGTGAAGTGCTGGCTTCTAAGGAAATGTGCCTGAGATCAAAATCTCAGGGGATTTTGCTTAGCCCCCAGCACCAGCCTTCCCGCAGATTTAAGAGACTGGCAGCCATCCTAAGGACTCTTAAGTGGCTGCTGCGTTACCAGGTTTTTATATTAGAAAGATGCATAGATAGAAGGTCTTTTGTCTACACCTGTGCAGGCAGTCGGAGTCTGTTAAGGGGGCAAAGAGGCCTTCAGCTGACATCAAGGAGTAGCCTTGACCAGAAAGCTTCAGTTGCTTCTCTGTCATTAATGTTCTCATGCGAAGACTCAGACCGAAAATACAAGGAGGAAAATAGAAGAGACTGCCAGGCCCCACAAGTGGGGTGGCTTGGAGGCACAGCTGCCTTTTAGTCTCCTGATGGGAGATGAAGGAAAAAAGAGATTTCTGCAGCTCTCCTGGTGGGAGAGATACTCACGAATTTTGTGTTTCAGGGGGTGCCAGCTGCTGGCTGGCACGGCGCAGAGTTCGGAGGCCCCACATTGGGGTCCAGCTGTGGGCACGCGGGGATCTCGGAGCACCAGCTGCTGGCGTGGTGCCAGTCGCTCGTGCGCCGCTGGGGTGCGCCGGTTTCGCGCACCGCGTTGCTCTTCGGGTCCCTGGCTCTCCGCGGCTACTGGATGCTGGCGACTCTGCGGGTCGCTGTCAGCTGCCAGGTGGGTTCCGTTACAAGCTGCCAGACACTCCCTCTGTGTACGCGATCCGTCGGGCACCGGATCACGAGGGGAAGCGCAGGAACGGGGAAAGCAAGATCTTCACGCGTGGTTGTTTATGAAGGGACAGCCCCCTCTGGGGAGACTGAATCACAAGCAGTAAGACACAGGATACAGCTCAGTCAGACTCAGTGATACAGCTCCACTTTATTGGGGTGAAACCAGAAGATTTATAGTGTGGAGGCAGTAGCAAAAGCTTCAGCTGATAGGTGCTCCTGGGATGCCCCATTTACATGTGGTGGTGGGCTTCTATCAGGCTGTCAGACAGTGCCTGATTATCACACAGGAAAAACCTGGCAGTTTCTGTGCCAGAGGACATGTATCTGTGACGGGCACTTCAAAGGTGAGCCAGGAAGAGAGCAGAAGGCGCCCTGCTAGAAAGGGGAGTCTCTGCATAAAAATTCTGAGCCCCTTAGGCTATCCGGACATGGAGAGACTGCAACCCAAACAACAGGGGTCCCCAACACAACTCTGTAGAACAGTACCATGAGTGAAAGAACCCTTGTATTGAAAGCTCCCGATGTAACATTACGCCGAGCCGGCTTGCGGCTATCCGGACATGGAGAGACCGCGACCCTAAACAGCAGGGTTCCCCAACATGGAAATGCACAATTAACACATCTATCCTTACCCCATTTGTTTCTCCATTGCTATGACAAAATAATCTGACCAATACCAACTTGGGGAGGAAAGGGTTTATTTTATTTTATATCTCCCAGGTCACAGTTCACTGGGGAGCCCAAGGGTAGGAACTCAGGGCAGGAACTTGGAAACTGGAGCTGGAGCACAGCCGTGGAGGAATGCTGCTTACTGGCTTGTTTCCCCGGCCCCTGCTCAGCCTTCTTCCTTATGCAATGCAGGCTCACCTGCCCGGGGATGGCACCATCCACAATGGGCTGGGCCCTCCTACAGCACTTATCAAGAAGATGCTCCACAGACATGGCTACAGGCCAATCCAATGGAGGAAATTCCCCAATTGAGACTCCCTCAACCCAGGTGTGTCAGGTTGACACTAAAGCTATCCAGCACACTCTCTTGAATTGTTCTTATTATATAGACTGAAATGTTGGATTTCAAATTATTTCACTCATGTATATCTCAACATACACATCCAAAGGTTGAAGAAAATGCTATCGGAGCACCTAAATCATTCATTGAAATCTTTTTATTTTTGTGTGTATGAGGGTTATGTCTCCATGTGTGTAAGTGTACCCATGTTGTATAGTGCCCAAGGAGAATAGAAGAGGGCATTGGATCCCCTGGAACTGGAGTTACAGATGGTTGTTAGTAGCCATGTGCGTGCTGGGATTTGTACTACAGACTTCTGCAAGAGCAGCCAGTGCTCTTAACTGCTGAGCCATCTCTCTAGTCCCTCATTGAAATCTTAACATTAAATACTTAAAAGGCATTTGAATTTCTGTAATTACATTATAAATATTGATGTTACTGCCAACCTAAAGTAACAGTCAAAGAGAAATTCTCCAAAAATAATGGATTTATTGAGGAAAAAACATTTCTACAAGAAGTTATATGCCACAATAAACTATGTGCATATTTAGATAGATGAGTTTTTAAAGGTAAAATGAAAAAGGTGCATAAGTTATTTTGAAATAATTATCCTTGGCTACGAGATCAATAACAATGTCCTAGGTTAAGCAGGCAGTTGCCAGGCACCTGTCCTTACAGAAAAAGTATTTTCTGAGTAAGGTTACTGTTACCTTTGTGTGAGTTTATGGTCATGGAAGAGTTTAGAGTGATAAACTCTGTCATCAGGCATCCTTCATACTTCTTAGTTTTATTTTTAAATATTTGTAGAGCTTGACATGAGTGGCCCCATTAGATTCTGACAATATTCACACTGTTTGAATCAGTCTCCACTCAGTTGAAGGATGCATTCTCATCTGTCTGCTTTTAGGCACTTGCTTATGCTTGTATTAATCCCAGTCATCTATGGGTACCACACTGATTGGTCATGCTTTGTTGTATGCTTTCTCCCTTAGAGAAAGGAAACCTTTCTCACAGGATAAGTAGTGTGCTAGATAAACACAACAGGAAATATGACCAATACAGTCAACACTCTATAGTTACCCAGAGCTTAATATTCTACAGGACTCCATCAGCTGGAATGTGGAGCTGCCCTTCCTGTGACATGTCAAATCAGCATGCTATTACAATGAGAGATGCTTCCTATGGAGGGTCTAATTGCTAGGAACTCACAATCCCCAGAAATCCTCCCAGCTCTCTGAGAGTTTTCTAAGATTCTTCTTTTGTTTGTTCCAGACTGAACTTCACTGGATTTCACCCCAGCCTCCTAACTTGGACCCTCTTGCTGTTGAATCTCATGTGGTGCCCTCATCATACTGTAGTTTTCAGGGAGTGGCCTTACATGAATGACTGCCACATTAACCACAATCCTCAGGGGATACCCTGAGGTGGACTGGGTCTCCAACTGCCAGGAGAAGTGGTAGTTGATCTTGGGTCTGGTTTTACAATATGAATGTCAGTATTTTCACATAGCCCACAGTCAGCCTGGCAGGTGTCTTACTTAATCCCTATTTATCTCTCAAGTGCTGCTAGTATGATTGATCTTTCTTTAAAAGCATCTTCTCCCACTGTAATATCTAGGTCAAGTGGTTTCTGTAGTCTCCCCTATTTTACTATGCATTTCTATTTCTCTATGTCAGTTTCAATAGCGTTCACGCTATGCAGCCTCAGTGCCAGAATGGCCTTATTTCCTTTAATATTAACATGTGTCACAACTAGACTCACCAATTAAAGGTAAGTATGTCCTGAAAAATCTGGAAAAGTTGGCAGGTGCAAAATACTGAGTTATTTTTTGTGGAATGAAAAAGGTACTCAATGTCCATATTAGTTTCTGTTTTAAGACAAACTCATCTTTCAGTAACTGGTTAGAAGTTAATACAAACCGGAAATTCAGCTTTGATTTGGATCCCGGTGTCTCTAGTAGCTTATTAATAAAAGTTGGTAAATTTCTTTTGAAGATCAGCTCCTGCCACATGTCTCTAGAATGGACCTGGTGAGAGCTGCAGCATCCCAGTATTCATTACAATTTAACAATAATCAGATAAGCTCATTCATCTCCAATTCTCTATAAAGTATTCTGCATTTTGTGTCTTCCTCACTTTGTGTGACTGTTCAGACTGCTTGCTGTAAAGAGAAAGATGTGTCTGTTAGGACCTAGAATAGATGGCAAACTGCATGAGAAAGTGGATTTGTTGTTTCAATTGTGGAAATCCCCCAAGAAAATCCCATGCATCTGGTCAAAAGACTCAGTCTTCAGAACTGAAAGCGTCCATAAGGTGTTACAAACACTTTTGGCCATTTTTCTTTTCACTGCCAGTGACTTTGCAGTGTGACTCTGCGTTCTGGAGTCAGGTCTTCACTCAAGAATCCAGCCCACTCAATTCTACATATTACCTAATACAGTGAACTCATATATGTAATGGGGTCAAGATACCACACCACAGTCTGTCTCTCTCTCTCTCTCTCTCTCTCTCTCTCTCTCTCTCTCGTGTTTGTGAGGAACATATACATACATATATGCTGCTTTAAGCCTAACATACAAAAGGTCATTAAACAAATGCTACCTACCCCAAATCATGGGGACATAGTAAATAAAATTATTTGTTCATGCTCATGTGTGAGCAGGTGTGTGTGCTTGTGTGTGTGTGTGTGTGTGTGTGTGTGTGTGTGTGCATGTGCGCACATACACATGTGAAGGTCAGAGGTCAGTGTCAGTCTCAGGTGGTGTTTTTCACTGGGACCTGGAGCTGGCTGGCTGGGCTAGGCTGCCTAGCAAGCCCCAGGAGTCTTCCTGTCTCTGCCCACCCAGTACTGGGATTCTGAGTATGTACCATAACACTTGGCTTTTATGTCAGCTCTGAGGATTGAATTCAGGTCCCAATGCTTGCTCAACAAGCACTTCACTAATAGCTATTAACTACCTTCCCAGACTCCCTGTTAACTGAGTTTTAAGCGTATGTCTAAAACACAGACACTGGAAGAGGCCGAACCCTGTGAGTCCCGTTCCTATGACCTCTGTTAAATCAAAATTTCCCGAAGAGTACCCATTAATACCAGTCTTGGAGAATACTAATAGTTGTTACAAAAAATAGCTACGTGTTTATATAATTTCAGCACAGGACAAGATCAAGCCAGTCAACATTCCAGCATGGAGCAGGTAGGAGCACAGTTTCCACCCATAGCTGAGGAACTATTGACAATTGATACCTGCTGTAGGGGTCACAGAGTCAGTTTTCTTTTAAAGGTGTGGCCCCTGATAGGTGACCATGCTCCAGTACATGGCTGGACATCCATGTACATATGGGCAGCACAAATAGACTTAGTGGGTTATTAAAAAAAAAAAAAGAAGCCACAAAAATGGGAGGGGTGGGAAGATCTGTGAGGCTTTATGGGGAAGAGTGAGGATTGAATATTATCAAAACACATCGTATGCATGTATGACATTATCAAAGAATTAATAAAATATATTAAAATAATTTCAGCAAAACTGGTTTATTGGGTAAGTGGATGTAGATTTTCTTTGTACTTTGTTTTCATTTTTACGTGAATGCAGGTCATCTGTGACCCTTCCATGCAGCTCTTGAATGCAGTGTTTCCCAGTCTCATTCACATATGGCATGTCCTATCATCATGGGAGATTAACAGTCTTCAGGGGTGATAGTTGGTCAGAACTCTCATTCCAAATGAAACACACAGGGAAAAAATGATAGTGCTAAACTGTGTAGCGGTCATAGAAGAACCTGAAGTTATATGTTTTGTGCTTTTCTGATGCAATAAAATGTCATTCTTCCTGTCCTTCATATGAAGCACTTACAGCAACCAAAAGAAAGCTTTGTGGTAACTCTGTTCTTACTTGGTCAACCATCAACTTCCCCTCTGAAAAGTTGCCATGGTGAAATCTGTCACACCTTGCAATCACTTCTGTTCCCCATTCATTTAGAGGGCAAGCAGTCTACCCTATGAGGAAGAACAAAAGAGCCATCATTTCATCCATCTTTGAGGACTTATTTATTGAGAGGAAATGTTCAAAGTACTTTGAGGTCAAAATTATAGTTCTACCATGTTTTTCTCATTAAGAGTATTTTAGGGCCATGAATCAGCATAGTCTAAAATCTTATGGGTGCTGTTGTTAGAAAAGAAAAATTATAGAGCACAAAACTATCCATGCAATTTTCCTTAATAAAACTAGACTTTGTAGCATGGACCAAAGAGAAAAGTATTTATTTTCCATTCGGTATATAAGTGTGATGGAAAAAGGGAAGAGCTTTTTTACTGAGAAGCTGAGAAGGACCTCCAGAGAATGTCTTACCATGGTGACCAGAAAGGAGCCCTTCCAAGGTGGAAAGAAAAGCGATGACAAAGGAATCCTCTCCCAGCAACTCAAGACAGAGCGTATATTGCACCTTCCCAGTGGAGGAAGCACAAAAGTCTCAATTTGAAGTAGGGAAGGAGTTAAAAAGTCTAGCACAGTAATATGTGGATAGCGACCCTGGAGTTGAACTTCAGTGTCTGTGGGTTGGAGAGACTGAGAACTCTCAAAGGAGAATGTAGTGTGAGAAGAAAATAGAGCTACGAGCTCTGGGAAACAGAATCCTCTGAGATAGGAATAAGGATCCAGCATTCTCATCCCTGTCTTTGGGGTGTTGCCCATGGTTCTGGGTCTGTATAGGATAAAAATAAAAGCAGAAGCCTTGGTCAAACTGTGGCCTGACTGATCAATATCTTAGAATTACCATGGCCATGTGAAGCCTTGTCAGGAAGAAGAAAGTTGCCACTGAATTTTGATCCTTGTCACAAGCTGTTTATGGTCAGGACTGTTGTCCCTGGAAGCCAAGGTATCTGCATGAAAGAATGACTCAGAAAGCACAAGCCAGAAAGGCAACGTAGGATTAGTTAAGACAGTGACTGAGTCCTCCTTCAGGCTTAGTGCTATGGTGAGTTAATTACTTTTTCTCATTGCTGTGACAAAATGCCTGACAAAATCAACTTAAGGGAGGAAAAGTTTATTTTAGCTCACAGTTTAAGGGTCCAGTCTATCATGGTGGCAGGAGCACAAGGCGATTAGCCATCTATAGTCCAGGAGCACATAAAGAAATGCTGATACTCCTCTTTTTCTATTCAGTCTGAGACCCCAGTCCATGGAAGGCTATCACCTCATTCAGAGTGGGTCTTCCCTCCTCAGTTAAATCTCTATGGAAATGCCTTCACAGTCCTACCTAGAAGTTTGTCTCCTAGGTAATTCTAACTCCCATCTCATTGACAATAAAGATTAGCTATTACAATGAGACACTTAGTGACACTGCTCCAAGGGTCTACAATGGAATGTTTGTAAACGTAATAAATGATACTATGATGTCCCTGTGAACTTAAAAATAACTATGATTACTTTTATCTTAGTGTCCACTGAAAAGGACTGTAGTTTCAGATGAGCACTCCATAAGTGATTAAAGTGTCTACATGCAGAGGTGAGTAGGAATCTGACCAAAATTTAATGTAGCAAAGAGACAGATATAAAATGAAGGTAGAGGGGCTAGAAAGATGACTCAGTGGTTCAGAGCACATGCTGCTCTTGCAGAGGATCCAAGTTCAGTTCCCAGTATCCACAACAGGTGACTCACAACAGCCTGTAACTCGAGCTCTAGGGGATCCAACATCCCCTTCTGGCCTCTGTGGGCACATACACTAATGTGCACATATCTTTACATAGACATAGACATAAGTAAAAATAAAAAAATAAAACTAAGCTGGGTGTGATGGCACATGTCTTTAATTCCAGCACTTGGGGGGCAGGGGCATGTACATCTTTATAAGATCAAGGCCAGTCTGGTTTACATAGCAAGTACTAGACCAGCTGGGGCTACACAGAGACCCTATCTCAAATAAATAAACAAATAAACAACAACAACAACAACAAACTAAGGCAGAAATACCAATGTTTTATTTTGGTTTTAGTTACTTATAGGACATCTGCAGACCCAAGTGAAGAGTTGGAGATTTTAACAAAGATAACCATTAAGTCCCTGTAATTATAAGACTTCTCTCTCTCTCTCTCAAGCTCTCTCTCTCTCAAGCTCTCGCTCTCCAAATATATATATAAAATTCCATTTTGTTATTGTTTGTGTGTGTACATGTACATGTGCATATTATAACGTGCATGTAAAGGTCACAGGACAACTTGTATCAGTCAGTTCTCTCCTTCATGTGGATCCTGGGGCTTTAACTCACAGTATCAGGCTTGGAGATAAGCACCAATACCTGCTGAGCCACCTGGTCAGCCCCTAAGACCTCCCTTTCTAACACACATGGTCCCCTGGGCATCCTTCTTAAGGGCATGCAGTCTTGAGCATTCATGAGGATGGGAACACCAGTTTTCTTATTCATTATTGTATTCCCATGAAGAGTCGGCCCTAGGCACAGAGCCACCTCTCATTGGATTATATTTGAATGAGTAATGCTGGCATCGCTTAAATTCTAATACCTTCAGATTAATATCTGTGTAGCGTTGGCCTTAGTAGGGTGAGAAGAAGGGGTGAGAATGGTGTTATAGTTTGCTTTTCTGTTGCTGGACAAACACCGTGATCAAAAGCAACTTGGGGTGGAAAGGGTTTATTTTGACTTATATGTTCCCTCCATCATCAAAGGAAACCAACTCAAGGCAGGAGCTTGAAGTAGAATTGAAGAACACTGCTCACCGGCTTGCTCCCTTGCCCATGTGCAGCTGCCTTTCTGATGCAGCCCAAGCCCACCTGCTCAGGGCTGGAGCTGCTCTCAATGGGCTGGGCCCTCCTACATCAATTAGCAATCAAGAAAATGCCTCCACAGACTTTCCCACTTTCCCACAGGCCAATCTGATGGAGGAAATTCATCTATTGAAGTTCCCTCTTTCCAGGTGTGTCAATTTGACCATCAAGATTAGCTATCCTTATCCTTTAAAGGTGGAGAAAAATGAATTATAAACTATGGAATTCAGCATAATTTGACCAATTTGTATCTCGTCCAAACTGCTTAGCAGTCCAGGAATACAAACTATTAGTTTTAAATGAAGAGTTTCAGAGAGAGGCACACTTAGTGGTCGTGAGCGCTACTAGCAAAGTTCTAAAACAAAACAAAGCCATGTGATGGCATGAAAGCAGAAGGAGCCTCTGAAGGACAGGAGGGTACAAAATCCTAGGTGACAGGGCCATGAACAGCTTAAGAGCTAGAACTGGGCTGATTGTCCTCTAGGGGATGATTTGGAGACCAGGGAGTAACCTAGGCTCCCACAATGCATGGGGCCCTAACGCTACTGTAGAAAAACGATGACTGTAGATCACAGTCCTTTACCAGGAGGTGTAGGTGTACAGGGCAGAGGAATAGCTCACAGTATAATCCTAGTTAAGTTCAGTTCCATTTCAGAGTACGTAAGGTATTGTGTCTGCCCTCCAGGGACTCACTATCCAGTGCAGGAAGTTGACTTACACAATAAACACAACAGAAAGGTGGGATTCACACAAATGAAACTTCATTTAAAATAGAAAGCATGGTTTCGGGGATGTTGCTCAGTGGTACAGTGCTTGCCTAGAATGCATGAAGCCCTGCTTAAAGCTCAACACGAGAAAGGAGAGGCAATGGGAAAGAAAAGAAGTTCTTTGTGTTTTTTTACTGGACTGGATTCAGAGAATTAGTATATTATCTTGACGCATATGTCATGAAAGCAGCTCATATTTAGCATTCTGGGTTCCTGATCTTAAAGGCTTCTTTAGCACTGAACAGTTCTGTAGTAGAAGAGCACATAGCTGGGGTTAGCAGAGTGAGGTGCCTTTAACAGCCCTGCTTCTGGTATCTCCCTTGGTCCACACGTATATAAACAGAATGGTTGGCTTATTTTCATTTGGTCCTAAGTACGTATGTTTCTTCTTCCCGCTTATAAACACTGTCAAGGGCTTTTGACAAAGGTTGTTTTTTTGCTGTGTTCTTATCATTTGCCCCCGTCACTGTATGCCTGTCACCAAGCAACAGCCTGACCTCTCCTGGGCTCTAGGTGACATCTGCTAAGGGAGAGATAGCTGCTTCCCCGGCCACAGGGCTGCATCTTAGTTCTGCACTCTTACATCCCTCTCCTTTTCGCTGCTGTCTTCTAGTTTTCCTTTTCTGTCCCGTTTGCCCAGTGCAGTTTCAGTGTTTTAAATTCAAACACCATGAGAGGAAAACAACAGGCATCCTCTAAGTGTACAGCCTCCTCTGGCAGAGCCCTGGAACCTAGCCATGCCTCTGTTGAGTGCTCTCTTCTGCTTGAGAAGCAGCATCTCAGTCAGTCCTGCTACATACTGATGTTTCTTCTGACTGAAGACTTAATACAATTTTTCAGTAATCGTTAGTAGCTGGTTTGCAAGTTCCTTCAGAACTTTAGCTGCGGGGAGAAATTTTTTCTTTCTTTTCTTTTCTCTTTCTTTCTTTCTTTCTTTCTCTCTCTCCCTCTCTCTCTCTTTCTTTCTTTTCTTTCTTTTTTAACAAGGGATCTTACTATGTGTCCTACATCACCTTCAAATTTGCAATTTCCTGGCCTCAGCTTCCCCAGAAGTTAAGTTCTAGATGATTCCTTAAGAAAACACTTAGTCTACAATAGTCAAACAAATAAAATTGTAACTGGGTTAAAATTCTAGGGTTTCTAAATGGGATTACTTATATCACACTCTTTCCTCCCAAATTGCAGAAGAGAGGGCAGGAAGATTATAAGAGCCAGGGGTGGTAGATGAATACAAGGAAACTGTGTTTTCTGGATACAAAAGGGCAGTTGCACATATGAACTGACAGCAGTTCTGTCAGCATGCACAAGACTTGGTCAAGCTCAAGCCAGACAAAAATCCCAGCATTGAAGGGGGAAGTAGGCAAAAAGTCCCCAACTAAGGAACTATTGCCAATTGATAACTGCTGGGAGAGGGAGAGTCAGTTTTATTTAAGGATGTAATGGTGGATAAGTTGACTAGGCTCCAGGGGATACATCCATACCAAGAGCATTTGAGGAACACAGATTAGACTTCATAGGCCTTTAAAAACAAACAATAATGGTCATGAAGTCTGGGGGTGGGTAACATGGGGGTAGTGATGTTGGGGGGGGGTCTTAATATGAGCAAAATGTACTGTGTAAAACTGTCAAAGAATCAATAAAATATTTATTACAAGACCCTAGAATAATAAAGAATCCTAGACGATTTGTAGATTGTGTTTTAGTGTTTGAATATGAATTTGCCTTTCCTTCACTAGTGGTTTTTTTTTTTTTCTTTCCTGAGCATGTCATACAAAGGGCACTTCAAGTGTTGTGTGGGTGTTTCCTAGGCACTGAAACATCCTCTCATGGAGGGTGGGGAAGGGGGCCAAGAGGCTCATGAAAGAAATTTAGGAGACTCAGAGGCCCTTCCCCCAGGATTGTATTAAGTAGTAAACAATTACAAGGAGGCCAGTAGACAGTAGGGTAACTGCCTGCCAGTTGGGCAAGAGACTCTAGAGACAACAGCTTTCATGACTTGTCATCCATGGTACGGTGGGCTTTTGCAGTGACACGTCTACAGCTTCTCACCTGTGCTCTGTAATAACCCCTCACCCATACTGGTGTAAGCAACCCCAATAAATTCACTGGTTCACCAAGCTGGATTTAGATAAAATCATTTGTTTGGTCCGTCATTGCCTGCACTATCTGGGGTGAATTAGGGGTAGACTCCTCAGGAAATATCGTACAACCCCATGTATTAGTTTAGTGTTTTTTCCAATTTAATTTATCTTAGTTTCCTGTTCTTATTGTTAGATACACATTCCATTGGTTGAAAATCGGTACTGGAAATTTTTTTCAGTTGGGAATCTCAGTCATACTGGCGTGCTGGCTCTCTGTAGATTCCGTGTAACAAACCTTCAAATCGTTGCAGTTTTCAGATTTTATCCTTTGCTCAGTAGCTAATGTTCTGAAACGAGACGTCCTTTCCTAGCTCAGTTGGACTCAGAGCTTCTCATGTGGGACTTTCAGCCATTCTCGTTGCTGTTTTGACTCTGGCTACCACCCAGCTTCTGGAGTGCTTTGCTGGCCTCCTCTTACTTAATCCCATGGTGGAGAGAGGAAAGAGCTGCAGCTCAGGAGACAGTCCAGATGCCGAAAGCTAATGAATCATTGTCTATAACCCCAGCTTTCTTCTTTGGTCAAATATGTTCTTCAATATATGATTCCAAGTGAAATTTTATTCCTGTTTTTCTTTTGTTCTGTGATATGATTGCAATTGGTGGTTTATTTCCTATCCTAGTGCCTGCTTTTCCTAAATCATTACTTTCTCAAAGTTGACTGAAATTGTAGAAAGTGTTTGTGTCCTAATAGGATCTCAGATTCTGAGTCTCACTTGAATTCATCCTAAGATCTTTATATTCCAAGAGACAATTCGGTAGATCTCCCACATGCACCACTGGCTAGAAGAGCTGAGCAGATTCTGCAGCTGCTAAGCCACTTCTGGAGACAGTACTGTGATAGAAGAACATGTCTCAAAGAATTACACGTGTTGATTACCATTCAGAGCCCACTGCGTTTGGAGACAATGTCTTGTGTGTACTTCAAAGAGTTTTCAAATTCAATTCATATGATTTATGAGCTACAGTGACTTCTTAACAATGTCAGTTCAAATATGAAAATTTTAGCTCATTTCTTTATGTTTTATATATGAATATATAAATGAAATTCTTAAATACACTTTATTTTAAGGTATTCCTGAAAACTTAGAGGCAGTTCTATTTAAATCATGACCACACCCCACCATATGAAAGTACCTGGCTCTACCTGTAAGAAGAAGGAAAGACTATCTCTACAGGAAACAGTGTTATGTTGGGTACAGAACCAAGACATTTGGTGTCAGATAGACCTCGTGTTAAAATTTAATTCTGTACTGACTGTGTGACCTTACATAGATTGCTTAACTTCCCTGAGTCTTTTTCCTCCTGATTACAGTCCTCATGGTGAATGTGAAAATTTATGACAGTATCTGTAAAATGTCTGTACTCAGCAAGTAGAGAGCCTGGAAAAGAGTGATTCATAGACCTAGATGAGCCAAACATCAGACATAATAGAGCTTTTAAAGTAGCACTTGTGGGAGGCTGAAGTAGGAGGATTGCTGTGAGTTCAAGGCCAACTGGAGAGACAACATGAGAACATGCCTCAAAAACAAAATAAAAATAAAGCCCAAACAAAAACAAACTAAACAACAACAAAGTACACCTGCCCAGGTCCAGGCTCAGAGTCTTAAACAGTGGGTTTGGGAGTCAAATGGACCTCAGTAATATTTACAAAGCTTTGTAGATGATTCTGATGCATAATTACAGTTTGTGGTTTAGAAGCTCTGTTCTTAGGTGCATGCACATTTAGTATTGTTAACAAGTAGATTCTCTAATGTTGTGAAATATTCCTCTTTAATCCCAGTGATAAGTCCTGAAGTCTAGTCTATTAGATAGTCATATAGCCAATCTAGTATTGCATGGTATCTCTTTTGTTTCAGGCAGTTAGGCATTATATATATACTTATATATTATTTATATTGGTTCTAGAAACAAAAGCATGCATTCCACTGCTCTGTTTCAGGAGACAAGTCAGTTGATTCCAAACTCTTGTATACAGTATGCCCTTTATCTTCTATCAGAATTTATCTTTTAATGACTTTTAAAACTTGGCGATGGTGAATATTAGTCTGGGTTTCTTTGTGTTGATCTAACTGGGGGTCCTCTGAATATCTTGGAACAGTGAGTTGATCATTTACATCTAATGTGTAAAATTTGTAGGCTTTCTTCTTTCTTTTTTAAGCTTGGGGACAATTTCATTAGAATTTAAAAGAAAAAACTCCAGGACAGGCAAGGTGTAAATCTCCACAGTTGCCTGGACAGGGGAGATAAAGAAAGAGAAAAAGCCATACCACCTGAGCTAAACAGCATGGAGGTCAGCCACGTGTTAGGAAGGGGAGCGTTAGGGAAAGAGTGAAGTCCAAAATGTTAAAAAAAAAAAAAGAAAAAGAAAAAAAGGCATGGTAACTGCACCTGTGGTAAGCTCTAGAGGGGAACTTACTGCTACTAATGTTTAGCTAAATTATCATTGTGTCAAGCAGACATTTAACTATCTGTATTTATCCACAGACAGGGGAGACCCTCACCATTTATAACAGATGATTCTTTTGTTGGTGAACAATGGTGAATACAGAGATGCATGGCTACCCAATGTGTGGAGAATAAATGACAGTCAAGTGCTCAGTTCTAAACAAGACATTCATACCACTGCGTCTAAGGCCCAACTTAGAAAAGTGAGAGGGAGAAGAGGGAAAGTTATGCTTTTCTGAGTAACTCAAAACAGTGAGCAGACTTTGTAAGTGGCTTTGTAAGCCACTGCCAAGCATTAATTCTTTAAAAAATGTTGTGTGCATTCTCCTTTCTAGGGTCCAAGTGGGCAGTGTTATGTTGCCTGTAATTGGCTCATGGGTCACTGATGCTTTTTGTCTTCACAGTTTGTCAGCCTTCTGTTTCAGTTTCTGTTCCACTGTTGTCATGTTACTGTTTTCGTCTCTCTAATGAGCTTAACAGCTCACTGAAGGAACTTGTTTCAGAGCTTACTTTTCTTCAGTTCTGCATGCTCCATTAGTTCTTTTATGTAGTTTCAAGCTGCATCTCTAGGACCATTTGTCTATAAAGTATATGAAATTAGGTATTCTTGGCAATCAGTTGAGACATCTGTCAACATTAAAGGCAGATAAAGCCAAAGAAGTGGGTGAAATTTTCCAAAGGACATGAAAAGATGAAAGCAGACCTTGAATATCACCTAGCAAATGTCAGAGTTTACAACTGTTGCTCATGAAGTGAGTTATTGATGAAGACTCAGAAAGGTAGGAAATAGTGGGAGTTCTAGAAGTCATATTTTTTCCAGTGCTAGGGATTGAGCCCCATCTTGCCCATGATAAGGAGGACTCTACCATTGAGCTATATCCCTAGTCCAGAAGAAAAAAAAAATTAACTAAAGTAGAATTTGCATTTCCATTAAGATGGGGACCATTAGGCTGGAGAGATGGCTCAGCAGTTAAGAGCACTGGCTGTTCTTGCAGAAGACCCAGGTTCAAATCCCAGAACCCACATGGCAGCTAACAACCATCTATAGCTCCAATTCCAGGGGATCCTCTTCTGTCCTCTGAGGGCATTGTACAACACGAGTGCACTTACATACATGCAGGCAATACATTCATACACATAAAAATAAAAATAAATTTTAAAAAAGATGGTGGCCATGACATCTCTGTAAAATATATTGTAAAGAAGCTGGGTGTGGTGGTACATTCCTTAATTCTAGCACACAGGAGTCAGAAGCAGGCTGATCTCTGTGAGACTGAGGCCAGCCTGGCCTACATAGTGAGTTTCAGGCAAGCTGGGGCTACAAAGAGACACTCTCAAAAACAAACAAATATATTGTAAACAAAGTTTTTACTCAGGGTAAAAATTAGGATCCAGAAATATTGGCTGATGTTTGTAAAATATCTAAAATCTATAGATCTTTGCATATAATGTATGCCATATATAACAAAACTTCCATAAAAGCTCTCATATTTCTTCTAGGTAATTTATTTGAAAAGAAGATTTTGATCAGAAGATCAGCAGCCTATGAGCCTCACAGTCAGCGTGGCAGAACATTACGGACACAGTATTGTTTCCTTCTAGCTTTTCAGCTAAACCAGAGTCAAATATCCTCCCATGAAATTCATATCTAAAATTCATTAACAAAGTACATCATGCATGTCAAGGATGGTCTACCCATCAACAGAAGAATTATTGTGTTTGTTAAAGTTAGAATAAATGAGAAAGCACCTATTGGTATTCCTAATGCCATCAGGGGGAGCTCACCAAAGAATCTCTTTCATTACTGCTCAGGTTTTTAATTGCTCACTGAGTGGTTACAGTCACATATCATTTAACAACTGAGATAGAGTCTGAGAACAGCAATCCTAGGTAATCTCATGGATTGTGCAAACGTCATAGAGTACACTTACACAAACAAGAGATTAGACCTAGTGTAAGAGAAAATTTCTCGATCATGAAACTCTGTAAACATGAGATGCATAAGAAAGACTGACACTCACATGAAAAGGCATACTGTCTCACAACAGACTCTAATAAGTAAGAAGTCACTCTAAAATAACCATAAAACTTAGTACAGCAAATACATATACCTGTATCATATGCTGTATCATGTGCACATAATGATGGGTGCTATGTTTTAAAGGATGAGCAGTGCAGTAGGTTTATTTATCCCAACATCCCCATGTTCTAAAACATTAAGAAGGCTGGTTTAAAATTGTAAGCTCCATTTTTATCTTGTGGTATTCTTGTCTTTGTTGTCTGTCATTGACTAGAGCATCATTCTGAAGGGCATTACTGTATCTGACAATTCCCTGGATGGTCATCACCAAGCTAAAGATATAAATGAATAAGATATAATGGAATATTTTTCATTAATTGAGAATGGCAACTTCAATTTATATCAAGCCAAGTTCAATTTATACCAAGGTCATAAGGGACAATGAAAACACTAGAACAAATATAAAGTTGGAAAGTAGGAAGAAGAGCTTGGTGAATCCCATATATACAATTGTCACCAACAACCATCAAACCAGGGGTGAGTTTGACAGTAAAAGAGAAAAAAAGAAAAGAAAAAGAAAAAGAAAAGAGCCTGCTTACCTTTTAAATGATTTTATTTTTCGGAGCCTGTTCACTCCAAGTCAAACTGACCAGCTTCATCTGCAGTCAACTGCTCCCTCTAACCCTTTCTGTCAAAAACAGCATCCACAGGTTCTGATATTTACCAGAGATCTTGTGTCAATACCACAAAGGAAGACTGCATAAGATTCATTCTTCGTGTGTATGTATATGCACGTGTGTTCATGTGTGTGCAGGTACATGTGGGGGCTGCATATGCATGTGCGTACATGTGGAAGCCACAGGAAAACACATCTTCCACCTTGGTTTTTTTGCTGATGTTGTTGTTGGTAGTTTTGTCTTTCTGTTTTTTGCTTTTATTTTTGTTTTTACTTCTTCAGAGGGTCTTCCTGTAGTCCCAGCTGGCCTCCTGAATGCTGAGATTAAAGGTGTGAGCCACCACACCCAGCCTCCACCTTGTTTTCTGAGACAAGGTCTCTCATTGATCTGGAGGTTACCAAATAGACTAGGCTTTGTGACCAGCAATCCCAGGGAGCCACCTGTCTCCACATCCCCAGTGCAGCTATTACAAGCATGTGCTACCATGCTCAGCATTTTTTTTTTTTTCAGGTGAGGAGAGGGAGTTTAATTGCACACTAGCAGGACTGACACACAGATCATTTCATAAAGGAGTCAACACCCCTAAAGTTTTTGAGGACCTTTATACTCTTGTCTGAGGAATGCAAGCAAAGAGTAAATAACACGTATGTGATAAGAGGTTCACAGGCAATATGGTCGCAAAGATTACAGTAATGTTGTAGTTTTACCCAGAATAGAAGTCTTTGTTTTCCATGTTCAGCTTTTTTAATGGGGTTCTGGAGAATCAAACTAAGGTCCTCATGATTAAAAGACAAATACTTTACTGACTGAGCTATCTACTTTGTCCAAGAGTTGGTTTTTAAGGCTCCATACTTGCATCTGTCCATCAATAGAAATAAATAGCATGGCATGGTGGTGCATGCTTATAATCCCAGAGTTCAGGAAGCCAAGGCAGGAGGATTGTAAGATCAAAATCAGTGTGGACTACACAGTGAGACCTTGTCACAGTTTAAGATTAAAAAACCCAAGATAGAAATTAAGAAGAAAGGAAGGAAGGAAGGAAGGAAGGTTGGTTTAGTATATTCATAAATGGAACCTACTGAAACATTAATTGAAAGAATGTAGCATATGTGGCATGGCTCCATGTCAGAGATGCAGCATGGACAGAACAGTATGTCCTGCATGATTCCATTCATACAAGTTCAAAATAAATGAAACTATTAAGAGTTGACAGTGATAGAAGGCAATAACTAGATACTGTGATATTTATTTTGGATGTATGTATCCATAACTAGTGCAAGAAAGCAAAAGAGTAAATAGTTATGATAGCAGATTGTCATATGTGCCATTTTCTATTACAAATCTTTGAATCTGGTTGAAATATTTGCTTTGTGCTAAATGATCATAAATATGAAAACAAACTCAGGTTTGGGTGTGAATTCTTTTATTAGACTGAAGTGTTTTTATATTTGGAGCTGTGTAGGCATACAGGTAGCATTCTAATATTCCATGTTTTGTTTAACTATATGGTCATTTGTTTAGGTATGTTAATTTTCATAGCCTACATAGAATTTCACAGTTTTACATGCTCAATTCAAAATCATGGAGGAGAAATACTGTCATCTGAATGTGAGATGACTGAGCACAGCATCAGCATATACATTTTGTATACATGAGTGAAATTCCTAGATTAATTTTCAGGCCAGTACACTGTATAATTCTCATTTCAATGGTTATAAGTCTTTACTACGCTTCAAATTTTACAATTATCCTCCAAAGGGATCTTGACTCTTGAAGCTGGGATTTAGCTTTGAAAGCATCCGCATATACTATGGTAATAAACTTTGCATTGATTTGTTGCAAATTGCTATGACCATGATAAGGTGAAGACTGATGAAAGCAGAGCACAGCATGAATGGAACGTATCGTATCTGGTTGTGTCCAATAAAAGCCTGTTATGTACTTAAAAAAGAACTGCCTTAACAGGGTTGGATAGTGATTGGGAGAGGGCA
The DNA here is from genome assembly GCF_000622305.1 of Nannospalax galili. Classification (NCBI taxonomy): domain Eukaryota; kingdom Metazoa; phylum Chordata; class Mammalia; order Rodentia; family Spalacidae; genus Nannospalax; species Nannospalax galili. The sequence continues at coordinate 971,529 of NW_008348795.1, forward strand.
TGAGGGAGCCTTCTAATTTCTGGAAATGTCTTCTGTTTTTATTCAAAAAGTAGTTACATGAATACATACATCATAAATTTAATGTATATATTAATTTAAGATTTGTGCGATTGTGTACATTACAGATCAACGACAGCACCTTTATATTAAAGCAAGAATAGGGGCTGGAGAGATGGCTCAGAAGCTGAGCACTGACTGCTCTTGCAGAAGACCTGGATTTGGTTCCCAGCATCTACATGGGGCCTAACAACTGTCCATAACTCCAGTTCCAAGAGATCTGCTGTTCCTTTCTGGACTCCACAGGCGTTGCACGACACAGGTGCACTTACACACATGCAGGTACAGCACTCATACACATAAAATAAAAATAAATAATTCAAAAATTTGTTATTGAATCAAGAATTTCGTACGTTATTTTGATCTTATTCTGACACCCTCCCTCATCTTCACCCTACCCTTCCATCCCCCCACCACCCCTACTTCAAGACCTCTATTAGCATATGAAGAACCCCATCCATCTTACACAACACATCTGAGCTGGGTATCAGAGAAGTCATCTCACTAGATAACCAATGTGAGGGCCCACTCCCTTTCTTTGTATGTGGTTTCAGATCCAAACACACCCAGGTTTCTTAGAATAGTTTTCACACTTGTTTTCTGTTTCTCTTGCACACTGCTTAGGATTGTCAAGTAGGAATTTTGATCTTCCTCAACCATCAGATACCTTTAGGATTCCTCATCAAAGTCAGTTGTTGGCATCCTGAGCAGGTTACACTTCCCAGCCTCACTCAGCACACTCACCCCACTATGGTCCAAGGTGTTCTCCAACAAGCTGATTCTCCACAGGGTTTTACTGCAGGTAAAAGAAGCAGCTAGGTTCTCACAGCAGGTACCAGTTGACTCATGGGCCTTCAATTCAAGATTCTCTGAGGGGCAATTGGGATGCCTCACAGCTTCTCCCCAAGAGCTTTAAACCAGTGTTGTCTAGCTGGTTTTCTGTAATCTGCAGACTTCTCTGGTTCCTGTTGTTGCTGAGGACTGCAGCCAGGTCTTGACAGCCACTGGATGATGATGATGATGATGATGATGATGATGGCCAAGCTAACCCGCGCCGTGTGAACTGCTTGCAGTCTCCCCGACCACCAGCAAGAGAGGCGCACCGGGGGCGCAGCACAGTGGGGAAGTCGCAACCACCTCCTGGCTATGCCCTCCATTTGGCTCCCTCACCCAAGGTAGGGGACCAGGGGGCCCTGGCGTCCCAGGCCCAGGGGCACTGCTTGCACGAGAATGGGCAGCCAGGCCTGCGCCATCTTGGCTCCCTGCTTATTTTTCTACTTACTTACCAAGTCCTGAGTTGAGAATTTTGAAATCTACATGGAAGCGCCAAGTTTTTTAATAAAACGGGGAGGGCCAGAGTCACGTTTTAAGTCCTTGAGCCGGGATCAGCCGCTGCAGACACCAGTCTCTGGTGCCCACAACCATACTGTCCCCACCTTGACTCTCCAGGTATTTTCTTTCTCATTTGCCAAGTCCTGAGAGTTTTTTTAGATCAATATAGTTTAGTTTTTAGATCAATATAGAAGCACCTATGGTCAGGGTAACATTCATCTTGCATAATAAGGTTCCTCACATGGTCCAGCACACACAGTCTGCTGGGAGCTAACATGCCCCTATCAGAGGCTAGCTGCCTGAGGTAAGCCTCATTCCACTGCCATCATTTTTTTCCTGTCATTAAAAAAAAAAATTAAAAGAAAGAATGAAAAATAAAATAGAGCAGAATTGAGAGAAACAACAGCAAATGCACTGTGTTAAGGCACAGAGAAGAAATGGATTGAGGAGAAAATTAGTTCATAAAAGTAGCTAGAGTTGTGTGCTGTGAGATAGTTCATCTGAGTATTCACTATCTGTTAACATATTTAAATAGCATTCCCATTTCTCTTGATATTAGAAGTGCAGTTTTATGTGCTTAACTTTGGTAAGGAGCACAATTCTGCAATGTCATTCTGAACTAAACCTACATTTCTACCCGGCATAATTTTCACTTCATTAATTAACATCTAATTTATAAGCATATCAGCAAATGAAGTAGTCTCAAAAATAGAGCAAACTAAATTACGGACAAATTTAAACATCTTGGGAAACTGAACAAATGACTGCCCTTCCACGTTCTATTTAACACCTTCAAAATCCCTTCCTCTATGAAGACTTCTTGACCTGTTTAATCACAAATAATCACTCTATTCTTGTTCCTGTAACATTTTGTTCTAACATTATCCTAGTGCCTACTTCATAAATGATACTTGCCAAACATAGCTCACTGAGGACAAAGAACAGGCCTTTTGCTTTGTATACTGAGCACTCAGTAAATGCCTGGTGAATGAATGGATACATTAGTACATTAATAGACAATTTTCTTTAATACTCTGCCTCAGAGCCTGAGATGCATTTATCTACCTTGGAGATGAAGTTGACGTCATCTGGCCACTAAATCACATGCTTGTTCACAGTGTACCTTCTGTCTGGCTACTTTTATTCTTCCTCAACTACTTTTCATTCTTTATGATTCACTACAGGAGCTGAGAGCCTTCTCTCTGGCACTTTGAGCTGAGGTAGATGTCATCAGCATGTGCATCCATGAAAAAGTACATTTGGATCGCTCTTCTTGTCACATGGAGTCATTTTCTACTCTAGGTCTATGATTCCCTGATGTGCTTAGTCAGTTCTTAAAATGCCAGTCAAGTAAAACTTGACTGTAAAACTGTAAAACTCCAGTCAGGTAAAGCTTGACATGTAAAGGGCCAAATAAATGCAAAAGATATTCAGAATCAACATACAGTTGAGTGAGTAGATGCCACTCCCTACTGCCTCATTCATCGCTGTAAGTGAACTCAAACAGTACAGACACTGCAGCTGCCTGTGAGAAGCTCTGCAAACTCAGAGTGCATTGTCATCAGAGAGGACCATGGCAAGACTGAATTTGTACTTGGTGATGCACATTCACTGCTATCACCTGCCCAGTAGTCCTTGACTTTATGGACTAGAGGCTCTTAGCCTGTGATGGATAAGGTTGTGTGTGTGTGTGTGTGTGTGTGTGTGTGTGTGTGTGTGTGTGTGTATCAGAGCTACAGGTGGATAATTGAAGGCGGGGCCATTCCTCTAAGCACTTACCTTTCAAGTTTTTTAATATTATTTTTTGAGACAGGGTCTCTGCCTAGTCAGGGCCTCTGAGCTATCTCCCTGGCCCTTGACAGATAAAGTTAATTGCTAACTTGATTGGACTGAGAGATGCCAAGGAGATTCATAAAGTGCATCTCTGTATGTTTGGGAGGACATTAAAAAGATGATTAGCTGGGTGTGGTGGCGCACGCCTTTAATCCCAGCACTTGGGAGGCAGAGGCAGGCAGATCTCTGTGAGTTAGAGGCCAGCCTGGTCTCCATGGTGAATCCAGGACAGCTGGGGCTACAGGGAGACCCTCTCTCAAAAAAGACCAAAAAAAAGATGATTGGATGTGAGGGCTCTGATCTACTCAACAATTTAATCCAATGATAGATTCAGAATGCCAATAGATTTTGGGAGTGATTGGATGTGAGGGCTCTGATCTGCTCAACAATTTAATCCAATGATAGATTCAGAATGCCAATAGATTTTGGGAGGGGGCTGGTGGACCTGTAGACAGGGATCCTGGTTGGAAGGAGTCAGTTGTGGTGGGTGGTCTTTGAGTTGGCTCTTTCATGCTTCTCTTTTTGTTTCCTGACTGTCATGAAGTGAGCAGCTTTCCTCCACTGTGCCTCTCTACCTGGTTTCTGATTTGCCAGATGTCTAAAAGCAATGGAGCCAAATGGCCATGAGTGGAAACCTCTGAAGATGTGAGTCAAAATAAATCTTTAGTCCTTTAAGTTTCTTCATGAATTTAATATCAGCAACAACAACAACAAAAAACCCTTACTAACAACCACCACGGAGGCAGCTGCAGGCCCAGCATATACAGGCTTCTTTTACAGGGCAGCTTCCCACCCACGTCCCAACAGAGAAGGCACACACTTCTCAGTGTTAGTACTTTGCAAAATAAAGGACTCAGGCCTCTGTCCCACAGCCAGGCCTCTGTTCTGGGCTGCAGGGCTGGTGAACAACTTTGCTTTGGCTCTTTATTAGCTACCAGATAGACGCTGAAATGTGATGCTGGCCCTCAGGGAGCAGGGTCACCACTGCTGGGAGTCCCTCCCTGGGAGCCTTCTCAAGGGATGAAGCAGAGAAGGACCTCAGGGAGGGCAAAATGTTTTCAAGGAGAGAGGAAGGCAAGAGTTCATGTTCGAAGGTCATAAAGCTTGGTGTTTTTAATAAGATGGCCTTAAAAAAAGAAAAGCCACCCAGATTGTTACAAATGTTTGCATAAAATTTCCAAAATACAAAAAAATCCAGTTCTGAAATTTTTTTCAGTTTTCTCAATGCTTTTATAAATAGGAAAGCTCTGGGGGTCCTTATTCTTCTTCACAATGTCACTTAGTCTTCTTTTCAATTTCCTTTTTCTTTATAATTTTAAGTTTAATGCCTATTTATTTATTCTTTTGACACAGGGTCTTGCTATTGTAGCCCAAGCTGGCCTGGAATTTCCTATGTAACCCCAGCTAATCCCAAAGCTACAATCCCCCTGCCTCAGCCTCAGTACTGGGATTATAGGCATACACCACCATGCCTCGCTCAGTGTTCAGGTTTTAAAAGAACATAACAGTCATGGCTATGTGCAAGGGATAAAGGGGACATATTTGATTGAAATCTTGGCTTTCGGTAGGACCAGTGCTTTCCACCTTAGAACAGATCATCCTGAACTCTGACAGCAGAAAAGCCAGCACAGCAAGCTCTTATCTATTTGATTATATTTTTATGTGTATGAGTATTTTGCCTACATGATTATAGGTATACCACAATGCAATGTCCATGGAAGCCAGAAGAGGAACTGAAGTTATGGACTTTTGTTAGCTGCATGTTTAGTGGGTGCTGGGAACTGAACTCAGGTCTTCTGCAAAAGCATTCAGTGTTCTTAACCACTGAGCCATCTCTCCAGCCCAAGCATCTTATCTGATCCTTCCCTCACTTTTCACTGGACCAGGACCAGGATAGAGTGAGTGCTGCTTCCCAGTTCACCCTGCAGGCTGCTGAGGGTAAGTGTTAGAAGTCAGGCTTCTCCCGCCTGCTCATATTTCTTTTCTAAGCTCTAGATCTTGTTTCAGATTCATTGTTTATGTGTGGGATGGCTGGAATTACAAGAAATTCTATAGCCACTTACAGTGTCTGTTTTTTCTAGAGAACAGGAAAACCAGCAGCCGACTTCCTTGACATCCCTACCATTCCAGTGTTCTAGTTTAGAACATGGGTTTGCTAGATCATATTATTTTTGAATTAAATTTGTAATGTAGCACTGCTTACCGTTACTTCAGCTTTACAAAGACTTATCATGTATTTCTTGAAAAACTCGCCTAAATTTGAGATCCCTAATGTTCTTGTTTTTTTCCAGTGAACAAATAGTTTTATTTGCAATCAAACTATTTCTAGATTCTGAGAAATTACTAAAAAACTTTCAGAACGTTTCACTGCTTTCCATACATAAACATCTTTTTCTGCACATTAACTGACAAAGGAGAAATAAATGTACCTTAAGCATACCCAAATGACTAGGTCAATTTTATGATTAATTTGAGTCTGTCAGAATGACTTTAAAAAACAAGTGGGCTGGTGAGAGGGCTCAGTAGGTAAAGGCAGTTGCAGAAGTAGTCTGATGACTTGGGTTCAATATCTGGATCCCATGATGTATTTGAACAAAACTGTTATTATGAAGCCAATTGCTTTGTGTTTTTAAAAAAAAATATTTATTATTTTCATTTTATGTGTATGTGTCTATTGCCTGCATGTAGGTAAGTCCACCTGTGTCGTGCAATGCCCGCGGAGGACAGAAGAGGCCGTTGGATCCCCTGGAACTGGAGTTATGGACAGTTGTTAGCTGCCATGTGGGTGCTGGGATTTGAACCCAGGTCTTCTGCAAGAACAATCAGTGTTCTTAACTGCTGAGCCATCTCTCTAGCCCCCAGAAGCCCACTGCTTTGTATAATAAAAATTCATTAACAAAAGTTTAAATCTTAAATGGATAACAATTTACTGAGCAGCTATTACATACTATATGATGTAAAGATAAATAGATCAAAGGTAGAGTGAGGGATGGGAAGATGTGTGCTCGCAAGCCCTGCCTCTAGTTCATTATGGACCTGGGAAAGGCCCTGTCTTTTGCATTTGGCTTCCACAGAGTCATCATACTTTGATTTAAAAATGAAATCCTCACTCCCATCCTCAGACCTCTTGGGGTAATTCTACAGTGCAGCCCTCCGCACTTTGACTCCCCAAGCCACATTCACCCTTCCATCTCCCCCGCTGTTCTCTACTCCTAGTTTGGGCTCTGCGCCATGCCTAGTCTTGGGGCCCCAGACACCTGGGGAACCAATACTGCTTCCTGATCTTTTTCACCCACACCAACTTAGTGCCTTCCCTGGGCCCTAGGAGCACTGCTTCTGGACCTGGCCCCGCCCTCACCTCTCTCTGCTTCCCGGGACGTGCACCACAGGCTAACTCTCCTAGCCTGCACTCCCATCCTCAGACCTCTTGGGGTAAGGCTACAGCGCAGCCCTCCCCGCTTTGACTCCCCAAGCCACATTCACCCTTCCATCTCCCCCGCTGTTCTCTACTCCTAGTTTGGGCTCTGCGCCATTCCTAGTCTTGGGGCCCCAGTCACCTGGGAACCAATACTGCTTCCTGATCTTTTTCATCAAGACCAACTTAGTGCCTTCCCTGGGCCCTAGGAGCACTGCTTCTGGACCTGGGCCTGCCCTCACCTCCCTTTACTTCCCTGATCCTGCAACACCCGCTAGCCTCTTCCTGGGGCTGACAGCCTCTTTCTGAGGCTCCGAGGCTTACCTTTCTGCTCCCTGATCCTTTGTATCCAGTACAACCCAGCTACTCAATCCACTCCCTGGGAAATCTTGGGGCTTCTTCCCACCCCATTTGCCTTTTCATCCCTGTGTGGCACTGCCACGGCCACGGCCAGGATCTCAGGTCAGTCCAACACCTAAGTTCCTGAAGCCAAAATCATTCTTAGAACATTCCAGACCTAAGGAGAAAGTCTGAAAACTTCTGACC
>NW_008348795.1:984319-998258 GCF_000622305.1 Nannospalax galili
TCTTGCTCTGGAGTGTGTTACTGAATATGTTAAAGCTGTAATGAAATGCTTCTTTAAAAAAAACTTGAAAATAAAATTTGAAAATAAAAAAAATGCAATCCTAACAATAATAATTTTAGTAGCAGTCATGAATTTGAGGAGAGGTACAGGAGGACCTGAAGAGGGGAGAGTGTGTGCATGTATGGAATTCTCAAACAATTTAAACCTGAAAAAAGTGAAGAGAGATGTAGGGGATGATAAGACCAGTGACAAAGGGGATGGCTTGCACCCCTTAAAACCTTCCTTCGCATGCATCCACTGCCAGAATAGCCAAGAGAATAAATGCCTTCTGTATCTAAAACTACAAAAATAAAGATAAAAGCGCAATTCCTGCCCTAAACAGGATCAGCAATAATTGGCAGTAAAAACAAATAAAACCCATTTCCTTATTGGTCTAAGGTAATCACCACAGAAACTGCCAGTGTCCTGAGCTCAGAAAGGCCCATTATACACAGCCTGGCAGCTGTCCTAGGGTACAGGTTCCTGGAAAACTTGAGGCTCTCAGTCCTGTATCTTCTCTGAACAGTGAATAGTCTGGGGATTGAACTACAAAGGTTTGGTGTGCAGCTCGGCGATGCTCTGGAGATGAAGAAGCAAGGTGGACCCCGTCCCAACCACTGTGCCAGACAACGTTTACCTCCTTTCTTCCTCCCTCACTGACCCAACAGGGGATTCATCCTCAGGACTAGGCATCAGAGAATCAAGCTTATTACTTATGTTCCACAAAAATCCTTCCTGAATCCTGGTTATTTTTATTATGGTTCTGTACAATTGAATATAAAATGTCTAGAGAGAATTAAACCCACACTAATTCTAAATGCCAAATGGATGCCCTTGAAATACAAAAAGGTTCATATTTCTGTGTTCACAGCTATAAATGAGTAGTTCAACATCAAGAAAAAGGACCAGTGATTTAAAAAATAGGTAAATGTGTAAATTTAATTAACATCATCAACAAGCACACCATATCCTAGGCAGCAGAAACAAGTGAATAAATAAGTCATGGACAAAACAACCTACCAGCCATCCGAACAGTCAACAGAACAAAGCACACCAAGGATCACAGCACAATTTTAATAGATAATTCTAGAGATGATGCACTGTGACGCAGTATCTATTTGAAAAATAAACTCCCACTTGTGAAAAGACTTCTAATACCAAGGCAAGCCTGCAGTGGCTAGAAATCTAAGTAATATTTTGTAAGACAGAGTGACACGTGTCAAATGCAAGGTGACAGAAATGTCTTTTTTATTGTTGTTGTTCTTAGATTTCTTTTTAAAAATTGCCACATTTTAAAATAATTTTTGATTTTTTAAAAAAATGGCATACAAGGTACTAGATATCATTATAGAATTTTTGAGCAAAGTGCATTTTAGCAATCCTCCTCTTTTTCTTCTTAAAGTTGCTTCTTAGGGTCACCGACCCTGATGCGTGATCCATTTCATGACATCCTGGCCAGCCCACACTGAGTGCCCGATGCATAAATCTAATTTTGTGTGGCTTGTGGTTTTAGGGAGTACTCACTATACATAAGGCACAGGAGGGTCAGAGTGCAGTGTCTGAATTCTGATCAAGCTCTTTCATCAACTGTGATTCTGAACTATTTACTTCACCTTTCTAAGTCTGAGTGCCTTTAGTTGTCATATTGTAGGATAAACCTAAAATCACTCTAAATTTACCTAATTACATGTCACACAGGGATATTCTACACATAATAGTGTAATACATCCTGAACAGCCCATACTGAGTGCCTAATGAAACTAGAGAAACTGCATGAATACTTTTTATCTGTGAGAGAACTTGTGGTCAGCTACGATGACCAAGCACAACTGCTATCAACAATCAGTGATAAAATAACTTGCCAAAATTTAGACATATAATTGAATTAGTTATAAAAATTTATAGTAATAACACTGCCTATAACATGTGGTCCATCAACATTGAAAATTCAATATAACATAAGAATAGCGGCAAATTTTGTTTCTTACAAAGTAATATACAATACAACAGCTGTCAAGGCATTCCAAGTGAATCTTTATGACCGTTATGGTAGGGATTAATTGTATTGTTCATTATGCACTCAGTATCTGCTCATTGTAAAATATAAATCCATCACACTGATTTATGAGTAGGTTATAAAATAAATTAATATGTGTGAGTTGGCTGGTTCTTAGGCTCATTAATAATATGGGTTTGAAAAATTACTTCTAACAGCCTGAAAGTAATGCTCTCCTTACTGCAGTTTTCTTTAATGTCATAATATCACTTTCATAAATGATATATTAAAAATATTTTTCCTGGAGCTCAGTGAAGTAAGAATGCTTGCTGAGTTTGGGTTCCCAGGGAAAAATAAAAGGCCAGATGTGAGTACATACGCCTGTAATCTCCGCGCTGGGGGAAGACGTGGAGACAGGAATATTGGTCAATGGTATTAGTTGGCCTGCCAACATAGCCAGAAAAATATCAAACTCCAAGTTCAGTGAGATATTTGTCTGAAGGGAATGGGGGGGACGGAGAGAACTGACATCCTCTTCTGGCTTATGTAGGGACAAACACCCATGTACATACACAATTGTATACCACATACATACACACATTCACCACACACAGACAAGCAGACAGAAACAAACAAAGAAGAAAGGAAAGGAAACACTTTTCTTGGCAGAGGCTAGCTTTTTATGACTTTAGCAAAGGTAAGATTATTTCTCATGCAGGATTAATCTCAGGGAAAATTTTCCCTTGGACAAGTTCATGCTCTTTCCAGGAATAGGTACTTTGGCATGTTGGATATGTTTTAGACAGATTTGGGTATGTAGCCTGGGCTGACCACAGACGTACAGTCCTACTTCCACTTTCTAAGTGTTGGGGTTTGGGGCATGTGCCACCACACCCTATCTAGTACTTTGGATGTCATGACAGTAATTTCGATATATTTTTCAGCAGACAGGAAGGGAGAGGGCTGTAAAGGAGAAGGGGAGAGGAGGGTTTGCTCAAAATACTTTATATACTCATAAGAAAATGTCCTAATGAATACAGACCAATGTCATGTATGTGCATATTCCATGAAAGCAGTACCTGAGGTGTGTGTTTCACATGTATTTACACTTCCTCATTTTCTCATATGCAGACTACAGAAGAGATTCACACAGTCCATTCTGTGACAGAGACTTTATCACTTTGCCCACTATCTAAGGATGAAGAGCTGGGTTATATCATCCACGTTTACATACAGGATTTAGGAAAATATCTGCCACTCACTATGCACCATATACTCCCTGATTCTAGGTGAGTTCTAAACATTTGCTCCTGAAAGTCTCACTGTGTATAACACTGTGTAAGAGTCTATGTAATTAAACACCCTGCTGTACTGAATACAAATCTGCACGTCGGTGAAAAGATTGGAATATGTGCAAATGTGTGGATGAATGTAGACAGAAACACCCAGATCCTGCCTGGTCCACCGAGAAAGCCTGGGATGAATGGTATCCTGGTAGCAAGAAGTACACCGGTACCAAAGCCCAGGGTCTTGTGTGAGCAAACACCTAGGTCACGGATTCTGAAGAGCATTTGCCCAACTCATCTTAATTACGAACCTGAAATATGCGACTCTCCCACTTCGCTTTGAAGGTAAGCAACTCATATCTAGACGTTTAAAATGCAAGAATAAAGACCTGGCAAAGCGCTGAGATAAGGATGCGGCTTCCTCTGACTCCCAAGCCCCTTAACCACCCATTCCCAACCCATGATCCACTCTACTGAGTGCAGCTCAGTGACCAGATGGCATTCCTTCATTGCACCACAGCCAGTGATTCTTCTGGATATTGGTGAACAGTCTCATTATGATTGAAAAGAATGGGATGGATCTGCTCTGTCGAAAGCCGCTGTGGAATTTTTAAGAGCTTTCATATTTAGGATTAAATAGAAATTTAACAAAAGAAATGATGAACTTGATGTAAAGCAGCCTCTTTTACAAACCCAGCAAAGTGAATCGGTTGCCAAAGTCCCTTATTTGTTTTCTCATTTGTTGTACTTTATTTCTTTATTTGCTTACACATTTTTAAACTTTCTATTTTATTTTGTATGAAGAACATTTTAATTGAACATTGTGAATTTTGAATTTTATACAATATAGTTTGATTGTATTTAGATCCCCTCAACTATATGCACTCTTACTCCCCCACTCAATTTTTAATGTACTCTGTTACATATATACACACATACACACACACTCATACACACACACTCATACACACACATATATGTATATATGCGTTAGGGCTTTTAGAGTCAAATTTGTGTTCCCAAATGTTCTTCAATATGAATTCATCCACTGGAGCTTGGTTATCCTACCAAAAGTCACACCCCTAAAGGAGACTGGATTTCCCTTGGCTAAAGTTCCTCAGGTAGGGAGAGTTTCCCCACATCTGTGCTAGGATTTTGTCTGGCTTGAGCTTATGTGGGACCTATGAATGCTGCCAACATTGCTATGTGTTCATCTGAGTAACTGACCAGCTGAAAAAGGAAAGCTGTGTCCTTGCAGTCATCCATCACCTCTGGCTCTTACAGTCTTTCCACCACCTTTCCCACAATGATCCTTGAGCCTGTAGAGGCAGATGTTTGATACAGATGTCCAATTCAGAGACAATCATTCTGCAGTCCCTGATTCTCTGCACATTGGCCTGTTGTGGTTTTCTTTGCTAATCGCCATCTGCTGCATAGTGAAGCTTCTCTGGTGAGAGATGCATTAATCTATGGATATAACTGTAAGTCATTAAGTGCTGCTATAATATGGTATCTATTCCGCAGAATAATGGTATTAGACTGTATTCTATGACTTATGGAGAGTCGCATGTTTTTAGGCCTGATGACAATGTCAGGTACAGCCTCCATCTTATGAATTGAACCTTAAATCCAATTAGAAAGTAATGGATTACTCCCATAATATTTGTGCCACTACTGCACCAGAGATCATATCTTGCAAGCTTTTATTGCTTTTTGAAGCAAGCTTTGACTCTAATCTAAATCTGAATAACAGCTCTTTTCTTTAATCCCTCATAACTCAGCAGAAATAGACTTCAAATAAGTAGGATCTGGGAATTGATTTCCATCACAGTTATATCCTGTCATTAATACAGAAAATGGAATCTGCTTTAACAAAACAAAACAACAACAAAAACCCGAAATGTTTGACTTAGGCCTGAGGCAAGGGAACAGTGAAGACTAAGATGCTGTACATCTGGCAACCCCTATGCATATGGAGTGTGGTTTGTAAACACTTCCATGCCACTTGTTAAAACCTGGGAAGCAGGACTGGAGAGATGGGCTCAGTTGTTAAGACCACTTGCTGTTCTTCCAGGGGTTCGGGTTTGAGTCCAAGCACCCATGTCAGGTGACTCACAACTGACTGTAACTACAGTGCCAGGGGATCCAATGCCCTCACCTGGCCTCCATAGGAACCTACACATAAAAGAGAGGTAGAGAGACAGAGCCAGAGAGACAGAGATACATACACATAAATCATAAAAATAATAAAAATTAATCGCTAATAACCTGAGAAGCACTCTCTAGCCCATTGCAGAGGTGGGAAAGTGAAAGTATTAGAAGGAAGTGCAAGTTTTTAAAGGCTGGGATTAACATAGTACAAAGTGGTACATTGATAGAATAAAATCAGAAATAAAAGTGGCTAGGCCTAGAAATGTAGGTCCCTGGAGGGTTGAGAAAGTGGATTGGTTCTAGGTTTCAAACAAGAAAGAAAAAATGAGAAACAGTTTGAGTTACAAAGGTTCAATAACCCCCAAACCCATCTGAATGATCAGACAGCAAACTTCTTTTTTTTCAGGGTGCTAAGATTCTCAAGTTTTATTCTCTTGTGTCCCTTAACTAGACACATTCATCACCAAACAGGACTTATAATATGTGTTGGATATTTTTGCAAAATAGTAGGCAGACTTTATGGAAACTGTGTCTTAGCTGAATAAAAATCATTTTAATTCTGTTCAGTGCTGGGAATTGAACCTAAGGCCTTGTATATCTATGCAAGTGTTCTGCCCACAGAACTATACCCCAACCTTAAGTATTGTTGATACACACACTTCTTCGTATTAGTAACACTCAGTATCTACTACAATGATGAATATAATCCTTGATCTTATCTCTGATTTAATCTGTCTTCTCAATTGCCAAATCTGTCTGCTTTACTGTCAGTGAAAAAATCGTTCAGCTGTTTAGTGATGGAGCATATCCCCATTCTGTTTTAGTTTAGAAAGAGAAAGGAAACACAGATAGGTTGTAAAAAATTAAATAAGAATCTTCCTTTATAGCTGGAAAGATGACTCTGGATAGAGTGCATACTGCTCATGTGGGTGACCTGAGTTTATAAACAAACGGACCAGAACTGACATCGAGCAGTTCACAACTGCCTGTAACTCTAGTTCTGGGGAATCCAATGCCTCTGGCCCCCAGGGTTATCTGCACTGACATGTGCATGTGCACACATACACACACCACATTTAAAACATTTTTTAAAGTTATTATTTTTATTTTATGTGTATGCGTGTATTGCCTGCATGTAGGTAAGTGCACCCGTGTCATGCAATGCCCACGGAGGTCAGAAGAGGCTGTCAGATACCCTGGAACTGGAGTTACAGACAGTTGTTAGCTGCCATGTGGGTGCTGGGATTCAAACCCGGGTCTTCTGCAAGAACAACCAGTGTTCTTACCTGCTGAGCATTCTCTCCAGCCCCATTTTAAAAAAAAATTATTACACACAAATTTTTAAAAATAAAAATAAATCTTAAAAATCTTCCTTTAGTCATTTTTCAAATCCTTGTAAACTAGGTTAGATGAGCCAGAAGAAAATAAATTATAAAACAGTATGATGAAAACACTGCAGAAATGTCAACCTTAATTTTTCAGTGATTTTTGTGGCTCTGTATACCACTAGTATGTTTTGGTCATAGTAAAATTTTCTTATCACAGTGATGACTTCAAATGAAAATAAAATAATCTCCCCCATCTAACAATGGCAGCTTTGAAAATGTATAAAATAAAGAAGAAATTTGTCAAATATCCAATTAATGCAATAAATGTGAATAGTTACACTAATAAAATCAACCAAGGGGGACTGAAGAGATGGCTCAGCAGTTAAGAGAGCTTGCTGCTCTTGCAGAAGATCACAGTTCCCTTTCCAGCACCCACATGGTGGTTCACAACTCCCTGTAACTCTGGTTTCAGGGTGTCTAGTGCCTTCTGGCCTCTGAGGGAACCTACACTCACATGCACATTCAAACACACAGACACACATACGTATACATAACAAAATAAATCTTTTCTTTAAAAAATCATGGTAGGAGCATGGGTTATCTGAAATACTGTTTTTAGGTTTGACTGTGTCTTCACACTAATAGATACATGATAACTAATTCAGGATCATGAACATGAAAAGAAAATGATCAAGCATTTTTGAAATATAGCTGCCTTTCCTGAGAAGACTGCTTTAACAGAATAGTGTAGGGTTTTTTGTTTGTTTTTGTTTTTTAGAAGAGATAATTCTTACAAAAACATGTGAGTGACTTTTTTCCCAGTTACATTTAGCTCTGAAAAAACAGTCACACAGGAGCAATGAGCTCTGGTCTCAGTGTGCTGACATGAGAAGCCCCAGGGGTGTATACTGAAGTCTGCATCGCCCTTCCAAGTCCAAGTGCTCCGTCCACTCTGTAGCTCCCACCTCCCCTGAGAACCTGATCTCTCCTTGGCTATCTCAGCTGTTTCCCAGCTAATCACTTGGACTTTTTTCCAGCCCTGTACATGCTACATAGTCATCAGTGTGATCCCTCTAAAATAAAAGTAAAAAACCATTCAAAATACATCTCCCATGTGACCCAGCATATACCCAAAGGAAACGAAGGCAAAACCGCGAAGAGACACCTGTGCTCCCAAGTGCACAACAGCATTAGTCAAGGTAGCAGAAATGCAGAAACAACCTGAGGTCTGTTGACAGGTGAGTGGATAAAGAAAAACACACACACACACACACACACACACACACACACACACACACACACACTGGGCTTGCATTCAGCCTTAATAAAGAAGTATACCCTGCTATTTATAACAACAGTAATGGACCTAAAGGGCATCATGCTAAGTGAAGCAGGCCAGACACAGGAAAAAAAAAAAAACTTCATGATCTTACTTACATGTGGGCATTAAAAAGATGGAAGTAGAATGTTTATCAAGTGTCTGGGAGTAGGGAAAATGGGAAGATGTCGTTCAAAGTGACATTGAACGAGTCTAAAAAATCCAATATATACCAAGATGAGCTTACTAATAATATACTGAACCCTGAAAATTTGATGACAGTAGATTTTAGGCATTCTCACTACAGATACAAAATAACTATGGAAGGAGATTTGTTCAGCTTCTTAACCATGTCATTAATGTGTATATATGTACGTGTACATATACATAGATATCAAAATGTCAGCATACCCTGTAGTAGTTACTCTTCTTGTCTCTATGATGAAATATCTGGTAAGTTCCAGTTATGTTGGTAATGAAGGATAGTAGCTTGAGCACAGTTTGGCAGATCAGGAAGCAGAAGGGGGACAGGAAGCAGACCTGTGCTGTAAACCTACTATGATGTTATCAAGATATCTATAATGAGCACCAGTTTACGCTCTCACCAGCAGTGAATAAGGATTCCTCTTTCCCCACAACCTTGCAGCATTGTTTTTTCATTTATTTTCTTGGTGATAACCATTCTGTCACCAGTCCTTATTTTTAATAGTTTTTGTTGTTGTTGTTGTTGTTTTGTTTTGGTTTTGGAGATTGGGACTCACGAAGTTGTCCAGGCTGGTCTTCAGCTCACACTGCAATCCAGGCAGGCCTTAATCTTGTGATGTTTCTGTCACAGCCTCTCAAACTGCTGGGATTACAAGCTTGTGCCACTAGCCCCAGCTGTTATCTATTTTTTGAAAGCCAGAAAATATAACTCATCATCTTAGCCACCTTCCTCTTGTGGCTCTCAATTTCCCTTAGAGAAAAAAAAATTTTTTTTCCAATGGCCTAAAGGCACCTCAGATGAGCCCTGGCCTCCCTGGCCTCCCTGGCCTCCCTGGCCTCCCTGGCCTCCCACCTGTCTTATGGAGTTGGCGCTCTCTGTCCTTGCTTCTCCCTTCACAGGAACAGGCTTTCCTCAGATGTCCTTCTTGCCATGGCCCATCACCACCTCCATGATGGCTGCCAAATTACTGCATTCAAATGCAGCCTGGCCTCCCATTTCCAAGCTCTTGCCACCTGTTGATCTATATTTTTCTTTTTACAAAGTATATGTTACCTTCAAACATTCTATACAGCATGTTTATGATTGTTTCTTGTCTCTTGCAAGCACCCTCTCCCCTAAACATAAATACCATGAAAGTACAGATATTTTATTCCACGTTTTTTAAAGTGCTTAACCAAATACAAGGCTGAAAATTGTTTGATCTTTTATTTTTTATTGTTAATAAGTTCTTTATCTTGTATGTGTATGATACGTGTATGTATGATAAGTGTGTGTATGATGTATGTGTGAATGCAAAAGTGAACATCTGCAGGTCAGAGAACAACTTTGGGGGCTAGCCTTTCCTTTACCCCCTTGTTTTTGAGGCAGGGTACTGGGATAACAGATGTGCACCACCCTTCTGGCATTTTATATGGGTTCTGGGGATGGCACTCAAATGGTCAGGTTTGCAGGGCAAGCACTTTATCCACTGAACCGTCTCCTCAGTCTCACCACTTACCTTTTAAGATTAAAACAGAGCTTTATGTGGGTCACTTTTTTCATAGAGGACCTTGGTATATTTTTTTAAGTTTATCTTCTTTGAAAAAGAATATAATGATATCTTTATTTATGCAAATAGATTCTCTGTTGCCCTCATTGCTTAAAAATCTATTATTGGTAATTTCTGAATTAAAAGCCAACACATCTGATGGTTTCACATACTGAGCTCAATGAGAATGCAAGAACTTTACAGATACCGTGTGGATAAAGTGACTTTTGAATGGACTTCACTGTGCCCTTGTTCTCTTAGTTCTGCAGTGGCTTTGCAGTATTTTATGATGCTCCTTACAACTTTCAAAATTGTTTCTGTTATCCTGGTAAAGTATTTATTTTTTAAGATAAATAGTCTCATGATAGCTCAAAATTATGCTGCAAATAACATTTTGTTGTTGTTAGTGTTCTGTTTCATTCCTTTTTTGCCTTCTGGATTTCCCTGTATTGGTTCATGTGAGATTTTGTGGGTTTTAAGATGAAAATCTTAGTTTGCAAATATATTGTACCACTGGTTTGCTATAGTGATTTATTATTCACTTGTTTCTCCAGAAACCATGTTTTATATCTAGTCATCCAAACTGTCACTAAGTTAAGAGACAAACCATGTAACTATTTCTTCTGTAAAACAGCATTACTAAGAATTGCATGAAGTTTATGCAGAATAGCATAGCAATATGTTTAGCCTCTACAGGAGGCTTTTATATTATAATCTGTCAAAAGAGAGAGTGAGCTCTGGGTAGGTAGACTATAGCTTTTACTACTCATAAGTATTTATCAGATGGAGGTTTCATAATATTAAGAATATTATCAAAATGTTAGTAATCCTATCTATAATTAGAAAATATTTTACCTAGTAAATGTATATATTTTACCCAATAAATTTCTTTTCCTAATTATGATTATTACTGACTCTTTCTCCAAAGGATATATGTTTACTGGGCTAACACTAATGATCCAAGAAGAAACAGTTCCATAACTAGTAAACTTCCATTTCTCTGGGCTCTGAGTTTTGAGGAGCTCCATGCCAGGTTGAAAGAAAAAGGCTATTAGAGGTGAATGGTTGGCTGTTTGCATGTGAATCACAGTTTTCACTAGCAGATGAATAAATACTGTTGCTTTATTGGGACCCAAGAATATGTTCTTAAAGCAGTGGTATTTTGCCCAAAATGTGGGTCTGATAAGGATTGGATATGTCATCTTCTCATAGACTTTTAGTCAGGAGGAGATAAGATTATGCTCTTTGCTGGGGAAAGGGGCCTGTGACACTCTTCCCAGCAAAGTAACAAAGTAAACAAGAGGAATGCCCACCTTCTAAATGTGGTCTTATTGATCATCTCTCTTCTCCCTTGTGGGAGGCCCAATTTCCTAATCATCAGTTCCAGTTCCAGCAAATCCTGTTTCTCTTCCTGAAGATCTCCCTCTCCCTCCTGCTGATGAAGTCCTACCTCCTCTTTATCCCTCACTCCCTAGATTAAGAAGTGAACTTGAATCATGTCAGAAAGAGATCCAAAATCTTCCCTTTCCAACAAAGAGAAACCCCCAATTGATGTCCTCATTCAGGGATGTTCCGCTGCGTAGAGAACATAGGATTTGTCAATGCTCCCTTAACAGTTCAGAGATCCAAATTTTAAAAAGAACTGAAGCCTTTGAGAGAAGATCCATAGTGAATGGCTGATCAATTAGATCTATCTCCAGGGCCTCAAGTCTATATCTGCCCATGTTGATGTCAATATTGAGTATTCTGTTTTCCAGGGAGGAGAAGGGGATGAGAAGGACTACTATGGCTACTTGGGAAAAAGATATTCACTCACACAGGGTGTAATGACAGCAGACAAAAAAAAAAACAAACAACTAAAACCTGCATAAGATAATGATAATGAGGACCATTGAGGCCACATGAGGAATCTTCAACATTTGATCATAAGAGGGATGGGGAATTAGTACCCTAGTCTCAGAATATGAAGAAAGTCTTTAACGTATGACGTGGAAAAGAAGAAAGGCCTGCAGAGTTCCTAGAAAGGCTAAAGGATCAAATAAGAAGATACTCAGGATGCAGAAGAGCTCTTAAGATAAGGGATGCTAAAATTACATTTGGTGGGGATGGAGAGATGCCTCAGTAGTTAAGAGAACTAGCTGTTTCTGCAGAGAATCTGGGTTTGATTCTCAGTACCCACATGGCAGTTAATGATATATAACTCTGATTCCAGGATATCCAATGCTCTCTTCTGGCCTTTGCAGGCATTGCATACACATGGGTAGATTTACATACAAGCAGGCAAAATGCTCATACACATAAAATAAAAGTAAATAAATAAATAAAATTAAAATTACACTTTGTAACCAACAGCTGGTAAAACATAGCAAGAAAGTTACAGAAGATTTGAGGGTGGATACAGAGGGAAAATAAATTACTTTTCTGCTGATTGTAGGGCTATACACTCCCCTCTATCATAGCTAGAACAAGAAGAATAAATGTTTCTGGTGTTTAAAATTGAAATTACAGAGATAACATGTAAATATTTTTGCCTTTCTTTGTATTTTTTTCCTGCCTTTTCTTGTTTCCAAAAGGTCTTGATTATTCAAGGTCATTGATGTCTACTGCTAGACTGTAAACTTTTTCTCTCTCTTAGGCTCTTTTAGACCAAAGTTGGTAGGGGAAAGGGGATGTAAATATCCAAGCAGAGAGGTGGTTTTCTTGAAACTTGCAATAAGAAAAAAGCTTTGTAGTTAAAAGCCTGTGTGCAAGTGATTTTGATTTGCTCTTGTGTGCCTTCTATGTGATTTGAATTCAACACTTGTTTAGGAAAATGAAGCAAAAAAGAATGGTAGATATGAAAGAGAATGTTGAAAATGCTGTAAATATGAAGTTATATTTTTGGTTAAAAGCATTAAGAAGAAGAGCATATTTTAGATAAATATGGATTTTGTATGATAAAATAAGATTTTTTCCTAAAAATGAAAGATAAAGGTGTGGATAAAATCATGATAGCTTAAAGCCAAGTTCCAAAGGTTGAATAAATTTTACAAAGTTTGTGGAAGATGGGACTTAAGAATGCCAAAGATTGGGGGCTGGAGAGATAGCTCAGCAGTTAAGAACACTGACTGTTCTTGCAGAAGACCCAGGTTCGAATCCCAGCAATCATATGGCAGCTAACAACTGTCCAACTCCAGTTCTAGAGGATCCAACAGCCTCTTCTGTCCTCCTTGGGCATTGCATGACACGGATGCACTTACCTACATGCAGGCATAACACTCATACACATAAATATATATATGAAAGAATGCCAAAGATGGAGACCTTAGCAGACAGCCTGAGAGTGCCTTTTCTGGCCTCTGTCAGTGTAGGGGATGAGATCTCAGCAAACCACCTGAAAGTGCCTATCCTGGCTTCCCTTTGGCATAGGGGCTGAGAACTCAGCAGTGCCTGAGAGCACCTGGATCTGGTCTTCACATGGTGGTGAGCTTCCCCAAATCAGGCCACACCCAAGTCCTTAACTGGGATTACATTCTGTGAGGCCCCTCCCATAGCCCCAGGGCAGACATCCGCCCTATGGTAAAGTAAGGCTGAGATTTTAGCAGATGGACTGAGAGTGCCTGTTCTGATCTCCCTCTGGCATAGGGGATAAGAACTCAGCAGACCCCACCTGAGAGTCCAAAAATCTGGCCTCCCCTTAGCGAACTTCCCATATTGTGCAGCAAAAGTAAAATGAGAATATTTTACCCAGCAAAAATATCTATTATAGTTCAGGGGGAACAAAAAATCTTCCATGACACGAATAACCTGAAAAAATACATGTCCACGAAACCAGCCCTTTAAAGAATACTTGATATCCATGCTCAGATGCCAAGGATCTCAGAAAGTAACCGACTGTGACTAGTCATAATCAAATACATGGAGATTAGAAACACATGTGCAAACATCTTAGTGTTAATTGCATTAAAATAAATTTTTCTGTATGAAACTGTATTTTAATAAGGAAATGGAGATTTTTTTAAAGGTTAAAACCTCAATTAATTTTATATCTTACAGGGTTTATACTGAGTACAATAATGTATAACTGTATTAATTCAACAGTGTGAACC